>NC_134712.1:43821583-44124341 GCF_049634645.1 Pelodiscus sinensis | reverse complement strand
CTTCTTTCGATAGGTTGTTTTGGCACAAAAAAAAACATGTTTCCTGACCACACACACCTTTTTGTGCAAGAACTCTTGCACAAAAAAGGAGTTACTCCTTGTAGAAAGAGAAATACCTATACCATAAAAACCGCTCTGTTCTGTTGATTCACTGTAAATTTTCTTGCACAAAAACACGCTTGAAGTGTGGACTCTGCAGTGTAAACATAGCCTCAGGTGGCTCAAGCATCTCTTTCTCTGATGCCTGGATCTTACTCACATGTTCAGGGTCTAACTGTTGGGGTCTTACTCACATGTTCAGAGTCTAACTGTTGGGGTCAGGAAGATACTACCTTGGTGAGGGTTTTTTTGTTGGTTTTGTTTTCATTTGCAGTGTGTGGGTGTGGATCATGTGCCAGGAATATCAGATTTCAGGAATAAGTAAATCTCACTTATTCATAGAATCATAGGGCTGAAAGAGCCTCCAGGAGGTCATTGAGTCCAACTATCTGCTCAAAGCAGGACCAACCCAACTAACTCATTCTAGCCAGCGCTATATCAAGCTGTGACTTAAAAACCTCTAGGGATGGAGATTCCACCACCTTCCTAGGTAGCCTGTTCCAGTGCTTCACCACCCTCCTAGTGAAATAGTTTTTCTTAATATCCAACCTAGACCTCCCCCACTGTAACTTGAGACTACTGAGCCTCATTCTGTCATATGCCATTACTGAGAACAGCCTCTTTCCATCCTCTTTGGAACTCCTCTTTAGGTACTTAATGGCTGCTATCAAATCCCCCCTCACTCTTCTCTTCTGTAGATTAAATAAACCCAAATCTCTCAGCCTCTCCACATAAGTCATGTGCTTCAACCCCCTAATCATTTTCATTGCCCTCTGCTGGACTTTTTCCAATATGTCCACATCCTTTCTGTAAGGGGGGGCGGGGACAGAATTGGATGCAATACTCCATATATGGCCTCACCAGTGCAGAATAAAGGGAAATAATCACTTCTCTAAATCTGCTGGAAATGCTTCTCCTAATGCACCCTAATATGCCGTTAGCTGTCTTGGCTACAAGAGCACAGTGTTGACTCATATCCAGTTTCTCATCCCCTGTAATCCCCAGACTGTGAACAAAATAGCTGTTGGTGACTCAAATTTCTGCCTTGAATCTCTAATTCTACACCTGCAGTGAAACCATGGGCAGAGTCAATAATGGTAACTATTTGTGTGTGTGCATTTGGAAATTTTCAGAGGAAAATTTACTGTCCAGGCTGAAACATCCATTGGCAACAGACAATGAAACATTTAGATATGCAAAGTCAAACACAGAACTAGTCAACTGAAAAGACACCAGCAGAGAATTTTCATATGGAATTGTTTCCAAAACATTTGGGTTAACTGAGTTCCCAGGCTTGAAAAGTTGGAGTTGGTTCTTTTATTTATTTGTAATATTACATTTTACACTGTTAATTTTAATAGCTAATTTTATTTTGGGAGTTAAAGGGGAATTGTAGTTTTCAGCCACTGTTACTAAATCATGGTATTTGATACAATACAATATTCCCCTGGACAATATTTGTGGGCAAATATTGCTTGTTTTTATTTTTAAGAATGTTCTCTCAATGTCTTAGAATAGCTACACTGGACAACATAGTGTGGCTACAGCTGCATCAGTCCAGCTGCACCTCTTTAAGCTCTCTAGTGTAGCCATGTCTTTACTTCCCACCTTTCTGTCTCCTCATTGATACTTGTCTAGAGCTGAATTTGGATGGCCATTTTAATCAGATTTCTCACTCTGGATACTGTCATTGCCATGTGGGCAATGTCTTGTCTCAGCCTAACTTGCTAAGAAAATGCATGCTAAGGAAATGAATCAGATGGCAGGGTTCTAGCCTGTTGTATTGACGATACACTTACAATTGGTCTTAAAAATGGGACTCTCCACACAGCTTATTGTTATTCATTTGTTATGTTTGTGTAGGAACTCCATTTCCTTCAGTGGAGTTACACTATTTGCAATCTGACCCAGGCTAATAGTACATATTGGTAGTGTCAGTTCCTCCTGATGCCAGTTTTACTCTTTCACCAGTCTCGTCGTCCCTGATATTCAAGAATGACTCCTCATTTAATGAGGTTTAATCAGGAAGTTGGGGACAGGGGAAATATCTTTTATTATCTTAGGCTGGGCCTTCCACGCACCACTGTTTAGAAAAGAAACACTCAAATGACAGAAGTAGTAGGAAGTCTGTCCAAATGGCTGATTTAAATGGTATTACCATATAAACCACCATTTACTCTCTATTAATGAACAACCTGTTTAATGCATGGCAAGCATGGTATCTTTATGTTGAAAAGTCTGTTCTAAACAGGCCTGCTGCTCCTCTACAAAGTTGGACATGTGTTCATGTTGTCATGAGTAAACTCTGGTGTATTAAGTAGAACTAGTGATTTACTTAAAGGAGGGAAGTGAGAATGGCAAGAGAGTCCCAGTACAAGCGCTGCAAAAATGTAGTAAGAAGATGCTTGTATGAAGGATACTGTTAAGAAAAGCCACAAGAAGAACATCATGCTATAGCATAATGCTTTTTCTGGTGTTTTCTGTAGTTTGTCTCAGACAAAGCAGTCTCAGTTGTTTTAAAAACCCCAAATGGTAAAAATGCCATTGATTAAAATATGTTGATTTAAACCTTTATTGTCCTTCCCTTTACAATCAAATGACAGTGATTTGTTCCTAGGTTGTACAGTAGCCACTTAGGGGTCCATTTTTAAAGCAGAATGAATATAAATTCAAATCTTGTTAGGCAATAAAAGGCTTTACATATAGACTTCAAACAGACAACTTCAGATGCCCATGTATCCAATGATCACGTAATATAGTTTTAGTAAGAAGAGCAAGCTAAGTGGCTCACCCATTTCCCCTTGCTGTATCTTTAATAAAATCACCAGAGATTCAAAACAGTCTTTTGGGGAAAGGGCTTTTGGTATTCTGCATACAGCTTTATTCCATTGCCACCAAACATTGAAATATATTATTTAATCTTGCTGTTAGATTTCCAGAGTTTCATCTATCTCATCTTGGATATATTTCATCCCTGCCATTAGGGACCTATATGGATTTTCCTCCTTGGAGGAATATTTTTGTACATTTTCTTTGTGCTTTAGATGGTGTCATTGTTCATTTGTGGAATATGGCCTGCCCCACTCACTCCAGAGGTTCTCGAAATATTTGTATTATTTTTTTCCTCACTATCTAGTGAAACACAGACATACAATCATGCCAGTCAAATATGGGTTGTTCTGAAAATAGCCAAATATGGATTAAGAATAGTATCTTTTTTACCACTGACTTGGCATGACTTGGAACTAATGGTGTTTAGATTATTTTTTCTAATAGGATTATATTTTAGACGCAATTTTGGCATCATTTTTTGTGCAGTAACACTTTGCACAAACTTGAGGCTAAATCCAAGTAAATCTTTTCACTCAGCTGCCCATTTTTCACAGCACAGCAGGGAAAGCAATAATGAAGCTTCACTTTCTAATTCATAGCACTCTTCTGTAATTCCCTCCCCACAGTGCTTCCCCAGTGTCTAGTAAAAAGAAGGGAATAGGCTAATGCTTCCCCTGGCAGAATGAGATTTGCACAGCCTCACAGGAGCTCCAAAGGAGGAATTTCATGTGAAAGTTAATGGGAGCCAAATACTAAAAAATTAGGAAATGCCAGAATGAAAGGTTGCCTGCGTAATCTTAATTTTCCCTCCTTGTGCACCTGCATGATGATACAATCTTCGATTGCATGATCACATACTATTTTTTCCACTGTCCCCCCTGAATCATTCAGTGAACATGATGGACAGCGATCGCAGAATAGACAACTGTTCTCTTTTTTGGTACAATGTTTTGTGTCCCGGACACACATTTACTGCACACTTTCAAACCATAGTCTGAAGAGAGACTTATTAACTGCACAAGGTCTTCTGTGGCACTCCTTGCTATAACGCCGGTAGGCTTGGCAAGATTTGATTTCTTTTAATAAAAGTTGGTAGCTGTTGTAGACGATAATAATTTGGTAATAGTTGGCACACTTGCAGGATTTAGATGTGACTGCCTGTGTAGTCATGGAAATGAGCAAGTAGGATGTCCAGGTTGCAGAGTGCTTCCTGCACAGCTACAGGATTATTCACACTAGATCCCTGACTGCATGAAGTGCAGGGGGAAGCTCCAGTCTTGGCTGGGTGGGACAAAGCAGAAACCCCTCCATGTAGGACAGCAAGAGTGGGAGCCCTGTTCTCAGAACAGATCATCCTTCTTCTGAATAGTTCCATCTCCAGGGAGGAGCCATTCAATGTGGAGGTGGCCTCCCCTTCAGCTGGGGACTCATCCTCCTCCTGGGGGGACATGTAGCTGGATTCTCTGCTCTGCTTTAGCAGAACCTGGTGTTTGCAGGGTCAAATACAAGAGCAGTAAAATCTGCCTAGGGTTGAGGGGACCACATATGCCCAAATAATGATCTTCCTTTCTCCCTGTGGCCCTGCTCCCACACCATGTCTTCTCCCCAACGGTCTACCCCTTTCTCACTCCTGTCACTTCTCTCCCTTCCATCACTCTCACTCAGAGCCATTAAAATGTGGGGAACATGGCTCCCCACTCAACCCTTCACTATGTCTCCTCCCCAGGCGTAACTGAGTCCACAGCTATATAGGGGGAGCCCTCTGCAGCCCTGCTGTCATGGCCCTGCTCACTCACTCACCACATACAACTGTGGGAGCAATTCCCAAACAGAAGCTGTTCAGTAGCACCCCATAGCTGAGGGCTTCCTCCTCCTTGCAGTCCTGGTCAGGTATCTCTGCTCTGCCACCTTGCATCCCTGTGTCTTGGACCACTAATCTGTGCAGTGAGCAGCTTGTAGCTCCACTGTTGGTGCTGCCCTAACTTTAACTCCTCCCCCGCTGCTTAATTTCCAACAACTGAAAATGTGGTGTATTTTATTTCAGAGTTTTTCTGCTGGTAACTTTTTCATCACTGATATTTTTTCTAATTTAATTCAAATCCTACTATGCCTAAGTATGTGAGCACGTCAAATATGAATTTATTTGTTTTCATAATACCTCTGAACGGAGTGAGTATTGTCCCCACTTCACATAAGAAGCACTGATCTTATTTATTTTTTATTTGATCTGAGGAAGTGGGTCTGGCCCACGAAAGCTCATCATCTAATAAACCATCTTGTTAGTCTTTAAAGTGCTACATTGTCCTGCATTTTGCTTCAACTACCCCAGACTAACACGGCTACATTTCTATCACTATTCAAGAAGCACTGAGGTATAGAGAGATTAAGATCAGCCATGTCCAGTAATTATGGGTGCCCCATTTGAGATGGTTGGGACCTGATATTTTTGGAGTACTTAATATTATATAAGCATTTTCTATCTTCAAAGCACAGCTCCCATTGTCTTCTGTTACAGCTGTGTGTTTGGCATGCCTGCAACTCAGGCCCTAGATTTTCATGTCAAGTATCCACAAAATTAGAGGTCCCCTGTGAAAAGTGTGGTTTAAGTGAGTAGACCAGCTTCATGTAGAATCATAGAGTCCTAGGGCTGGAAGAGACCTCAGAAGGTCATCAAGTCCAGTCCCCTGCTCTAGGCAGGACCAATCCCAACTAAATCAACCCAGCCAGGGCTTTGTCAAGCTGAGACTTAAACACCTCTAGGGATAGAGATTCCACCAACTCCCTAAGTAACCCATTCCAGTGCTTCACCACCCTCCTAGTGAAATAGTTTTTTCCTAATATCCAACCCATACCTCCCCCACTGTAACTTGAGACCATTTCTGCTTCTTCTGCCATCCCTCACTACTGAAACTGTGGCATGGATGGTGATAGAATCTAATTCTCCAAGGCAACATTTCACTGCCTTAACCAAGCAATCATCTGTTCACTCCCTGCAATCCCCTGCCTCATTCACTATACACATGCCAACCAATGGGGCAGGGTCATACAGGCATGTTCCCTTAGCTAATGAAGATGGTCTTCTTGGTCCCCAAGGCAGGAGAATTAGAGGGGGTTGGCACAATGGGTTTCACTGATATTGCAGCAGAGGTATGGCAAGACTTACTGGGTCCTATTCCAAGTGCTGGAACAGCGAGTAGTCCAGTGGGCACATCTCTGCCCATCTACCCCACCAGTACGACCCTCAAGCCTTCTCCCTTCCAACCTATCCTTGTTTTTCCCACCAGTGGCACCTTGTACCAGGTTCATTATCTTCACCAAGCCAGTCCCAATCTTCACTCCTAAGGCTTCTCATCTCATTCACAGCAAGACATAGTCACAGCGCTTCAGTTTCATAGGGTATGTCTACACAGCAAAGTTATTTTGAAATAACAGCTGTTATTTGACCATTTCAGCCAAAAATAGTAAAAAGAGTCAAACACAGACACTCAGAATAGTAAATTTCAGTTCACGTGGCTATAGATTGACAAATTTTCAAAGACCTGACAATGGGCTCTGATAGTGAGAACTGTCTGGCAACCTTAATAATAGGTGATACTCCTAGCACCACCTATGATTAAATGAAATCATTATTATAACCCATGGAAAGTTATCCGCCCTTATTTAAAAGCAGAGAACTGGCGGTGGCCGAACATTTCATTAAACATTTTTCCCAATAAAAATGTCTTTTCAACAAAAATATTTATTTTTCCTGTTGGAAATTTCCATTTTGTAACTAACTAAATAAAAAATCCTTGGGTTTTGAGGTGAAAAATCACTTTTGTGACATACTAAATATATTTTTTTTAATATTGAGAAGCATAATTGACACTTTTCATCCAGTTCTAAGGGTAGTAATGTTAATCGGTATATTGCTCTCCTGAACTAATGCTCTTTCTAGATGTCATTTTTTTTATTGACTATATACCATATGCTGTCCTGGTGGATTAAAAACAGTGGATGGCTGAAGACAAGCCTCTCCACTAAATGTTCCACCTCAGTAGCCATACAACTCTGGCTACGTCTAGAGAACAGCACTTTTCTGGGATACTGGAAGTAACCTGGCAAAGCAATGCCATGTCCAAGGAACACATCCGCTTTTCCGAAAAAAATGTTCAGCAAAGCGAACACGTTCTTTCTCAATCCCTGTAAACCTTGTTCTATGAGGAAGAAGGAATGTATCAAAAGAGCAGGTTTTTCTGAAATTCGGCACTGTGTAGACGCGCCACATTTCAGAAAAGCCTCTTTCGACAGAAAAGCGGAAAAAGATACACAAATTGCAGATCGCAATTGCAGATCTTTTTCCAGCTTACCTTTGTAGTCTAGTCGTAGCCTCATTGGATCAAGACTACATATCCCAATAGGCTCAAGGAGGATGAGAAATTGAGGATCCGTTTCTCTATGCAACATGTTGTCTTTAGCAGTCTGTGACACTTCCAATCAAAGCTAAACATTTTGACATTCCTGAACTGAAGTGTCATTTTGATTTGTTGAACTGAAATTAGTTTGTGATAGTTTGGTTAGTCATTAAACAGTGTCACCTGAAGCTGCTGCTGCACTGTCTCATGAGTTGTAAAAATGTCTCATGTCCCTATTCTCATCTATGGGACGTATTTGCCAGTCAGTAGTCCCCTTAAGGAAACCAGCTCATTGAGAAGAATTGGGCAGTATACCTAACAGTCCTTATGAGTTACCACAGTAGCACAGTACCACAGTAAGTACACAAAGAGTAATGCCAAACTACTAACTGGGAAACAACTTGATTGTTTTGTTAAACTAATATTTTGATCAGGGTCAGGTTGGCTTGAAATGAAACATTTTGTTTTCACTTTCCATCAGGAAAATTGAAAACTTCCAATGGAAACGTTTGACTTTGCAGAAACTAGAGTTGTTTGCAGGAGGGGAGTAAACTGATGGAAAATTCTCAAGCATCTCTGGACAGTATGTAAAAGAGATGCAAGTCAAAATTCCCATTTTGCTGCCAACATTATTTCTTGCAACTGCTGTCCCAGATTCTGCTCATCAAAGTGTTCCAGCAAGATGTTTTAAGAAGTTTTAGCATGTGTCTGTGTGTGCATGTAGGTGGAGAGGACACACTGTGTAATAGCAAGTATCTGGATAATTAATGGATGATGGTGAGGGAGGGAAAAAAGCAGAGCTGATACCCGCAGGCTTACAAGTTTTCAGTGTGAGACCATATTGCATATTCTAAAAAAAAGAAAATGATGTGTACGAAGGAATAATTGAAAGCTGCCTTATTCATCTGAGCATATATTTATAATTATTAATTGACAATAAACCACAGGTAAAACACACCTACTAATCCTTAATCTGGTATACCTTCATGGTTACCAGGCCCATTCAGGAAGTAGAGGGTTAATAAAGAAAGATATGGAGTCAATAAGGATGTGTAAAAGGCACTTATGTCCATTAAGATTATACATCTTTGCAGAGATTTCACAAGTTGTGCTGAATAATTCAGTTTCATTTAGTTGGAAATGCTGTTTATTCTTATGTAGTACAGAATGGTAACAATGGATATCACAAATAATTACAAAAAATATTTAGTATTAATTCCACTCTTGTCATCTGTAGCTGCTGTCTTTATTAGAAGGAACAGGGCTATTGTATTATATTAAATACAATCAAAAGTATTGTGTGTGGTTTGGTTGTTTTTCTTTTTAATAGGATGGTTATGGTCCTGACATTCGTAGCATGTTATTGACAAACAAATTGAGACCCAAATGGTCCAATCATCATCAAAATATCTGTACAAGAATAAAATGGGGGCTTGCTGGATTTACTGCATTATCTCATGCACTTCTGTAGAAAAAAGATGGGCCATACACATTCATTTCTATAAGATATCTTTTGTAAGTCAAATGACATTTTTCTTTGCCTCAACCTAACATTATGCTGTAGAAAGTTCAAAGCCGAAGTGCTGAGACATACTTACCTTTAAGCCTTACTAAACAGGATATTTACTATAGATGAGAGTATGTTCATTGGCAAGGTAGAGGGTAAATGAAGGATCTGGCCCAGATTCTCAAGTGTATGCATGCATTATGACTGGGATACAGCTGAGGGGAGAGTCACAAGGGAGCCATTTCAGGCTCCTGATCCTGGGTCTGGTTCCACGCTGGCCAGGTCAATATTATAATTTAGAGCAATCCTGAGCTGAGCTAAACTTTATTGACAGGTTGTGGCTCCAAGAGGGCGGTATGCCATCCAGAGAATTCTGAGCTGTTTGGGTAAGCCAACTTTTTGGCTTGTTTTGCTAGAGCAGCACAAAGCAGGCAGAGTATGAGCTAAGAATCTGTTTCTTTGTGCCTAAAGCTGTTAGGACCTGGCATATAGTGCAGATATCTTCAATTTCCTTCCATTCCTCAGCAGCTAGTAACAATGCACAAATAATAAGACAAGTGAACAAATTCCATGTTAGGCTTTTTTTGTACTTCTCTGTCCTGAATTATTTCAAGTGTACCATTTCTTCTTGGGGGGGCTAACAAAAAAGTGAGCTACTCCAGTGTACTGTACATTACTCTATACACCATGGATCAGCAAACTAGATGAGCAGACACTGGGACAAATCTGGCTGTTCCATTAATGGAAAGGATCTATACCTGATGGCTAAACTCAGCAGGAAGAGTCACATTACAATGCAATGAGATCTTACAAAGTCTTAATATAGGTCGAAGAAGTTTAGAAATTATTTTTCATGACTAAGCACACAAAGCAGAGAAAAGCAGGAGAAAAAACAAACAGAATATCACATAGTATATATATGTAAGATTTCTAAATTTATTTTAAATCTCCAAGCTTATTAAAGGGACATTAGAAACCAGTCTCATTACAATATTGCTTTAGGGTCATTATCGCTATTGAACACAATGGAAGTTATTTCCACTGACTTCAATGGGCTTTGGATCAAGTTCTAAATGACTACAGAAAAAATTACCTGATAAGAATACATATAACAAATTATAAGAGCATATTTTAAAATACATCTGAAAATATTGAAGTTTCCATAGATATATATTTGGGAGCTGTGTAATCCCTGGTCGCTGCCACTTCAGTGATCATACTAATAGGAACTGCAGGTTTTTTGCATCAAGATTGGAAGATAAACATTTCATCCATGAATACAAGATGTAGTGCAACGTGCCCTTTGCTCCATTTTCCTCCTGTCCTTCCTTCCACAGACTCAGAATACTCTCTCAAAGCTCTCCCCCGCCCCCAAAGAGAGAACACAGTCTTGTCAAGTGCCTTGCTTTATTGGGGTGTTGAGTGCTCAGCTTCTTGGGGGGTTAAGCTCGTAGACCTTTCTTACTGCCTTGATCCTGTGGACACAGATGTGCACAAGTGTCTTTGCACACACAAGTAATTTCAAGGACACTAATTGTATATTGTAAAGATACTCTCATGTAGCCTTTCTATTAGAAATGGGTTCATGGAACAGTCAAGAGCTACTGTTTATTACCTACATGATTGTAGCAGTTCCCTGTATCACTCCCACAATATTAGGCTTTGAAACAGGGTGGCACCAATTTCTTGCCTTCTCAAATGTGTGTGCCTCCGCTCTCTGTTAATAGTGTTTCCTTTTGGTTTCTCAGGAGGGTTTTCAGTGACTCAACCATCCAGCTGACTCTCACATGCCATCTGAATGAGAAACAAAAAAATCATTTCAGGGTATGCACTGTTAACTTGTCCCAGACGTGGTTGGAGCCATACCCCTGGAGCTTCCCCCCTGGAGACAATCCTTTGGTCCTCCCTGGGCTCTATCCTAACTCGGCCCCAGCAGCCAGGCAGGAGCTCCTTCTTTGCTGCCCCATCCCTGCCAGAATTACCTCTCTCTAGTTCTGCTGCTTTTCTAACCAGCCAAGAACACAGTTCTCTCTCCTGCAGTTCCAGGCAGCAACTGAGTGATTCTGGCCCTGCAGCTCTTTTTAATAGCTGCAGCAAAATGTCTTGTTATCAAAAAATAAAATAAAAATAGCAGGAAGAACATAAAACTAAAGGCTATGTCTACACTGCAGGGAAAAGCCAGAAAAAGATGCACAAATTGGGAACTTTAATTTGCCTTTTTTTTTTTTTTTTTTTTTTTTTGCTTTTCTTCTGAAAGATGCTTTCCTGAAATTTGGCCCGTCTACACGGGGCCAAATGTCAGAAAAAAAAACCCTCTTTCAGAACATCCCTTCTTCCTTGTAGAACAAGGTTTTCCAGAATACCTCCTGGGTTGTAGACATAGCTTTCAGTGTAGACATAGCCTTTATATTGTTCCAGTAATTTTTTCTTAAACAAACAGGTCTCTCTTATTTTTCCTAATTATCACAATTAATAAAGATCCGTTATTACTTTTGCATAGTTTTCCATGTGCACAACTCAGCAGCAATTGTTTAAGAATCATCCCACAATTCAAATAGGGCCTTCTGTATAAAATATTTTTTCAGAGGGTTACTTTGAAGCAGAACATATTAATAAACTCCAATATTTTCATGCTAGGGAAAGAGAAAATGGCATTGTGCCTTTCTTTCCTTTCTCCTTCCCAGATGACTAGTTTGCTGTCTCCTAATCCCTAGCAAATGCATGAAGATAATAAAGTAGATGAGAATGGGGGAATTAATTCCTAAAAAGAGAAATTGAAGGTCTGCATCAATGAAACACTATAACTCCTTCTCCTCTGTATCTGGATATAAGGGAGACCATGAACTAAATGTAGGGTCTCTGCTGATGTAAATTAGTTTAGCTCCAAGGAAGTCAATAGTTTATATCAGTTGAGTATCTTGCCTTAAATACCTAACTTCACAACACAAAACAAATTGTGCTCAAGAATTTTTATATTATCTGCCAGTGAGGAGGTCTGGAGTCCATTATTGATGGTGATTGTAACTACAAGAGCAATATGACTGTTACCATGATAGACTTGCAATCTCACTGTAATCTGCACTTCTATATCCTTCTCCCACAACATCCCATCTCTTGAGATATCCTGTCACTTCATTTGCCTCTACAGGCACTGGTAACAAAAAACTTTCCCCCAGAACCACAATACACAGAGGGATGTAGTTTAGACACCTGTCACTTCTTTATTTCCACCAAGAACTTCCTTTTTCCTGTTAGGTATGTTTAAACTATATCCCTTGGTTGAAAGAGGGATGTAAATTAGGCAAATCGAAAGTGCAAATGAAGCGGGGATTTAAAGTAGGAATAAGAGATCCTCCGGAAAAGGGCTTTTTTCCGGAGGATCGGGGCCAGTGTAGATGCTCTTTTCCGGCTTTTCTACAAGCCGGAAAAAAGCGGCGGACATTTTTATTTAAATGCCGCAGGGGATATTTAAATCCCCCGCGGATTTCCCTATTACGACCTGGAAAATTAGCATGCCCCTTTCGGAAAAGGGGCCAGTGTAGACGTAGCCTCTATGTCTCTCAACTCCTGGTTTTTCTGTCCCACGCAAAGAAAGCAGGCAAGGAATCTATATCCAGTTCAGATTTCATCCCTCTCTCTCAATTGGTTCTCCCTGACCCTTGGCCAACACCTTTGCTAGCTACCTGAGTTTAACCCTTTAGTTACCGGGTGCTGGTCAATACTCCTCCTGTCCATAACAAAGAAGAAAAAAAAATTATCTGGAGATGCTGTATGCACAGTATTGTTGAGTTACCTCTTCATCTTGTCATTATGATCCCCAATTTCATTTACTATTTTGCTTGTCATGTGAAACTAGGATAGATTATGCAGCCTGATCTATACAGGTAGATATTTATGCGTATGTAGATGTTAAGACATCTTAGATCTCTAAGAGGCTGTGGAACACATAGAACTGATTTTAGAATTGGGTCCTTAGCATGGTTTTCAGGACATTTAGGTTCTAGCATATCTTTGGACACGAGTTCAACACATTAATAGGAGTAGTAGTAATTCACTGATACTTGCCCCTGCTTATGCTATTGCTGATTCTTGCTCCAAATTACCGAGGCTTGCTAACAGTTAGGACAGTGAGCTCTGGAAGTGCTGACTGCAGTGAAAAACATGCTGACTGGTTTTACTTTGAAAGGACTGCAATATTTGGCATCCCTAAATTCAAAGGTGCTGTCTAGAAGACTTTTTTCTCTGATTAAAGAAGTCCCTATTTGTCTGAAGATGAACCCAAAGTAATGGGCAGGCATATGTAACCATTGCTGGAACATAGCTTATAAAGACTGTAGCTTGCCCCTAAGGTGAATATTTGTCATTCTCATTCTTGTGTTACTGTCAACAGCCCCCCCAATCAGCAGATCCCATGCCCCTATGTAAAGTCTGTAATACCAATGTATTGCCTTCTGCAGGTTGGTGAAGCGATGGGGAAAAGCTATTAATTTTGTGCATGTATTCTTCATATTGAAAATAGTTCCAGATGGTGATACCGTGCCTCAGAGAATGTAGGCTATATCAGTGATGAAATATCTCACTTGTTTGATAGGTGTGTATAAAACCAGTTACAACCGCTCTGAAAAGCTGGAACCAGGCAACTGTTTGTCATGAAGAAATCCAAATAATTTCAATTCAGCTGGGTCCAAGCTATAGAAACAGATTTACTTAAGCCTAGCTGGAAAAGACTTGTCTCATAAAGTTGACAGTGGAAATGTGACTCATGAGGTTTACAACTTTGAAAATGACTTTTGCCTCCCTAGAGTTTCCCAAATATCTGTTTGAGAGATTACTAAATGAGCTGAAAAGAGAGTTGAAGACAGAGATTTAACAGAGTAGGATTCTGTTTAGCTTGTTTCACCTATCTCAGCTAAAGGAATAAAACATAGTGTGGTTGCATGACCTAGTAATTATAGAGATGTTAGTAGAAACTCCATAGTTAATGTTTCATTGAGATTTGCACTTAAAGGAGTAATATAATCCCTCTATTTCACACTTCAGTAACTTGATTTAATCTCCAAATGTCAACGACTCTCCGGAGGACAACTGGATTGCTCATAATAATTTGTTTGTTAAAATATTTACTTGGAGAGGAAATAGTTAAAATTTTACATTTTTTGCTCTTCAACACATATTCCCTTTAGTGTAATTTAGTTCTACAAAGCCAAGCCAATGGAACAGCCAAGAACTTCGAGCTACTTTTTTTTCTGACACTTTTCCTCCTCCCCTGCCAAGACTTGCTATCCCTCCTGGTCTCTCTCATTCCCTGATTTCTGTCAATGGCCCTTACAATCATTTGACTCCAGGCTGGTACATATGTTCTGTCACAGCCTTCTTATGTGGTGACCTCCTTTGACAGCTCATAGAAGGTTTACAAATCACTATGGTATTTTCATATTGGACATATAAACTATGACTTCAAGTCTTCACCTTCTCTTGCCTCCTCTTGATAATGGGCGAGGAGGGGCTATGATATGGTGGGAGAAGGAAGTTAGACTAATAGAGTTGTAGACAAAATTTCTGTGTATGGTAATTTACTGTTTCAAACAAAGCCTACATCCCAGGTACCCAAAAAGTCACTAGTCCAACATGGAGATCAGGGTAATATGAGTCTATCACATGTCCTTACATGCTTTGCTAACTCTGAGGGGCAACCATTGCTCATAGTCATATTCTTTCTGAGGCATCCACAGGAAAGCCTATGGCATAGGATGAATTTCTTCAATGTTCCATTGTCAGCTGAGGCCCTGAATGGGCCGTTAATACAGTTGTCTAGCCCTGATGTATATCTGTTTCAAGACTGCAGGACAATGTAGCACTTTAAAGACTAACAAGATGGTTTATTAGATGATGAGCTTTCGTGGGCCAGACCCACTTCCTCAGATCAAATAGTGGAAGAAAGTAGTCACAACCATATATACCATGACTACTTTCTTCCACTATTTGATCTGAGGAAGTGGGTCTGGCCCACGAAAGCTCATCATCTAATAAACCATCTTGTTAGTCTTTAAAGTGCTACATTGTCCTGCATTTTGCTTCAACTACCCCAGACTAACACGGCTACATTTCTATCACTGTTTCAAGACTGTCATCCAGGATCAACACACATAATGGAGATATAATATTCATAACATTAAATACAAAGATGATACGTAGATTTCACCAGAAAACTGCTTCAATAGAGAAATTTACTACCCCACACTGGAGACTGTATGGGCTATCATTACACAATTACAAGCCATCCTCTATGGGGACCACATCCTAAAGTAAATCTTTCTTGAATCTCTACTTTTCTCCTTTAAACAACCATCCAAGCTTATCATCAGATCTGAATTAACACATTTCAGAAGATGACACTGTCCATATAATCTTTCCCAAGCTGTCCTTTGTGAATATACTTCTTATTAGATGATAGCCTGTGTGACCAGGAAGTTCTGGAGATTCTTTAGATCATGTGAAAAAAATATACTAACTCCATATCCCCTGCTTAATGATGTACACATATGGGTTATGTCTAAACTGGCAAGTTTTTCCACAAAAGCAGCTGCTTTTGCGGAAAAGCTTGCCAGCTGTCTACACTGGCCACTTGAATTTCCGCAAGAACACTGACTTCCTACTGTCTGAAATCAGTGCTTCTTGCGGAAATACTATGCTGCTCCCATTTGGGCAAAAGTCCCTTTTGCACAAAGCGTTTGCGCAAAAGGGCCAGTGTAGACAGCTCAGATTTGTTTTGCACAAAAAAAGCCCTGATCGCGAAAATGGGAATTGGGGCTTTTTTGCGGAAAAGCATCCGTGCCAATCTAGACACGCTTTTGCGCAAATGCTTTTAATGGAAAACTTTTCCATTAAAAGCATTAGTGGAAAATCATGCCAGTCTAGATGTAGCCAGGGAGAATAAGCTGGAGCACATTTTGCATAGTTTTTGCATTTGTACTAACCAACCCTGGACATTCAGGTCCAACAGAAATAGACTTACATTATTTCTAGGTTTTTTTTCTCGGATTTAATTATATATATTTATATAACATCTTTATGATATTGCCACAGTTTTGCAAGAATATTGGTCTCTTGTTCTTAAAATTTTAGGAAATAGAAACAGTATCATATTATTTTGGTAACCAATTGAATGCCACAAACAATGAAGGCATAATCAAAGAAAGCATTTTTATAAGCAGCCCACAGCCTGGTGAATATTTTTAAGAACAATATTGCAAAATTACAAAGGGTGAGAATAAATATTGTTAATCGAAGCATTTGCAGAATTTGAAGAGAGACACAGTTAAGTTCATTGATTAAAATGATTGTTACAAGTTTGCTAAACTCTGGCTATGAGTTAAAGCTTCTTGCCTTGAGAAATACTTTGACACAAACTATCATAGTTCCTGGACTATTCACTGTCACAAATTCGCTGTTCTTCTCCTTATTATACTCTATTTACAAGTAGTGTATTTCCTCAAACAAGCAGCCTTCCTCATTATTCACAGCTGTTGTGTTAACACTATAGATATGCCCATGCCTACTGGGTCTACTTGTGTTTTGAGTATACTCATGTTTGCCGTGATTATGCATTATTCATGAAGCAACCCAACTCATTATTCCTTAAATTCATTATTATTGCATGGAGAAAAATGACTCTCATATAATAAATCTCTCTGCATCTTGTCTTTTTGGGGAAATTTAAGATCATATTTTGTAATAGGATATTTTATGCCTCTAACATTCCAGAGGCATATTTTTACTGCCTGCTCATTTATCAACCAGCATACAACTATCAATGAACTACAATAAACCTTATATCATATATAAAATCCCTGGAAGAGCTCTTGAGTATTTTACATTCCAACATAGTAGTAGTAAGGAGGAGGGGGAATTATTTTAATAGGGACACATATCGCCAGAAGCCTTAGGCTATTCTGTTTTGCAGGCTGAAAGTTGAAAGGACAGATCTTGAAATGGAAACTGTTGATGGCCAAAGAGAGGATATCTGTGGTATAGAAAATAAATCAGAACTCTTTCAAGTAGAATTAATCAAAGCTTCAAACTTCTTGTAGAAATTAAGCACATCTACTGATGTGCAGGAAAGCAGTTGAAAATCCTTCAGAATGGGGATGACAGGAAAAGGACGTGTAAGTATAATTTATCTGACTCTTCTGAATTTGTATCCACTAAAATCTATGGCCTAAGTATATTTAGCAGGTTATACACAAATTGCCAGTCAACAGGGAGTGTGCATATTTAAATTTTTGTAGGTTAACCTTCCTCATATAGATGGACATGTAGCACAGGTAGCTTCAACAAAAATGGCCAGTGTGTCCTTGAGCTTTGTATTTCTTGTGAGCTGTTACTCCCAAGCTTTTTACTGGCAGCAGCTGCAACAAGGTCACATGGAGGCATCCTCACTCAGGACACTGGCATCAGTTTAACTTCATCCTGATCTATCTCAGAAACATTCATGGTGTATTGCACATTTGATCAATGCATTGTGCTGATAGCAAAATGGATCATGCTGTTGTAAGGATCAACTTACAATTACATCTTTAAAAAATCTATTATGTGAAGCCAAAAGGTGACACTCACCTCAGCAACACTAACATGAAAAATTGTGATGCTTGTGCAACATTTCAATGTGTGCTTGAGCTTGTTTTTTAAAATAATCAACCCAATTCCCCTGATTGACACCTTATGGGAAAAAGTTAATAAGAAGACACTGGCTGCTGCCAAGGATGTCTTTGGAACAACAAAGAAAATTCACCCTGGTGAGTTCGCAGCAACTGAACATCTGCTACTCCCACTTAAAGGGAAAAAAACCAAGCTTTTGTAAGTCTGCTTTAAAAACCAACTCCAGAACTGTCAAGTTTAGAGGCGAAGACTGCAGGTCAGAAAGCCACCAGACAATGGGTCCCAAAATATTGCCAGGACCTGTGCAAAAATATTCAAATCTCTCTTGAAAGAGGAAACCTCCATGGTATCTATAATGGAATTAAATTGTCACTTGGTCTACTTTGTAAACAGACCAGAAACCTGTAAGGAAAAGATGGTAACATATTGACTGTCAGGAAAAAATAAACTTTAACAAGGGACCGAGCAATATAAAGAACTATTCAAAGGATGTCATTTCCTGAAATACTGCCTTAGATGCCATTCCTCAGCTTCTAGGGATGCAGGAATTGGACCAGAGACAAATCCTGAAGATTTGTCTCTTGTAGAGGAGGCCATCAAAGAGCTTGTGCCTGGGAAAGCATTAGGAAGTGGTCAGAGTCCTCCAGACCTCTTAAAGGCAGAGGTCAGAGAGCCTGCAAGTGACATCTATACTCTCTCTGAGCTTGTTGGAAAGAAAGCCAGATCTGAAAGATGCAAAAATAATGTATGTAAAAATGAAGGGGACAGAACAGATTGAAACAACTATTGAGGGATATCATTGCTCAGCATGGTCAGCAAGGTGCTTGCAAGGGTCCTGTTGAAAAGACTCCAAGTCCTTGCTGATGTAGTTTACCAAAAGCTAGCGTGAATTCACAGCTGACCATTCTACAACTAACATATCCTTCATTGGTCATGCCTTTTTCTTGCAACAACAGGAACCTCTCTATGAAGTATTCATTGACCTACAAAAGGACTTTGATACAGTTAGCAGTAACGGCATCTTGAAAATTGGCTGTTCACAAAAAGTGCATTCCCTGGGATGGATTCCTCTTGGGGTGCCACCTGGAACTGGGGTACTACTGAGTTTCTGATCCACTAGCCTGGGCTTCCTCTTACATTATACTACTATGATTACCTGCAAAGCCCTCCGTCCTGTACTATAATTGGCATTTAGACAGGCAGGGTCACAGGGACAGCTGCAGTTACATGCAAGCTCATTGTCTAGACCCTGGAATGAATCAGCAATAGAAAGGATACAGCCAAGACAACTCCAGGCTCCCCAGACAAACCCTCCCCCCACCCCACTCCTTAGAGTATAAACCCAACATTGTAGCATTTGCACTACACAGGGCACTGGGCAGTATAGATTTATAAAGTTTGCTCCTCCCTTACTGTGGAGATGACTATGGAATAGTCTTTGGTCCTTGAATTAAGATTCCTACATACTTCACTCCAACTCACTGATTTAGAAAAAGCAAAACATGTTTATTAATGATCAAAAATAGATTTTAAATTGGGCTGTAGATTGAACTCAGTTAGCTCATACAATTAACTCAAAATAATTAATTGTGATTACTTGAAGTTTTAATTGCAATGTTAAACAATAGAATCCTAATTGAAATTGATTAAATATCTGTGGATGTTATTCTACATATTCTAATATATGTACTCTAATTACAACATAAAATGCAAAGTATACAGTGCTCACTTGAGATTATTTTATTACAAATATCTGCACTGTAAAAATAAACAAAACTAATAGTATTTTTCAAGTAATCTAATACAAATACTTTAGTGCACCTTTGTCTTAAATAGCAACTTACAAATGTAGCTTTTTGTTACATAACTGCACTCAAAACCAAAACAGTATAATACTTTAGAATCCACAAGTCCAGTCAGTCCTACTTCTTGTTCAGCCAACTGCTAAGACAAACATGTTTGTTTATATTTATGGGAAATAATGCTGTCCGCTTCATCTTGACAATGTCACCTGAAAATGAGAACAGGCATTCACATGGCACTTTTGTAGCCAGCATTTCAAGATATTTATCTGCTAGATATGCTAAATATTCATATGGCCTTTCATGCTTCGGCCACCATTCCAGAGGACATGCTTTCATGCTGATGATGCTCATTAAAGATAGCAAGTTAATTCAATTTGTGACTGAACTGCCATATATTGCATGTTACAGCAGTCAGACCCAGCATATGTTGCTTATTTTAAGAACATGTTCACAAAAGATTTGACAAAATGCAAAGAAGCTATTCACAACTAGAAAATCCTGCCCACAATGGTTCGATCTGGAGAAGAAGGGACAAATCTGGTGCAGTCACCACAGAGAAACATTAGAGAATCCAGGCTGAGGCTCATGGGTAAGCCAGGAAACAAAGTATACTACAACTTCCATCCGGCAAGTGGACCTATAGCCACTGTGGAAAGGTTTGCCATATGCTCCTCAAGCTCTTTTCTAGTACAATTGTCAAGTACCGCTTAAACTATGTCTAGACTGCAGGCTTCTTTCGGAAGAACCTTTTCCTGAAGAGATCTTCCGGAAAAACTTGTTTAGAAAGAGAGTGTCTATACAGCAAGAGCACAACAAAAAAGTGATGTGCTTTTTCGAAAAATAGCATCAACATTCATTGGACGCTATATCGCTTTTGAGTTCTGATTGCTATGGACAGGCTTCCCCCATTCAGCTGCTGCTGAAACTGACCAACAGCTGAATCGGGGAAGCTGGGAGCAGAGCAGCTGGGGTGCTGCCGGGTTGGTCGCGTAGTGCCGCCCCCTCGGCACTGCGGGACCAACCCGGCAGGACCCCAGCTGCTCTGCCCCAGGGGTCCCCGATTCAGCCGCTGCTGAAATAGATCAGCGGCTGATTCCAGGAAGCCCGGGGCAGAGCTGCTCTGCCCCGGGCTTCCTGGAATCAGCCGCTGATCTGTTTCAGCTGCGGCTGACTTGGGGACCCCGGAGGCAGAGCAGCTGGAGTGCTGCCGGGTTGGTCCCGCAGTGCCGAGGGGGCGGCACTACGCGAACAACCCGGCAGCACCCCAGCTGCTTTGCCCCAGGCATCGGGATTCAGCCGCTGCTGAAACTGACCAGCAGCGGCTGAATCAGGGACGCCTGGGGCAGAGCCAGACTATTGTAAGGGGGGGGTTATGAGGGGTCTGGGGTGGCATCCCCTCCCACCCCACTCCAGACCCCTCATAGGCCTCCCCTTCTGATAGTCCGGCATATCTGATAATCCGGCACCCCCTGGATCCTAAATGTGCCGGATTATCGGAAGTTTATTGTAGCTTATTTTGAAATTTGGCACGTCTACAAAACACCAAATTTTGAAATAATGCACTTTGTTGAGCCATCCTTAACTCTCATGGAACGAGGATTACTGGGATGCCGAAATAGTACGCCCATTATTTTGAAAAATATTTTGAAATAACGGGCAGCTTGTTAAGACGTGGGGTAGGTATTTTGGGATACCAGAGGTATCCCAAAATAACTGTGCAGTGCAGACATACCCTTAGTGTGCAGTTATAAAATACGTCACTGCACTTTCAAGTCTGCTTTTCATATTAATATTGGTTCATTTCAAATACTGAACTGGTGTTTCTATCCTGTCATCCACTGTGGATGAAGGAGAAGGAAGAGGAGATGGAGGAGGAGAAGAAACACTGAACTTTTCAGTTTTCAAAAACATAAAAACTCTCCATAAGTTCCATAGGGAAAGTTTTCCATATGGATTTATGCACATAATTTGTGATGATCTCTCCATGACATTTGTACTAACAGCTTTAATAGCCTTGCCTGAGATCTGACAGGCACAAATAATAAGTCATTCATCTAGAAGTGAAGGACAAAACTTGATTTATGACTAAATATAATTTTACAACAAAATTACACCAGAAACATCACTTCTAAAAAACAAAATCTCCATAAAAGTTATACATTTTGTTAGTCAAGGAGGTCACCACAGTACACTTTACTTCTTGATGTGCTCAATTTTAACTCTTGGAAGCTTAATTTTCCCCTTTCTACCTAAATATCTAGAAAATTAGTGATTTTTCACACTTCATTCTTTAGCCATAATTTTCCTAGTTCCTATTCCAGAAAGGTGGTTAATTGAGGTCTTTCAGTTTCCTAGTTAAGTGCTACAATGAATTTCACTACTCATATTAATAAGTGTCCCATACCAGTATTAGCTTCTGATTTTTAAATACGGCCTCTTTAAGTGCACATATAGATTTGCCACAGGCACCCACTTTCTCATTCAAATGTTCACTGCATTACTACAAACGTAACTGTCCATTTTATTTCTGTAAGGGTACGTCTACACTACAGCGCTAATTCGAACTAACTTAGGGTACGTCTACACTACAGCGCTAGTTCGAACTAACTTAGTTCGAATTAGTTAATTTGAACTAAGCTAATTCGAACTAACGCATCTAGAACTAAAAGCTAGTTCGAATTAGCGTTTTGCTAATTCGAACTAGTGCGTCCACACTGATTGGATGCAGGGGCGCATTTAAGGGCGGCTGAAACTGGTTCCGGCAGGGCATCAGGTCAGTAGTTGCATTGTGTGGCTGCTGTCTGAGGCTATCTGAAGCTCGGCATCCCCAACTGAGGGGGGACCATCGACGGGACGCACATCCCCATCCGTGCCCCGGAACACCAGGCAAGGGGTACTTCTCTATCCTCCTGCAGGCCGTGTGTGACCACCGGGGACAGTTCATGGACATTAATTTGGGCTGGTCCGGAAAAGCATATGACGCCCGGGTGTACCGCAACTCCTCCGTGTGCCAGCGGCTGCAGGCCGGGACCTTCTTCCCCGACCGCCACATCAGGGTCGGGGACGTGGACATGCCCGTCTGCCTGATGGGGGATGCCACCTACCCACTGCAGCCGTGGCTGATGAAGCCCTACATGGGGCACCTCAATCCCTTCCGCCAGGCCTTCAATGCCAGGCTGACCAGGGCCCGCATCGTGGTGGAGGGGGCCTTCGGGCGACTGAAATCCCGCTTTCGATGGCTCCTCACCCGTCTGGACCTGGCCGAGCACAACATCCCTCCCGTGGTGGCGGCATGTTGTGTCATAATTTATGTGAGAGAAAGGGGGAGGCTTTCCTGCCAGCCTGGATGGCTGAGACTGACCGCATGGCTGGCCACTACGGTCAGCCCCGCACTGCCACCATCCGGGAAGCCCAGTGGGGGCCGTCCGGATCCAGGAAGCCCTGCAGGAGAGCTTCCTGGTGGAGGAGGAGGAGGACTGACCTCTCCCTGCATGCCCCACTGGGTTCTTCTTCCACCCTACCCCTTTCCGCTTTCCCCTCCCTACCTACTGTCAAATAAAGACACCTGTTTTTCAAACAAAAACGTCTTTTTATTTTACATAACTGGGGTGGGGGGAGGGAGAGAGGAGGGAGGGTGGGAGAGGGGAGGGGGAAACCTGGGACGAGGGAGCTGGAAGGGGAAGGAAGGGAGGAAGGGAAAGGAAAGCTCAGGGGTGGGGGTCCGGCTGCCTCTCCTGTCTCACAACACTGCGGGTCCGGGGGCGTTGGTGGGGAATGGTTGTGGAGGGTGGGGCAGGAGGGACGGGGGGTGTGGAGGAAGCAGGAGCGGGAGCAGGAGGGGGAGCAGGGGGAAGCAGGAGGGAAGTAGGAATAAGAGATCCTCCGGAAAAGGGCTTTAGTCCAGAGGATCGCTCCAGTCTAGACGCTTTTTTCCGGCTTTTCCCCAAGCCGGAAAAAAAGCGGCGGCCATGTTTATTTAAATCCAGCGGGGGATATTTAAATCCCCCGCGGATTTCCCTATTCTGAAGTTGGAAATTAACATGCCTCTTCTGGAGAAGGGGCAAATGTAGACGTAGCCACAAGGAAACAAAATATATATGGATCTTCTAGTAGGTATTCATTGCACCTTGTCCTCCTGGATTCCTCTCCATACTTAAAATTAGCATTATAAAAAAAAACATACACAGTTCTGGCCATTTTCTTATGGCGGACAAATGATTTCTTCCATAAACAGATTTGCTTAATAAGATGGAGGTATAAAATAAACTTAATATTATATGTACTACTTTTAGAGCGCTTTTGATCCATATCTCTTAATGCACTAAAGGGAGTTTGAGAATTATCTCCATTTTACAGATGGGAAACTTGAGGTACTGAAAGTACAAATGTCTTGCCTAAGGCTACATCTAAACTATACCCCTCTGTCAGCAGAGGGATGTAAATTAGACATATCGAAAGTACAAATGAAGCGGAGATTTAAGTATCCCATACTTCATTTGCATAATGGCAGCTGCCGCTTTTTTTTAAAAGGGGATTTTTTTTTAAAAAAAGGCAGTTTAAACAGGGCATTTTCAACAGAAATGCCCCATTTTGAAAGATCCTGTACTCCTCATTTTTTGAGCCAACTGAAACATTTTGTTCTTCAAACTTTTAAACTTTAATTTCAAAATGAAAATTCCTTTTCCTAAAAGAAAATAAAAATTTTAACACTGTAAAACAGGACATTGGCTCAGCTTTGAAACTTTTTTCAACATTTTCAAATGGGAAATTCATCATAACAGACCTTTTCCCACATAAAGTTTTGGTTGTGACAAACTGTGTTGAAGAATTCCTTATCAAGTTTATCAGGGAATTGTTTGCTGGTTAAAAATTCAATTGAAAAATAATTATATGTCTTTTATACAACTCCAGCTCACTGATGAAGTAAAACATTATCCATTTCCTTGAGGTTTTAAATTTTTTGATGCATTTTTGTCAGTTTTAAAAACTGGATGATTTTTTCTTGGTATTTGACAAAAGTCAATGTGCCTGAGATGATGACAAGCTCCAGCATTTGAAAAGTACAAAACTGCTAGTATCTGTAAAGCAGGCTTTCTAAAATATATGAATTCTGAACAAAAATATTCTAATTCTTCTAAAATACCTGCGTTTTCCATTTAAAAGCCATGCTTGTCGGACTTTCAGTGATCTTATAAGTCTCTTATGCATTTAAAGCTATGCAGCAACCATGACATCTTCAAATACTCCCCAAAAACAAATGGATAGGTGATGTAATTGATTCAGAAGTGAAACTTCTGTGCTCTGTAGAGGACCAAATTCTTCAAACACCAAGGGTACTATGTAGTATTTGCATTCAATAAGTGGCAGACTGGTGGGTTTCGCATTTATGATATGCTTGGAGAAGCACAGCGTTTCAGATTTTTTTGGAAAGCTGTTATTTAACTGTTACAAAAAAAACACAATGCATGCAACTAAAGTAATTTTCTTACTTAGAAATGTTCTAAACACTTCAAGTATTCATATCTCCCTTTAGACTATATCCTTCTTTCTCCTCTTCCTTATAGGTACTTCTATCCTCCATAAAATGGGATTATATCATCCATTGCTGTGCTCTTTGGGCGGTCCCAATCCTGCTCCTTGTTTACATCAATACCAAACTCCCAATGTCTTCCGTTGGACTAAGACTTGGTTCAGTGCTTCCTAATTCTACACACTGTGTTTTCAATATATTTGTGTTTCTTTTGAATAGAATGTTTTAAAGGAGAGTAGACGCTCATTTCGAAACGACATTAACTGCAGTATGTCCAACGGAGTCAAATACAAATTGTAGTACTTTATATATTCTTCAGGGGCAAGACCTACTGAAAAAATTCCTATTGACTTGTAACAGCATTCAGTCAGGCCCTAGCAGAATATTTAAAGATGAGTGTTATAGATTTTTAAGCATAAATTGTATATTTTAAAAGGTCTTTGGATTTTAAGGAAACTATAAAAACTATACATTATAACGAAGTATGAACAAGCTCAAGAGACAGGCAAACACTCTACAGTCTTGGATTGCTCCCTTCTATCACTTCACCCCCATAACACCTCCTTAGAGATCTCATGTACTTCTCACTTGTACATCTGTGCTTTCCCTAAGATAAGAGAAGAAAAATATGTTTTAAAGGGGGCTGTTAAATCTAAGTCGAAGAGCCATTCTTGTCTCCACTTTGGAAACTGAGTGTCAGGATCCTTGTGATTTTTATTTAAGGCTCTTTACTTTATTTTTTAAGCTAGTTGTTTATATAGTAAGTATTAACAGGTTTACAAATCCTTACCATGCAAATATCAGAAACAAATCAATCATTACAACAATAATTGTTAAAGAGAAATTATATAGTAATATAGTCATCAAAATTAGCAGGGTGTCACCATATTACTGAGGAAGGATCATATGACATGTCATTTCTAAAGGTTTTATTAAATTTAATTAAATTTCTGCTTACACAGTCAGACAAAATACTGTTTGTTAAACATACTTAAAAATTGTTATGACTTGATGATATGTTTTTTCATGGATTCTCTCATTTCAAAGCAGAGTAGATTAAGGAGCACCAGGAAACTTTTCATATACAGTTTCAGGACAGTTAGGATATATCTACACAGCAGAATTATTCTGGAATAATTGTCATTATTCTGAAATAACAAAGAGCACATCTACACAGCAAGACATTACTTCGAAATAATGTCTAGCTGAAGGACTTCTTACTCCAGCTCCTGTAACCCTCATTTCACAAGGAGTAAAGGAAGTCGGAGGAAGAGTGTTCTTCCTTTGACTTCCTGCTGTGTAGCGCCAAAAGCCAAATTAAGCTATTTCAACTTCAGCTACACAAATGACGTAGCTGAAGGTATTTAACTTAATTAGACTTTTGCCCTGCTGTACAGATGTGCCCTTGGTGTGAAGCAGCCAAGAATGCTGTAGATTTACACCAGAGCTAGCCCACACTAATTGTTCATCTGAGAACACTTTGTATGAGTCCTGGGCAAATTCTGCAGGCTGTACCTGGAGGAGGAGCCAGAGAGCTAATTGAAAGCAGGCTCACCTGGGCAGGAACAGCTGAGGCCTACGAAGTCAGGGAGCTAACAACAGAAGGAGACTACTGATGGGAAAGGTCAGCCACTCCTTTGGAAGAAGTGTTTGGAGGCTGCAGAGGTATGCAAGCTGCACCAGTGCCAATAAAGAGATAGGAAGTAGGAATAAGAGATCCTCCGGAAAAGGCTTTATTTTCTGGAGAATCACGTCTAGACTGGCGCTTTTCTCCGGCTTATCCCCAAGCCGGAAAAAAGAGGCAGCTATGTTAATGCAAATACCACGGGGGATATTTAAATCCCCCGCGGATTTGCCTATTCCAAAGTGCTACATTAGCATCCCTTTTCCGGAAGGGATGCCAGTGTAGACACAGCCTGTAGGAGCATCTACACTTCACCCATAGTTCAAAATAAGTTACGCAATTTGAGCTATGCAAATTGTATAGCTTATTTCGAGTCAATTTAGAAATAGCTTATTTCATAATTTGGTGCTGTCTACACTGTCTACAGGGACATCAGAATAGTAAGACCAATATATTTAAAAATAATAGGCTTGCTGTTAAGATGTGGGATAGCTATTTTGTGATACCGCCAGCATCCCGAAATAGCATTGCAGTGGTGACATAGCCTTTGAGTGACAGGGTCAGCGACCAAATGTGTTGTCTTCTATAGTCTGGTGCTTTGCATGCCCAGCTGGCAAGAGGGAAACCAAAAGTCTAATCAACCTGGTTTGATTATTTTCTTTTGATTTAGTATTTGTATCTACTTTGTAGCTGTGGGGAGTGATGGAACTTGATGAGTTAAGATCCTTTTTCACACCTTCACACCCTCAGGTTTACCTCTTCATTGACTTTTTATTAACTTTTATTTCTATCAACCAGCTTCTCGTTCTTTTCATTTTACTTAGTAAATATAAATAGTAATGCTAACATAACTCATGTTAGATATAGTTTTTTTTTAAAGAATGCATCTGTTGGAGCTTAGTGTCTGAAATATAATTAACACCATAGATTATGATTTCAGATTATTGATTTATTCTCCAATGATCTCTTACTAACCCAAAATGACTCATCTCTTTATACTCTAGAGTTCTTTTCAATATTTAAAACATGTGCTGCTACAAAGTTGGACCGGAGGTGGGGAATCAATGGACCTTCTCCTAGTTGGAAATATGATTGAGGTTAGAGTACAGATGTTATATAAAAATGTTTACAGTAATTAGTAAAAAATTTATCATATAGATGGTAATAATGCAATGCAGTTCAGGCCTCTTTGTATATTTGTCATTTTCTTACTTCTTTTTATGTTCTGGCCTCTCATTCCTCAGGGAGTAGATTAGAGATTTGAGTAATTCCCTCACACTCTATAGCCATCTAACCATATTTTAATAGGCTGGCTGAGCAGCTGTTTATTAAGAAGAGGTAGCGCTAATGAGTTTGTATCAATTGCTCTACTTATCAGTCCTATTGCTTCTGAGCAGTACAGACTGAACCTCTCTAATCCAGTTTTCTCTGGTCTGGCAACATTGCTGGTCCAGCATGAGTTTAGTTAGCTGGATAACCACTTATCACATGTGTGGCCAAGTTTCTCACAGTCCCATAAAGTTTGTTTACAGTCGCTAGTCCTGGCTCTCAGTTTTCTGTGATATTATTTAACTGTAATATACCCCTAAATGTTTTCTAAAAGCCTAGTAAGCGGTGGAAGTGTTGGTAATGGACAATATTGACCTCCCATTATTTGGCATATTCTCTGGTTCAGTACCAGCCAGGTCCCAAGGGTGCTGGACTAGAGAGTTTCAACCTGAAGTAGAATCTCTTGTGCTTTGTGAATTTTAAAGACTGAACCCTCATACAATGCTTTGAAAAATTAGTGGAGATAATAATGAGCAACTTGGAGAAATATTGGAAAATGAGTTAAAAGAGAGAAGATCTGATGAATGGGAGCTCCGTAGGGTTGAAGGTTGCTTAAAACCTTTTGGGATCAAGTTGAAAGAGGAATCAAAAGCGAAAACCATATAATTAAAATTCTGCCTAGGAAAAAGACTGAGAAGTAATCACATGTGCTAGAAGCTAATTATATTGCCTAATATGGCTCTTTCCCAAATACTGTAGCCCCTTTAGAAGTCCAATTTGTATTGCATACCTCAAGTTTCACTTTACCTAAACTGCTTGCTTACAAATCAGACATAAAAAGTAAAGTGTCACAGTACACTATTAAAAATTGCTGAATTTCTCACTTTACCCATAATTATTATAAATTGATTTGAATATAAATATTTTACTTGCATTTCACTGTAAAACAGAGCAATATATATAGCAATTGTGTGTGAAATATTAGTTTGTACTGACTTCTTTAGTAATTTGTATGTAGCCTATTGGAAAATTAGGCAAATATCTAGTTGAGCTGATGTACCCCCGGGGAGACCTTTGTGTACCCCCAGGTGAAGGCATACCTTGGTAGAGAACCACTGCACTAATGCATCTGTGGGTGATAGCCAGATACCAGAGAGTACATCTAGAGAGCAGCAGTATTTCAGGTTACATCCAGTATCCCGAAATAACTTTTTCTGCATCTTAACCGTACACCCATCATTTCGAAATGAAATCGAAATAATGGCCTTGCTATTCCAATGTCCTGATACACCTCATTCCACAAGGATTAGGGGACTTGTTAAAATAGTCTCTCTCAAAATAAGCTTAAAATAAGCTATGCAATTTATGTTGCATAGCTTATTTCGAGCTAGCACCACTGTGTAGTTGCACCCATAGAGATGTAAGCAATCTAAGAACCTTCAATTTGTATTGAAGTAACACCTAGAGATTTTTGACCAAGACTGAGTCCCAATGTGATAAGCACTGATCAAATACATAGTAAATTGGAGTCCCCACCCAATAAAGCTAACAAATAGGTGGGTGAGACAAAGGGCAAAAGAAGAGGATACATACTGGCTTTGTAAAGAACACAGACCATAAATGTCAAAGTAGGGTAACCAAGAAAAGAATAAAACAACAAATGGTCTTTTAGCACTTTATAGACTAACAAAACATATTCTCCCCCCTTTCCTCCTTCCCTTATTTATTCTTGGACCTGGACTTCCAACACTCCTGTCATCTGAAGAAGTGGGTTGTGCCCACAGAAGCTCATGATACCATCTCCATGTTTTGTTAGTATTTAAGGTGCTACTAGACTATTTGTTGTTTTTTAAGTTTTTTCAAGAAAAGAATGTTCTGAATAAGTGCCCAGTGTTTGCTTAAACTTTTGAAATCAGGGAAGTAGAAATTGGACTCACAAAATATTTGCACCTGAAGATGTACAGTTTCTTGGGAACCAATACAAAACAAGGAGATTCGTTTACAGATAATGTCACCCAAGTGACACCTTATGTTCTCTTTAGACTATGGAGTGGAAAAGGGTTAGTGCAATCTGTATTGTGACTGCAGAATGCTTTTAAATTTGCTGACATTTCAATGGATATTTCTCCCCATAGTTTGGTCAGCTCTATGCATGGCTGAAACCTAACTCCGGTGGGAGTAATGTCATTTGGCTACTCCAAGACAGTGGTAAAGTCATGATGACTCTTAAGTCCAGTTTCAATATTACTTTCCATAATGAAAATGAAATAGTCTCCTTAGATCTTGGATATTCCTAGCATTTGACTAATTATAACTGTGGCTGCTGGACAGTGTTTTACAGCAAAATTGAATCACTGAAATGACATAATATGAAAATAAACCTACTGAAAATAGAAAGAGAGGTGCAAAAATTAACCTGTAGCAGTGAGATTTGTGGTATTTTCTTACGTTTGCAGCAATATTTAATTATCTGTTTGACCTTTGGTGCTGTTCCTCTGTTCAGAGCAGAGCAATCTACTTACTAGGTTCCTTCTTTAAAAAGTCTAAGTTGAAGATGGGTCTTTATTTAACATCTGTTCATATTCTTCAATACTTTAACAAACTTCAGCCAAGTGATCATACAGTTATGAAAGGAACTCGGACCATTTATTCTTCCACACAACATCAGTTTGATTAAAGAGCTGTAGAAATCTTTAATTTCTTTACTGAATTATATTTGGGGGATGAAATCCTCCCACTCCTCTTTAATGCTGCATAAGAAAGCTCCATATCTGGCCAGGGTAGGAGTCCCTCAATATAGGCACTGCAAAAAATGGGCATAAAGCAGCCTACTACGGCCCTCCAGTTTAAGGTCTCAATAGGTGTCAGGAAATGGGTTGCAGCACACAGCAGGGCAGAGATTCCAGGCAGCTGGGGGAGGCTGCTGTTATTTCAACAAGCCTTAGGAGCTCCCTACAAAGGTTCAATGCTATATATTTTGAAAGGCAGGTATTATTTGGTTGTGATTGGTCACATGGTATTGGTTTTTCCATAGATCTTTAAACCAAGATGGAGGTCAAAGTAGGCATCTGGGGCTATGAATTATGAATGAAGTTGTAGAAAGCATAGTAAGGACAGGAAAGTTTTGACCATTTTAAAAATAGAAGCCTTTTCCTTTCAGGGTCACACAGACCTCTCTCAAAACATCAGCCCTAGAAAACCTATGCTATTGTAAAATATATTGGCTGGAAACAGACTTTAGATTTCATTTCTTGCCATCGCACTCATACAAAATAATTTCATGTGCATATATAGTACTGGTTGTATAAGGTGTCTTCAAATCCATCTCAGACACACCCTCTTCTGAAGTTAGTAGAGTTTTAGTAGCGGAAATGTAGTGTAGAGGGTATCAGAATAAGGTCCTCTCTCCAAGCAGCTAAGAGAAATCCTGCATTGAAATTGATATCCAAATGCCCACTGACTTCAAATATAAGGATAAGGGCCTTAAAAATATTAAAAATAAGAACTTGGACTTTTTCTCCATTTGTCAGCAAACCTGGAGTAAACCTATCATGTAAAATAAATAGCCCTCTCTGTCTTTCAATGAATGTAACCATATGTATCTCTAATATATAGTATATTAATCATGCTACTTAGGCATGTGGGGCTGGAGGACAGAATCATAGAATCATAGAATACTAGGACTGAAAGGGACCTTGAGAGATCATCGAGTCCAGTCCCCTGCCCTCATGGCAGGACCAAATACTGTCTAGACCATCCCTGACAGACATTTATCTAACCTACTCTTAAATATCTCCACAGATGGAGATTCCACAACCTCTCTAGGCAATTTATTCTAGTGTTTGACTACCCTGACATTTAGGAACTTTTCCCTGATGTCCAACCTAAACCTCCCTTGCTGCAGTTAAAGCCCATTGCTTCTTGTTCTATCCCCAGGGCCAAGATGAACAAGAAATAATATGCTTAATCAGTACACAGGATAAAAGTTATAGAAAAACAAAACTCGGTGTTCTGAAAGCATTGCTTTGCATAGGAGTATATTTGTTTTATGTTCAAATGATATTTCAGAAAGCCTAACTCTAGCAGGAGTGTTACTCCTAATCACCTTCACATAGTATCAGTGATGGCAGTAAATCCTGTGAGCATATACAGCACTCACTGAATTTCAGTACATTTTCTTGCTGCAGACTCTAATATGAGAGAGGTTTCTTACAGAAGCCTCTCTCAGGCTCTGTCAAATTGAATAAGAATCTTAGTACAAAACTGTAACTAAACATATTTTATCTAATGTAACAGTGTCTGCTGGCAGCAGGAATGCTAAGATACTTTCAAGGCCTCTGCTGACTCCTAAAGGCCTTGGGGAATTATAGAGAAATTATTTCAGGAAAATCTCCCTACTCCCACTATTACAGGACATTTTTGTGATGTATTTCATAATGTGCCTGAGATTACAGGGATGACTTGTCTTCTATGGGGTGAAAATGTATAGTCGAAATTGGGGGCAAGCCAGTGTAGCCCCACAACATACAGCTTTGACTAGAATCACAATGGCTTGCCAGAGCAAATACCTGATCAAACTCAATTGCAAAATTCCCATTGACTTTGCAGGATGCAATATCTGACCCTTGATGTAGCCATTACAAGTAAAAATATAACCAATCTGCTATCTTGTATTCATTGTGGAACCCAAATCCTAATGTTGTGACTTGTTCAATTTAAATGAATAGGATTACTGCAGTGAGCAAGGACTACAGGATTTTGTCCTTTATTTGTAGTCAAGTCAAAGGCTTGAATCCAATGTAGCATATTATGTGATAGGGACCTTGAAGAAAGCAAATAGCTTTTGTAAAACCTGGGCATTAGTAAAAATCAGTAAAAGCTGAAAACAAAATGCCCTATCTGTAGCCAATGAGCTATAGGAAGGTCTAGATGAACCCAGTTCCCACCACTTCTCCACATCAGATACGGTAGGGCAAAATAGGGTCACCCACATCCCAGCTGAATACTCCAACTCCTGGGTAAGACTTATAAGAGAGACTTACTTTTATCAAAATGCTAGGAAGTTTAAATGGCATTATAAACATTTCATTTTTTTCAGTCCAGTCTGAAGTATATAGTGAACGTGACATGAATTTGCAAATAAATTATTTTTTCATTTAAACTATGTCTAAAATATTGTACCCAGCTCTACCTCAGAGTTCTTGGTTGAGTAACAAAAGTCTCTATTTCCTATTCTGCCTCTTCATTTCAGGCAAAAATATAGTATTGCCCTTATTTTATCGTGGGTCAGAGTACTGATCACACATCATTATCAGCTTTTCCAGTGTTGCAAGCATTATTTCTGGCAACAATGTCTCACTCACTCCTTCTTCTTTCCCAGCACTGAGTGAAAAAGCTTTAATTTTTTTTCTCATCTTTATCCCCCATTGCCAGCAGTGTATAGTCTCAATTCTTCTTTCACTGTTTCCATGCTTTCATAAGGATTTTTGTCTGGAAATTCAGCATTTCCCATGGTCTGAGTACCTCCATGCCTCCTGACTAATTTTTTAGGTACTGAATTCTTTTCCTGTTAATCATACTCTTTTTTTCTTTCTGTGGGTCTCACTAAACTGACTGCTGCCATGTTCATGTCCCATTTGCTGGCTAGTACCATAAAAGGGCTACTAAACTGGAATCTTTATTAGAGAATTATTTTTAGGGATACAGTGCTTCTTGGTGCCTCCTCCAAATTCCTCCCTGCTACAACCTGCGCTCCTCCCTCCATGTTCCAGGCAGATTGGTATGCAGACCAGGAGATCACTGTACCCTCCAGAGAAACCATGCTGTCCTTTTTGGTATAAAAGTAGCACTTGATTTGTTGACAAATTATTGACTCGGGAAGGATGTGTGAAATACATCCCTTCAGAACAGATATAAGGACCCATATCCACACCAAATCACTAACACTGAGCTTAGTTTATCTGCATGCATCTTGCAGAGAATGAAGGAGGTTGTTCATTCAGCAAGATGGCCATATATTATAGGGTAATCTCCAGAAACGGCATAAAATGTGTCATCTGTTCCATAACATTAAGGAGCTAATGGTGATGGCTGATCTCTCTGACTCCTCTGTTCATAACTGAGACCAATGTGGTGCATGCGGTATGGGGTGGTTCCTTTTTTTGCTGGCCTGTGACAGTGTCAGCCGATGGTGCCTACTCCATACCAGACTTAAGAAGAGTGAAAGGCTCTGTTAACCCAGGCTTCACCCAGATGAGAACCAGGACTGTTAAGTTTTTAATTTATTATTAAATCTAGTTAGGTATGGGGCAACCTAAGCTTCTATGAAGCCAGGAAGTCAAAAATAAGAAGGGGCCACAGCGTGAAGGTCTGAAGTTTTTTTTTCTTCTGGACTTTGAGAAAGAAACCATGGTAAGAACAGAAGCCCTGGGATCTGGCCCTGAAGGAATGGCATATCCAAAGGATGGTGAAGAAGCCTCATTGAGGAAAAATAGAAAGCAACTATGGGGAACAGCCACGTTTGGGGCAGTGTTGACCTTGGCTCCTGATTGTAGGTTAGGCACAGGTTCCCCTACCAGCCACTGGGAAGTAGCATAATGTGGTCATTGGAATGGAAAACTGCCTGAGACACATCGATCATGTGACACTTTGATACCTCAGGGGAGGACTACAAGTACCCTGACCAAAGGGAGAAGATAAGAAGAAGCAGCACCCTGATTGAAGTAATAAACAGATTCCAGAAAGACCATAATGTGAGACACCAAAGGAGAGAGTGTCAGACTCTCCAGAAGGAGGCACCACAGCAATGCGCAGAGAAATCTCTTCTCCAAGGCTCAGATTCTCCCAAGCTACATTCCTTGGGCTAAAGTTCCAGAAGCTCTTTAGTAGGCTGTGTTGTGTTTGCTCTGCTCAATACAGTGATTTGATGGTAAATGTGAAAAATAGAGCACAATAATACTAGATAAAAGAGTAAAATTCTCTAAAATTATAAGAAATGTCAACACAATTGTCATGTCACCAGATCAGATGCATAATTTGTATTATGCACTATGTTGACTATACAAGGTAAAAATGCCAAATTATGTTATAGTATTTGGGAAATGTTACCATGTTTTGAGGAATAAGAAAAATGTGAGCTGATTTACAGTGTGTGTAATTGTCTTTTGAGTGGCGTATATGTTATAGTTTCAGCCATGTCAGTCCTAAGGTATTAGCGACAAGATGTGTGACATAATATCTCTTATTGGACCAACTTCTGTTAGTCCAATAAGAGATAAGCTTGTCTCTTTCACCAATAAAGATACTACCTCACCCACCTTGTCTCTTTTGAATGGTTTTAACATAAAGTTATAATGGTTGTAGGTTTTTGCATAGAATGTCCTTATCTTTGTAAAATGGCGTGAAGGATCAGAAGTGATTAAAACCCCAGTTTACAGCTCATCTTCAAACCATTAAAGATCTTCCCTAACTTTAATCTGGGGCACTAGTTCACTAACCTCTCAGGTGCAGGAGTCATCTCATGACATCAGCACTGTTTCTTCTTATGAGTTCTGACAGAAGTACATAACAAGGTATTATGGCTGCTTGCATATAAGGCTGTAGGATTCATCTATATAGTTTGGCCTTAATTCCAGTATTGCCAAACCCAAGTATGAAGAATCATTAGAAGGCCTCAGAAAATTATGAAAATTGCTTAAAAATCATGAGATTAAAAAGAATAGTTCGGGCTCTTTTAGGGTGCGCTGTGTTCATATTTGCAAGCCTTTTCTCTCCAACCATGAAGTCTAGAAAACTAAAATTTTTACTTACTCAATTGAAACCAGGACTTAGCACTTTAGGAATACATCAAATACCATAATATTCATGATACAATTATGAGCGTTGACAAAACTGCAGTTCAGAAAGTTAATAAATAGAAATGCTAGAAGTTGCGTATGTACATAAGTACCCTTCTGAGTGGGTCTTATAACATAGTCAGACACAGCTCTGGCCTAGTGGAATCAATCATACCCAATAAAACTGTTAACAATTAAGGTGCCTCATGCAAATATCGGAATTCAAATCTTTGAGTGGAGCCAAATGTATCTGATTTTAAAATCAATCTTATCTGATATGAAATTGTGGTGACAAGGTCAGTGAAAGTATTTGTAATTGAATTTTAAGTCAAGTCATCTCATTTGGTATGCTTACTTTCCTTCCTGCACTTTTGTCTGTCAACTGGAATGCTCATGAGATCTCTTATAATTCAATGATTTGTGCTTCAGAGTCACATGCAAGTATTGTTTAACTAGCACACAAGAAAATTGCTCAAAATATTTTATTAATAAGGCTGGAAATACTTATGTGAAGATTCATTACAAAATTCCTTTTGTTTTCATGCTGGCACTAGGAAACTGATTAGTTTCTTTGGTCAAAACTAAAACATACCTGAAAAATGTACTGAGCCAAATTCAATCCCACAGTAACTTCACTGAGATCAATGGTCTAAATGCGTCCTTTGTGTAACTCCATTAGTACCTATTTAGAGCTGTAATTCAAATTTGCCAGAACTGTGTGGGAACCAGTAGTATTTTGAATGGAAATGTTCGTTTCATATGAAGGGTCTTTCCTCATACTTATGTTAAATGGAAATCAGTCATTTTATTTTTAATAATAGATAATGTCTCAAGTCAGTTTTAGTTAGAGAATGTATAGTATTACTCTATCTAACTCGTATATCAAATGGATTTCTACACTCAGAAATAAAGCCTTAATTGGAATTGCTTAAACACTTGCCAAGATGTTACTCCAGACAATCTTCTTGTCAACATTTATGACTTTAAAAAATGAGGAGTTCAGAATAAATTGTCTCCATCTTTCTGTCTCTTTTAGTCTGTAGGCTTTTGTGGGCAGGAACTCATTTCATTTTGTTGTCTCCTTTGAAAGTGCTTTTCAAATAAATGAAGTTCTAATGGGAAATAATATTTTATGGCCCAATTTTTGCTTTGGAAACCCTCAAAATGATTTATTGGGGATAGTTTGTGTAAATGTACATGGGCATCTATAATGGAGTGAAGATATCAATGAATTCAGCTCATAGAAGTCAGTTCAGAAATATACTTTCAATGTTAACATTAATGCTCTTGAGCAGTGGGGCCCCAAATGATCAGGATAATGTTGCCCCTTTATTATTCTACATGTGCTCCCTCCCCTGCAAGCCAGGACTGGGAGAGGAGCAGCAGCTCTTTGGAGGCAGATTTGGACAGTGGTGAGAGTCCAAGGCTGAGGCCACAGCTGGGGCCAAGAGCATAGCCCTGGCAGGCAGCCAGAGCCCTGGGCATAGGGGAAACCTGGGACCAGAAACAGAGTTAGTTGGTATTTCTTCTCTTGGCTCAGACCCCAGACTGCCCTCCACCCCCAAAATGGTCCTCCCTAGAGACCCCTGCTCCTGAGAATAAGTAAAAAATATTCTCATTTAATATATTTTAGGGTAGGCCCTCATTATGCTAGGCATCTTCCAGACATTCAAAAAGGATTATTCATATTCTGAGGCGCTCAAAGTCTAAGGGGAGATAGACAACTAGAAGTTAGGGGAAGGAAGTAACAAATAGGGATTTTGTTTGTCATCTGGGTTCACCACAGACAGAAAGGCAGATGTAGGTCTTTAAGAAGAGCTAATACATGGACTGAAGGGATCCTACAGATGAAATCAGGGAGGTTTTACCATGCATAGGAGGCTGTGTGGAAGAAGACATGGAAGTGCTTATATCAGGATGGGGAACCTAAGGCCCAGGGGCCAGATATGATCTCCAGCTTTCCTGGAACTGGCCCCTGGGGATCCGGGCTCCTCCTCCCTCAGCACTGAGGTACTCCAGCCCCTGTTGCTCCATGCCCGACTGATTTTTCTGTGGGTCAGTGGCCCTGACCCAAAAAAGGTTCCCCATCTCAGCTTATATAATACATCTAAACCATGTTTCATGAATAAATATTTCCTTATATTTGTTTTAAACCTGCTGCATGTTAATTTTGTCAGGTCACCCCTAGTTCTTATGGTGGTTACCCTTTTATATAACCATTCAATATTCACTTTTTCCACACTATTCACCGGGTCTTTATCGTATCCCCCTTATTAGTCTCTCTTCTGAGCTGACTAGTCCCTGTTCTTTTGTTCTCTCGTTGTATGGAAGCTGTTCCATATCGCCAATTTTGTTTCCCTTTTTCCATTTCTAATATATTGTATTTGAGATGGAATGGCCAGAATTGCATGCACTATAGCAGCATTACGATATTTTATTATTTTAGACCCCTTTTGTATATATGGTTGGGCTGATTTTTTCCCAGTGTGCTTTGCTTTGCACTCTTCAGCATTTTAAAGACATGCCTGAAGCCAGTGGGTGTGTACTTGAGTATGTGCCCTGCACAGTTCTCTCTGCAGCCCAGGCTGTGCATCCTTTAACTATATTGCTAAAAGCAGCATACAGTGTTCTGCTACCTCTCCACTGCTGCAATCTTTTCTCCAGCACAGGGAAAGGCTTCATCAGTGGGGAACATTTGGAGGGAGAAGTCAATGGGGAAAAGTTCCAGAAGCTCCCTGCTGCAAGGAGAACCTGAAGCCATGAGGAAAGGCTCCTGCATCAGGAAAGCAGTGGGGAAAGCCTATGCTGGCTCCCCACTCCTGAAGCCATCCCCCGCTGCCTCACTCTGCTAGAGTCTTTTATGATGTACATAGCTATACACCACTGTGTGAATGCAGCATAAAGTTACACATCGCCTTCATGCCACCAGCAGTCATTGTGCAGTGCAGATGTTGCCTATGAGAATGTAGACTAGACAAACCAGTTTAGATTGCCTAGCCATCTCACTCTCCAACAGGTTTTGAAGCATCTTTAGAAACAAACTGCCTTATGTACTCATCCATGTATGCCTTGAGCTGCTAGTTGGGATGAGGACGAGAGCCTGAAATGTCATCAGAAAGCTCTATTCTTGTGAAATGTCCACCCTAATTGCTCAAACTCAAGTGGTTTGAATATTTTGCTCACTCCAACTCTAGACCCTTGGAAATATAACTATTCAAGAAGTTGTTCCATACCTGTTAACAAGATATCTTCTTGTTCTTTCTGAATATCACAATAGAGTGTGCTTAGAAAACAGCGCTACTGGATTCAACTGTTTGCCTGTAAAATTCATTTCCCAGAGCAATATAGATTTTTAGTGTAAATTTTAATCCTAAAGTGATGGCTTTCTTCACTTAAATCATTATGAAACAGGAGTACTTATAAAGAGTATTTATCTTTAAGTGGGAGACATAGAAATTCTTAGGAACATTGCTCAATTCCTCTCTATTACAGAGCTCTTTATGGAATTGCTTAAACTGATAGGGTATGTCTACACTACAAAGTTAATTCAAACTAACAGACGTTAGTTTGAATTAACTTTGATAGGCGCTACATTAGCTCTCCGCTAGTTTGAACTTAATTCGAACTAGCGGAGCGCTTAATTCGAACTAGGTAAACCTTATTCTACGAGGACTAACGCCTAGTTCAAATTAGCTAGTTTTAATTAAGGGCTGTGTAGCCACTTAATTCGAACTAGTGGGAGGCTAACCCTTCCCAGCTTTCCCTGGTGGCCACTCTGGCCAACACCAGGGAAACTTGTCTGCCCCCCTCCCGGCCCCAGAGCCCTTAAAGAGCCACGGGCTGGCTACACAGTTTGTGCCAGTTGTAAGCCTGCCAGCACCCAGCCAGCAGACCCTGAACCTGGCACTCCATGAGCCAGCCACCCAATGCTGCCCAGCCCTCCCCCTCTTCCCAGGACCAGCCTGGCGGCTCCCAGGAGCCTGCTCGGGGCCACAAGAGGCGGGCGCCCACTTGGTCTAGTGCGGAGATCGTGGACCTCATTGAGGTTTGGGGGGAAGCCTCCAATGTCCACGATCTCTGCACTAGCCACAGGAACGCGGCTGTCTACGGCCACATGGCTGACAGCCTGGCCGCCAGAGGCCACCAGCGGACCCGGGAGCAGGTCCACTGCAAAATAAAGGACCTGCGGCAGTCCTACTCCTGGGCCTGCCTGCCAGGGGCTGACCCGGAGGCCTGCCCCCACTTTCAGGCCCTGGACCGCATTCTGGGGGCTCATGCCGTCCATGCCCCCGGGTGGTCATCGACTCCGGGGCAGAGGGACCCGTCCTGGACACCGAGGAGGAGGAGCCAGAGGACGCCGCAAGCCAGGAGCCTGCCGGGAGCCTGCCCAGGACCCAGGACCCCTGAGGAACCCCACAGACCACATCGCCTGTGTCGTCCGAGGCCAGGGAGGGCTCCATTTGTGAGTACCATCATGCTCCCCTTATGTGTATGGGGGGGGTGGAAGGGGAGGGAGCCCAGGGACCATGCGCCTGGGCCTTACCCACCATGGAGCAGCAGCTGGGTGTCATGCAGGGGCCTTGGCCTTGCAGAGGGGGGCTGGGTTTCACCCACCTTGTCCCCAGGGAGAACTGACCGCTGCTCTTGTTTCACCACAGCCGCAGCACCTGGGACTGCAGGGCGCACCATCCGCCTGCAACAGCCACCCTCACCCAGGCCAGCAGGCTTGCCAGGAATGAGGAGGACTACCAGCAGTGGCACCTCCGGTTCATGGAGCAGCTGCTCCGCAACCAGGAGCACTGGGTCTGGGAGGACCTTCGGCTGCACCAGCAGAGTGTGGATGTGCTGGAGGAGCAGGGCCGTGGCCTCAGAGGCCACCTCCAGACCCTGGTGGACCGGTTCCTGCCTCCTCCTGTGGCTGCCCCAGCTCTCGCTCCTCCTCCCACCCCAGCTGCCTCTGCTCCCTCTGCTGCCCCTGCTCCCTCTCCCGCTTCCTCTGCACCCCCATCCCTCCTGCCCCACCCTCCACACCCGCTTCCCCCCGAGGTCCCCGCACCCACAGTGTTGCGAGACAGGAGAGCCAGCCAGACCCACAAGCCTGAGCTTTCCCTTCCCTTCCTCCCCTTCCACTCCCTTCCAGCTACCTCCTCCCAGGTTTCCCCCTTCCCTCTCCCACCCTCACTCCTCCCTCTCCCCACCCCAGTTATGTAAAATAAAGAGAGGTTTTTTTGCCAAAACAGGTGTCTTTATTTGACATTAGGAAGGGAGGTTAGGAAGGGGGAAGGGGGGGAGGGTGGAAGAAGGCCCCAGTGGGGCATGCAGTCCTCCTCCTCCACCTGGAAGCTTTCCCGCAGGGCTTCCCGGATCCAGACGGCCCCCCGCTGGGCTTCCCAGACAGCGGCTGAGCGTACTGGCCGGCCATGCAGTCAGCCTCAGCCATCCAGGCTGGCAGGAAAGCTTCCCCCTTCCTCTCGCACAAATTGTGCAGCACACAACATGCTGCCACCACGGGAGGGATGTTGTGCTTGGCGAGGTCGAGGCGGGTGAGGAGGCACCTAAATCGGGCTTTCAGTCGCCCAAAGGCCCCCTCAATGATGATGCGGGCCCTGGTCAGCCTCACATTGAAGGCCTGGCGGGAGGGGTTGAGGTGCCCCGTGTAGGGCTTCATGAGCCAGGGCTGTAGGGGATAGGCCGCATCCCTCACCAGGCAGACGGGCATGTCCACGTCCCCGACCCTGATGTGGCGGTCAGGGAAGAAGGTCCCGGCGTGCAGCCTCTGGCACACAGAGGAGTTCCGGTACACCCGTGCGTCATGTGCCTTGCCGGACCAGCCCACATTAATGTCCATGAACTGTCCCCGGTGGTCACACACGGCCTGCAGGAGGACGGAGAAGTACCCCTTGCGGTTCACATACTCGGAGGCCTGGTGTTTCTGGGCACGGATGGGGATGTGCGTCCCGTCAATGGCCCCCCTGCAGTTGGGGAAGCCAAGGGCGCCGGACCTCGGCGTCCGGGTCGGCAAGGCAGACCACCCTGCGGAGCAGCATCCGGTTGATGGCCTTGACCACCTGCGGAGAGACACAGCAAAGCGCGAATTAGTGGGGCGCCCGGGTGGCTGGGAGTGCTCGTGCCCTGGCGGCGTGTAGTACGGCTGGGAGAGACTGGCCCCTCCGGTGCGGGGTACTTTTGCCTCCTCCCCCCCCCGTCACCCTGTTTTCCCTGGGGCGGCCCATCCCCTCCTTGCTGTCCCCCTCGTCCCCGGACCAGTGGCCGGTGAGTGCCGTACCTGCATGAGCACCACTCCGACGGTGGATCTCCCCACGCCGAACTGGTTCCCGACGGATCGGTAGCTGTCCGGCGTGGAAAGCTTCCACAGGGCGATGGCTACACGCTTCTAGAGGGGGATGGCGGGCCTCATGCGAGTGACCCTTCTGCGCAGAGCAGGGACGAGCCACTCGCAGAGCTCCAGGAAGGTGTCCCTCTTCATCCTGAAGTTCTGGGTCCACTGTTGGTCTCCCCAGCGCTCCAGGATGATGCGGTCCCACCAGTCGCTGCTGGTGTCCAGATGCCAGATGCAGCAGGGCTCGCCGGCGGCAGGGCACGCCGGCGCCCGGGCGCCACTGCGGCTGCTCCATGGCCCCCACGGTGGCGAGGCGGAGAGGCAGGGGGCTGATGTGCACCAGGTGGAACCAGCCAGCCTCCAGCAATTGCTGGCAGGCTTGCAACAGCAAGTCCATAAACTGCACCAGAAAGTGCAGGGCGAGCTCTGGCTCCATGTTGCCACCTGCGGCAGCGTCCCCGAAGGGAACAACCAACACAGACGGGCGCAGAGAAAAATGCTTTGCTGTCCCTCGGCGAGGTAGGCAAGCAAGCGGAAAAGCTGAGAACCGGCTGTCCAGGGGTGTCTCTTTAAGCATAGCCTCAGATAGTCTCAGACAGCAGCCACACAAAGCAACTACTGACCTGATGCCCTGCCAGAACCGGTGTCAGCCGCTCTTAAATGCGCCCCTGCGTCCAATCAGTGTGGACGCGCTAGTTCGAATTAGCAAAATGCTAATTCGAACTAGTTTTTAAGTCGAGATGCGCTAGTTCGAATTAGAGCTGTAGTGTAGACATACCCTTACTGTTTATGAATTTCTCACACTGAAAGGAGAAAGTCCAAAGTCTCTCTAATTAGCATGCCCACCATCTGTCAGTGAATTAAATGTAAATTCAAAAGACTATAGGCTTATCTATATGGTCAGTTAGCACATAGCAATCTGCACTGTGCATTTACACTCTTGATCATGATGTGCATTAAACTGGCCTTTTGGATCGTACTACAATGTAGGATCTAAACAGTGATTAATACATGGCAAGCCAGAGCACTGTACATTCATATTGTGGCTTGCTTTGCATTAAGTTTCCATCTGGACAAACCCTGAGTTTGACTAGGCCTCCCATATTAGATGCTTTCTTTAAGTGACATATTGATCATTCTCCTCTTTTAGGGCTAATCCTTCTTCCATCCTCTCAACAAAACCAAAGCATCTTCCCATTTCCAGTCTTAACTTTCCTTTTCCTGGTCAAGTGGATGTGATGCTGGCAGGCTAGATGCCAGCTGTTGCAAAGACTGTAGGCATTATTTTAAAACTGACAAATCCAGACCAGTTCACCTGTATATTAGTTTTCCTCAAAATATGTATTAGTCTTATAAGAATGTTTAGATGTAGACTAGTCTTATAAGAATGTGTTTAGAGTGTAAACACGGCGGCATGCATTAATCTCCCTTGTAATGTCTATATTTAATGCTATATGAAAATATGTAAGGTTTGCTTTAAAACTTGGCAAATGTTTGTTCTGAATTTGTGAACAAAAGCTCAAGATCTTCTCCATCCCCCAGACATCCAAGAGGATGATCATAATTTAGTGGAGTCTTATAAAAGAAAAGCTTTAATTCCACCCATGGAAAAGTACATGCAGAAGGCCTCACCCCATTGCTCTGAATGCTGGAAGAGGGAAATAAAAATAGTTGAAGATTGTTCTTCTCTTTGCTGTTTGAACTATCACAAAGCCAGAGAAACCTTGTGAGAGGGTTACTTCTTGTTCCACCCTGAAAGACACTTTGAACTGACAGGTCATTACACCTGTCACTCTTAGGGTATGTCAGCACAGCAAAGACAAGTCTGTGTTCCAGCAGACATGGGCTCACAGGCCTCAGGCTGTGGGTTGTTTCATTGCTATGTAGACATCTAGGCTTATATTGGAGCCCAGGCTCTGAGGCCCTGCATGGTAGGAGGGTCCCAGACCTCAGACTCTACCCAGAACACAGAAGTCTCCACGGCTCTGTGACCCCCTCAGTTGACACAGGCCAGTCATGGATTTGTCTTTGTGTACCCATGACCTTCAGATCTAAATTGTAGTTCATTTGGGTGTATGTTGGCTTTAATTGTAAATAGATCTCAATATTTTCCCAAAATAAAAAACCTTCTGATAATTTATTACAAGATTGGCTAAAAGCGTTGTCCTTGGGGTAAAATCTAGGGTAAGTGGCTTGTCTCTTGGCACTGGAAGCAATCTGAATGTGGCATGGTTTTTTGTTTTAAATGGCCACATATCACTAAGTCTTGTTTGTCTGGGTGACAAGATAGACTGGAAAGTCAAAGGGGATTGTCCGTGACTCCATGGTAAAATGTTTTAGTGATCCATGAGTTCATATTTGTTACCGGCTAATTATAGATCATACCGCCAGATATGTAACAAATATAGAATTATTTGTTACATGCTAATTATAGAACATACCTCCAGTTTGAGGGATCTGCTGGGTTTTTGGCAGTCTGACCTGAAGTAGATGCTCACGGTCGTGGGCCACTCCAGACAATGTGACACTGGAATCTTGTGCAGTCACTGTCTGATTCTGCTTTTATATCTACCTATTTTTACACCTAATTCATTGAACAAAGGCAAAGTAACTGATTGAAAACTGGTGGGGGGGGGGGGGGGGGGGAAAGAGCAGACTCCATCCAGTTCATTGCGTCTGGCTGTCTCTGAGCTTGTTTTGGGTACTATAACTGAATACCACCTCCAATGTAGGCCTATGCCATAAAAGCACAATTGTATCATAAAGACCAAATTGTAACCCATCCTATGTATCTGTACAGTATGGAATGAGGCCCTTCTTTTCCCCTATTGGCTATCTTCCCATCCTAGGGGAATCAGCCTTTGTGGAGTCCTTATATCTCCCTGTCCCATGCATGTGCATGAGAAGACTTGTGGGGAAGGGAAGATAGGGAAGAGATGGAACCTCAGCAGTGGGTGCTAACATACTAGCTATTGCAACTGCATTGCATGCCATGGGGTGTCTGTGTTAGCATATGCAGCACTGGCACAGGACACACCCCACTAGAGCTGAGAGAGGCATATTGTGACAGATTTATCTGTTCCACAGTCTGCTCCCAGGGCAGTTCAGTTATGTGCTACCCGAGAGAGAGAGAGAGAGAGAGAGAGAGAGAGAGAGCACTTGTACAGAGCCACAACTGACTATACAGTTGGCAACGCTTGGAACCAGCTCAGCTAAAAGAAAAGGCTCGTGTTTGCCAAGAATAGCTGAAGCATATAAAATAGAACACAGCTTTGGCTTAAAACAGCTAAGACTTCTGTAGAAATCAGTGTCTATATAACTCAGATATAGATAACCTAAACCACCACTTTTTTGTTACACTGTAATTTACTAGCCACATGGTTCCTTTATACTATGAATCACTCCCAGCTGTAATTAGAAGCCATGGTTATTCATTCTTTTCCTTTAAAAAATAGTCTGCTCACTTTTACTGTGTTAACACACACATTTAATAAAGCATGTGTTCTGCAAAATAGAGCCAAATGAATATTAAATGCTTATTCCTGGAAAATATGCTTGCTCATTAAATTTGAGTCATTGCTTATGTGACAATGCTATGAGTGCCAAGAATACTTTTGGCACTGGTTGCCAGCTTCAGGCCCATTATTTTAATTGCCTTTAACCTATAATCAATATTGGCTGCTTTCAATTCAACTAAACACATAGATAAGCACTATCAAAAATGGGCTTATTCTATTGCATCTTATATTCTGCTTTGCTGTTTGGAAGGTACAGCAAAATGTATCACTAATGTAACCTTTCCATAATCAGAAGTGTCCCCGAGGCTTAAGGAAACTTTCAAAATATAAACTAAAACATCTGTTTCACTATAATTTGTCATGGCAGTTTAAAGCCAAATTTTATTCTTATCTACACTGATGTAAATCTGAAGTGACTATACTGAAGTTACTGCAAATTTTCAACAGTGTAGATGAAAGCAAAATTTGACCCATAGAGCTTGACTGTATGACCTTCATGCTGTGGGCTGTGACTCTAATAGGTGGTACCACAGAAGCCATAAAAAATCTGAGTACCTGTTAATTAATGCAAGTAAAAGTCATGCAGTCTAGTTCTTAGAATACCCCTCCGCATGTCAAGGACCAAACGTGGGATTAAGTGTGTGACAACAACCCAAGGGCATGTCTACACAATGGAGAAAATCAACTCTCTGGAGGTTGATTTTCTAGCACTTGATTTAGCGGGTCTAGCATGGACCCTCAAATCAAACACTAAGGACAGCCCCCGCTGGCATCTTGTACTCCTCATTCTGTGTGCTTCCCACAGTGTTGACGCTGCGGTGGCTCAGCTTAATGTAAGCAGAATCCAGCTACACATTTTGCATAGCTGCATGGTGTATCTTAAGCCAACCTGCCCCATCTAGTGTAGACCCAGCACAAGTGAGTGACAAAAAAACTTATTCATGTGGGAATCTTTAAATGCTGTGGGATTCATTGCATTAATGGAAGTGACTTTCTATAACCTCAGTTTCATGGGTGAAAGACACTCTGGAAGGAATGCAGAGTCTAACCACTACTTATGAAGAGTCTCACCACTACTCAGTGCTGCTCATCCATGTGGGCACTCAGGGTACTGCTAATTATGACCATGAATAGATCAACAGTGACTACAGGGTCCAGAGTGAAGGAGTCAGGGGTGCAAGTTGCATTCTCATCCACTCATTCAGATGAAGCCCACGCAGAGGAGGACAGATCAGGGAAATGAATGCATGGCTGTTCACATGGTGCTGAAAGGAGGCTTTGGCTCCAGTTTCCTTAACAATGGGATGCTATTCTTGGAAGAAGAATTCCGCCCTTCATGGGATTTGACTATGAAGGTGAAAAGCATCTTCTCTCACCTACTTGCCATCCTAGTAAAAAGTTCATGGATGGCAGGTGACAGGAGACCACAGGTGATTGCCTTTGTTTTCATAATAACTCTGCCTTAATAAAGAGGGTTGTTTTTATGACCTTAACATAAGGCTAAATGTTGGGAGAATGATAGCAAATTACTATCAGATCACAAGCAACAAGAGGGACAACAAAATCTTCGATGTCTGTACACAAATGTAAGGAGTACAGGGAATAAACAAAAAATCCTGGAAGTATTCCTGCATATGCTAAATTATAATTTAATTGCATCAGAAGAAATTTAATGTGATAAATCCTATTATTGGGATTCTGGTATGGAGGGGAATGGCTTGTTCAGCAAGGATAGGTGAAGAGGGCAAGGGTAGGGGTGTTGCATTATACATAGGCTTGGGAGGACTGGCTTTTGATTGGTAAATCAATAAAAGTTTATTTCAGTATATGTGAAAAAATAAACATACAAATACAAAGAGATTTCTGGCAATAATAATAGAAATTTACAGATAGACAAAGTGAGGAAAATTTAAGGACATATTAGAATTTGATTTAAGGATCTTTACTGTGTGTATTTTGACAAATGATGTTGACAATTTGCATTTTAATAGTTATAAATCTTTAACTTTTTAAATCTGAAGTTCTGCTGTTTAAAAATCACTGTCTCATGCCCACCCCATAATTTCCCACAACTGTAAAATTTAAATCAATGAAATCAGAAAAAATGCTTAAAACCCATTATTTTGCATAGATGTGAAAATTTCAATATATTAAAAGTAAATACTAACATTTTCTGTCATAATGATAAAAAATTAAACCCAAATCTGCCAAGTCTAATTATAAAAAAGAATATATAGGTTCTGAATTCAGGAAGGAAATGAGAGGCCAAACTAAGTGGGATTCTCTGGAGGAAGATAAAATTGGAGGGGTACGGCAATATGGACCGCTGAAGAAAAAGGAGGTAGATGTGACATTTAATAGATCTAAACTAACCTTTTGTGTAATTCAGGGCAGTTAACTTCCTCCCAAAAAATTCCTAGAGCACATTTTTTAGAAAAACATCCAGTCTTGATTTAAAAATTGTCAGTGATTGCGAATCCTCCAAGACTCTTAGTAAATTGTTTCAAGGGTTAACTACTTATAGGCTGTGTCTACATTGGCACCCTTTTCCAGAAAAGGGATGCTAATGAGACCAGTCGAAATTGCAAATGCCGCGGGGGATTTAAATATCCCCTGCGGCATTTGCATGAAAATGACTGCCACTTTTTTCCAGCTTGGGGTTTTGCCGGAGAAAAGTGCCAGTCTAGACGGGATCTTGCAGAAAATAAAGCCTTTTCCGGAAGATCCCATATTCCTACTTGAAAGATCCCGTCTAGACTGGTGCTTTTCTCCAGCAAAACCCCGAGCCGGAAAAAAGCGACAGCCATGTTCATGCAAATGCCGCGGGGGATATTTAAATCCCCCGCGGCATTTGCAATTCCAACTGGTCTCATTAGCATCCCTTTTCCGGAAAGGGGTGCCAATGTAGACACAGCCATACTGTTACAATTGTATGCCTTTTTTCCAGTCTGAATTTGTCTAGTGCAACCTATAGCCACTGTGTTGATATATTTTTTTTTCTTTGTGCTAAACTTAAGAGACAGTTATTGAATATTAGTTTCCCATGTAGATAATAGTAGACTGTGACCAAGTCACTCGTAACCTTCTCTCTGCTAAGCTAAATAGGTTGAGCTCCAGTTGTTTATTATGATAGGTCATCTTTTCTAGTCCTCTAATTCCCATGGCTCTTCTCTGAACCCTCTCCAATTTATTTATAAAACAAATAATGGAAATTTCTAAAACACAAAACTGGCTAGTAATAGAAGACATCCACTGCCCAAATATCTGTTGAAAAAGTGATGCAGCAAAAATCAATGTTCAATAAGTGGACAACTTTTTATTCCAAAAATGGAAGTAATCAGGGGCAGCCATTTTGGACTTGATTCTGACTAACAGGGAGAGAATTGGTGTGAATCTGAAGGTTGAAGGTAACATGGGTGAAAGAAAATATGAAATGTTCTTGATTTTTAAGGAACAAGAATGTAGCTTTTATTTTAAATTAAATGAATAGATAACGCTATGTCAAGTAACAGTAAGTCCAGATCCTACAAGACCAAAATAATTAGGATAGAAATTACCCCTAAATTTGGAGGCTGTAGGAATGCATGAAAGATGAAGAAAATAACCCTAAGCACAGATACAAGTAAAAAATCTTGTTTGTATTTTAAGTTACACATACAGAAACTTGAGGGTCCATGCACTGGCCAATGCCATTTTCATACTTACATACCCAAATATTTAATAAAGCTGAGAGAGTCTCTTGAAAGGTGGTTTCTGCTGGGGCCTCCAGCCCAAAAAGGAAATGTCTTATCTTTTTGGTTTGGCCATTCTTAACACTTTTCAGCCCTCCTTTTCCTTGTGTACTTTCATATCCCAAAATTGTTGAGATGTCCTACTTTTCATAGATTATCTTAGATCCCCCTTTTTATTAGCATTTTATTTACATACAGATTGCCTTCAGTCAGAACAAAGCTTTGTATGATGCTACAATCAAGTGTCTTGCAATCTAAGCATAGTGTTATTCTTTGGTCACTTATGTTAAGCTTTATCCTAGTGTGGCTAAACTGAAGCCTTATAGGCCTTGCATTGCAGCCTGTGTTTTACTTATATATTAACATACCCTCATTGCTTCTAAATACTTGTCATTCTTCCACTTCTATGGTCCTATTTTATTTCTACAACATGAATATCTTTTGCACACTGACTATATATGAAGTAAGATATGAGTTAACCATAGCAATAGATGACACAATGATAATGAATGATAAAATGAGCTAGTAGTTTACAAGTGAGAATAAAGACAACGGACTTCAAAAAAGCAGACAAATTTAGAACTGCTAAGTGAGGTCCCAAAGGAAAAAAGCATAAGGGGGAAAGTAATTCAGGAGAGCTGGGAATTTCTCAGAGGCAATTTTTAAGGCACGCGAGTGAACTATTCCAATGCAAAGGAAAGATAAGAATAGTAAAAGGCCAATATGGCCCCATCAGGAATTCTTTAATGACCTAAAACATCAATAAGGAATCATACAAAAAATGGAAATGTGCAAATGACTCAGGATGAATACAAAAGGGAAGCACAAGCATGTAGAGACAAATTCAGAAGGGTGAAGGCATAAAATAAGTTTGATCTAGCAAGGGACAGAAAGGCAATAACCGGTGATTCTAGGAGCAAAAGCAAGATGAAGGAGAATGTAGGTTCCCAACTTAAAAGGAAAGGAGTGTTAATAATGAATCACATCAAGAAGTCTCAGGTGTTTAATGCTTATTTTGTTTTGGCCTTCACTAAAAGCAAATTGTGACTAAATGATTAATGCAATTTTTAATAACTAAGAGGAAAGAGTGCAAGCCAAAGCAGGGGAAAACAGCATAAAGAATATTTTAATAAATGAGGAATATTCAGGTTAGCATACCCTTATGAAATGTACTCTACAGTATTTAAAGAACTAGCTGAAGCAATTGCAGAACCATTAACAATTATCTTCAAAATTTCTTGGCAAACACGTGAAGTCACAGAACTCCAGAAGGGCAAACACAGTAACTATCTACAAAAGGCTAGGAAGAAGGACACAGGCAGACTTGCCTATAATTCCTATCTTTCATACCTGGAAACATCTTGGAGCAAGTTATTAAAGTATCAATTTATAATCATGAAGAGGATAATATGGTTTTAGAGAATAGACAGCATGGATTTGTCAAGAACTATCCATACAAAACTAACCTGATTTCCTCCTTTGATAGGGTTACTGACTCAGTGAATAGGGAAGTAGATCTGATTTCTGCAAGGCTTTTGATACAGTCACATGTGACATTCTCTTAAGCAAACTAGAGAAATGTGGTCTAGGTGAAATTACTATAAAATGGATGCACAACTATGGTTCACTCTCAGATTGGGAGTGGACATATTGGAGAGAATTCAAAGCCTCTACTGGAACAACAATGATAAAGGGTTTTAAAAACTTGACCAATAAAGAAGGGTTAAAAATCTCATTTTGTGTTGAGAAAAGAAGATCGTGGAAGATGAAATAGTTTTCAAATATGTTAAGACTTTTCTAAAGAGAACAGTGCTGAATTGTTCTCCGTATCCCCTAAAGGCAGGATAAGAAGTAAGGTGTTTAATCTGCAGCAAGAGCAATTTAATTTAGATATTAGGGGGAAATTTCTTACTATAAGAATAGTTAAGCACTGAATTAGGCTTCCAAATGAGTTGTAAAATCCCATTATTTAAGGAATTTAAGAACAGGCTAGACAAGCACCTGTCACAGATGGTCTAACTTGATCTTGCCTCAGTGCAGGAAGCTGGACTAGATGATCTCTCAAAGTCTGTTCCAGCCCTACATTTGTATGATTTTTGCCTTTCTGATGTATATAATGTTCAACAGTAAAAAGCTAGGGGACATAATATGTAATGTTGGTAACTTTGGACTGAAATAAGTGATGTCTCCTGAAATGAGTGTCATTTGAGAGGCATGGCATTGTATTATTAAGCATGTGTTGCTCACTCAGTACACAAGTAGATCTCCTAGTTATGCCTACAAAAAGGTAAAACAGAACCCTTCAAATCACAAACTGTCCTTACATGGCAAAAGAGGTTAGCCTGATCCTTGGATGTACAAATAAGGAAGTACTGAGTAGGCATAGGAAGGTTATATTGCATTTGGCACTGGTGCTAACACTACTGGGGCAGTTCTGGTATCCACAACACAAGTAGTGGGCAGTTCTGGTATCCACAACACAAGAAGGATGTTGAAAAATTGGAGAGCCACAAGAATGCATCTGACAAAATCATTTTTACCCACAAAATCGAAATATATTTGCTTATAAAGAGCTGGGTAATTGCTAGCAACTGCATAGACACTGGCCTGCTGGAAATATCAGAGTGTAGCCTGAAAATAAGACAGTCAGGAAGGAGCAATACAAGCCTTTCCCAAAGGGTACATCTACACTGCGGGCGTTTTCCAGCATACCGGAGGTATGCCTGAAAACTCTGCCACGTCCAAGGAATGTGCTTGCTCTTCCGCCTTTCTTTTGCAAATGAAGCATGGATTAGCATATCACCGTGCTTCATTTGCATAATTTATTCACGCTGGTTTTGCACAAGGAGTTTTTGCGCAAAAACAAGCAGTGTGGGTGGGTTTTTTTGCGCAAAAAAACCATTTTGCTCAAGATCAAGATATGCTAATCCACACTTCATTTGCATAGGCACTTCTGGCAAAGCAGGCACTGTAGACGTAGGGGTACATCTAGACTACAAGCCTCTTGCGAAAGGTATCATCTCTAGACAGCCACAAGACTTTTGAAAAAGCGATCCACTTTTTCTAAAGACAGCTCCCAGGCAATCTGAACACTCTCTTTTGAAAAAGCCCTGTTTGTGTTCAAGAATGCCTTTTTTCGAAAGAGCTCTTTCAAAAAAAGGTGTTCCTCCTGGTAAAAGTAGGTTTACTGATTAAGAAAAAAAGCTGCATTCTCTCGATTTAATTTTGAAAGAACGTGACAGCAGTCTAGATACAGGTGAAGTTTTTTTAAAAAAAGGCCACTTTTTAAAAAAACCCTCCATAGTCTAGATACACACCCATAGAAACATTAAATTTGGAAAATTGCAGTGGAACAAAGACAAGAACAAGCAGTGTAGACTGGGCTGTCATATAATTACAGGATACCCATAGAATGGTTTATTTGCAAGTTGAAGCCGATCTATTATGGGAGGCAGTATTTTGCTGACTAGAATGACATGACTCTGTCCTGGTAGATCTTGATATATCTTGCCTTTGAACTCAGCTCCTAACACCACGCATCATATATAAAGAAATATTATATATGTTAGACTACCATATGATATGGAGTTTAAGCCAGAAAGGACCACCAAATCATCTACTCTGTTGTTTTGACTGTTATCGCATGCAATTTATACATTAGCTATATCACAAGGTAATAGCTGCTGGATAGCAACTAATATAAACAGCTGCAGGCTCTTTTGAAACATTATTTTTTTCAAATACCACCCCTTTGTGGTATCATATAAATCTAATAAACATATTTTTATTAGAAAAAATGAGTTTCAGCAAAAAAAAGGAAGTCATTTGTGGTCTCTGGAAATAGCAACCTAAATAGGTATATCTCACTCCATATATTAAACTGTTACTAGTAATGAACTCCTAGTCAGATCACCATGTAGTTTAACTGTATTGCCACGTACTCAAACTTTAAAGATTAACATTTTATGGAGAATTATTACCTCTTCCCAAAAGCCTCATCTGTGCAGTTCAGAAAGACAGAAAAAGCTGAGAATACATCCTGTTTGCTGTAGCTCTTTTGTCTACAACCAAAAAACCAAAACACCAGCAATTCTCAAAGCCTGCTAACGTAAATCTCAGACTCATGGGGTTCACACTACAGTGCTGAAAATAGATGTGTAGATGTTCTTACTTGGGTTCGAACTCAAGCTCCAAGACCCTCCCCTCTTGCTGGACTTCATAGCCAGAGTAGGAACATCTGCACTTCTGTTTTTAGCTGTGTAGTATGAGCCTGAGCTTACAGGCTCTGACTTTCTGCCACTATAGGTTTGTTCATAGTGTTGACATATTCTTGATCTTTTCCTGACAGGTCCAGTTTCTACAAGTAAGAGAGACAAGTGAGAATATACAGAACCAGCAGGTATGCCACCCTATCTTGAATGGATATGTCAACTATATCCAACATAGCATGTACAATCACTAGAAAAAAACTTTAGACCTGGTGCACACTGTTAAATAGAGAGCTTCTTTGCCAATTAGGCTATGTCTACACTGCATGATTATTTCAGAATAAGCTATTCCAGAAGAAATATTCTGAAAGGAGCTTATTTTGAAATAGCATGTCTATACTACAAAGAAGCCTGGAAATTAGTCTGAGGCAGGCTTCCCTAATGTGGACATGCTACCTCGATTTAGAGCCCCACACAGAACTGGGGAGTAATTACTTTGAATGGCATGGGAAAGGAGCTATTTCAAAATAGCAGCAGTGGTGTGTCCACACTATTGCTATTCCAAAATAGCTTGTTCAGAAGAGGTGTTATTCCTTGTGGAATGAGGCTTAAATGCCAAAATAAGCCACCCATTATTTCAAAATTATTTCAGAATAATGGGCTAGCTGTGTAGACGCTTGCATAGTTATTTTGGAATAATGAATGTTATTCCGAAATAATGCTGCTGTGTAGAAGTACCCTTAGAGAGCCACAAGATACTGTCATTCTAGGTCAATGTTTCTTAAACTTTTTAAGACCAAGGGACACCAAACAATAATTTTTTTTTATGGGGAACACCAAGGATTTTTTTTGTTGGGGGAAAAAAAAGCCCCCAAGGAAAAGTGGTTGAGCAAAAAAGGAGGCTTGTCCCTTTAAGGGTGGCCATTTTGAATTCTGTTCTTTCTGTGGCATACCTCCAACTGTCTCATGGCACACCAGTGTGCCGCAGAACACACTTTAAGAAATGCTGTTCTAGGTCTTTTGGATGGCATTTCCTGTGGCACCTAATCTCCATCACACTCCCTGAATGTACTGATGCATGGACTTCAGGTGGAACTATGGGAATACTGTTTGTCCCAGGCACTAGAGAGCAAGATTCTAACCTTATGAAGAATACAGATTTTAATAGTACCAAGTATGGACAAGAAGGATCACCTAAAAATTATAAAACACCCATTAGATCTTAAACTTAGACACTGGCATGTCCTCTAGAGCAAAACTTCATCCCAAATCCTTCCAGCAGGCTACAGTCAAGTTTGGCTGTGATCTTCCATTCATGAAACAAGCACACGACTCTCATGCCTCCTCAGAGGAAAGATGCACAGTGCATTGCTGCCTCTCAAATTAAACTCTAAAAATCCATTGTCTGTAGTTGTAAATAGGATAATGTCTGCTGCTTGTTTTTTTCTGTTTAGTGTCTCCCCTGGAGACTGCAATCACTTGATTAGCATTTTAAGTCTGTAAATGGATGCCTATTGCGTGATATACAAGAGTCAATTTACATGTAGACAGACAAATGTCTCTTGCCTGAAGGAAACATGTTTATACTATTACTGGTCACAAACCTTAAGAGCATAATTTTCTGTATGTGTATCCACACCATATTTTATCCTCATATTGGCATTAGTAAGCACCAGCACAATATGAAGACCAGTACAACACAAGCTTTTTCATTAGAGCTTTTACCATGACACTCTTTGACAAACCAGTATGTAGATTCCACACCCAGCAGACCCCTGTAGCAAGGATGCGTACCTATGGCTTTGCCAGTTGGCACCAAGCAATAACTGGGTCACAGATAGATTTCTTTTATTTTATTGGGCTTCATACAAAGCCTCTATAGCATATCTGTTTGCCTGCCAGCCTGCAACACAATCTATTCTAGGATTTTTTTTAAATGGAATTTTACATTCTTGAATTATCTGAAATACAGGTTTGACATTTTTGGACATATTAAAGTGATTTCTATAAAAATAATGACAACTGTTATATATAGTGTATAGCCTTCTCTCGAGTAAAAGGTTGTAATTCAACTCAAGGGTTTAATAGACCTCATAAAACATGAAATCCCAGCTTAGCTGGTCAGTGAATGAAAGCAAAGCCCTGTGAGTGAATTAATTAAAAATTACACTCAATTCAGTCTGACTATTTATGACAGTACACATAATGCTGACCATATGTAAAGATTTTCATACCAGTACCAGCTAATTTGATTCTAAGGACAAGAAACCATCCGTCTTTCCAAATACTGTTTTCCAAATACGTAAATACATTGACATACAATCATTTCCACAGGACACCTGTCTCATTCAATGCAGAGTGAGAGACAGAAGGACATACTGACTGATAATAACAATGTTCCAGAAGGCAGGTTACTGGGTCCCAAAGAGACTAGAAACCAGAGAAGGGCTCTTTTACAGCCAATATTGTACTTGCCTCTAATGCCTGTTTCTGAACTCTGCTAGGGATATACGTGGATGAATTTGACATTCATTTTCACATACAGATTCTATAGGGTGAAAAGAAGGGAAATCAGATACTGATCTGTTCATAGTATTTGGATTTTAGAAGAGCATGATTGTAAAAGTGTCATTAATTTAATAAAGCTAAAAAAGCAAAGAGATTGCAGCATGAGTTTTTAACGAATATTAATCAAACTCAGCAATTTGGAAAATGTGAGTTTCCGTTGGGTACATCAAACTGATCCCAGAGTTTAGCCCCATAGATGTGTGCCTCCCCTGAACGACAGCACATTACCCCTGCCCTAACAAGCACGCTGCAGTGCTTCACTGCCCTCACCCCTCTTGAACCCCTGTGTCTCAATCCTACTTGTATTTGTTCCCTTTTCTAAATTCAATCTTCTCAGATCCCTGTAGCTGACCAGGGTCAGGAATACATACATAGTGCCAAAGATAAATAATTCATTTAATTACAATAGCTAGATTAGCCCGGTTTTGTTTTTGTAGAGCTCTTTTTTTAAGCAGTACCATTTAATAACTTGTACATGCCAATAGAGTGCCACAGTATGCAGCACGGTCAGGCCTGTTCTTTCTTTGCATGCATTCAGATCCTCCAAGCTTTAGACATATTTAAATCCAAATGTGAATTTTGTAGTCCAGGCACACCCAACTGACTGCCTGTATCTGACATTCATATACTCTACCTGTCCTCCAGCTGGTCACGCCATGTCAGCCCAGTCCAGCAGTCTGTATTTCTGGGGTAACAAGTACAACTCAGCCAATCAGCCAGGATACTCAGATTCCACAGTAGAGCATGGAATGACATGATATTTGTGTCATTTGTTATTCACGTAAAGGCCTAATTTTTTTTATGGCCCCTAGGCATTTACATTACAACAGCTTCAGCAATAAGCATCCAGCTCATAAGACCAAACATCCCACTGCTACTCCCGATCTGTAGAATTTCAGTGCATTATAGAGCTTCTGCAACAACATCTCCATTAATTAACACTAAATTACAATACAGCACCTATGTAAAGAGATGATGAATACCATACAAATTCATTTTGATTACTGTTATTACACTGAATATAAAATGAAACCAGAATGATAGGACCTTGTAAGTGTTGGCAGCTGTTTTTGATCAGTGTTTATGCTTTTTGATATAATTTAATGGGAGATCATATGTTAATATGCAGCTGGAGTAAACTACCTTTCAGATTCAACAAGCCAGAGAAGAATTTCCAGCTGACATAGCAGCTACCAGAGCTGTAATTACCAATCACCAGAGAATACATTTTAAAAAACAAAATAGTCAAACTAGAATTTATTCAAAACTATAGTCCTTAATTTGATACATTGCTTAAAGAGAGAGACAGAGGTTCCACTTTGTTTGGATATTTAATTGAACTGATTGTGCTGTTGGTTATACTGAGCTTCATTCTCCTTTCCCCTTGTGCTGCGTGACACATTTATGCTACACAATGCTTCATGTGAGATAGATGAGCTACAGAAATGAAAGAAGTTGCAGGCCATATTGGTTGATTTCCTTCACAGGGCTCCTTAAACAAATTTAAGGCAGTCCAAGGAAATTAAAACATTTCCCCACCGGGGGCCATATTTATTCTCTTAAGTGTATATTAACCCTCCAGGTCCCAACCAAGCTCAGGGTCTCCCCCAGAATGGACCTTTCCCCCAGAAGCCCTTAGAAGGTCATTGAATAAGGGAAAGAGTAAATTGTGCAGATTCTCCTGTTTGTCAGTAAAGTTGATGTTTTAACAGTGTCATGGTTGTTTTATATGAAAATACATTTGCATTATACATAACATTGAAGGGTCAGAGAAAAGGCCAAATTTGGATCTATGACAATGTAAGATTTACAAGTAGGTTTTTGCTTTAGAAAACCTTTTCATCATCCTGGAAATCTTTCTACCACTGGAGATCTAAAACAGAAGGTTGGGATTACCTGAGGATTAAAATCAGGAAGGTGTAAATTTTGAGCAAATATTTATAAAGGTTTAACAGTATGAACCAGGTAATTCAGAATCAGTCAGTCTTAATTGAACCTGGGCAAGATAATGGAGCTGATGGTATGGGACTTGATTAATCAAAAATTAAAGGATTGTAATATGATGTCAAACAAATTATGGAAAGTAGATTATGTGAAAATAACTTGATACCTTTTCCCAATGAGGTTACAAGTTTGGCTGATAAAAGATAATGGTGTTGCTATCTCATACTTGAAGGTATTTGGGTAGGTATTACATGACATATGATTCTGAAATTTCGATAGAAAGATAAAAAATTAGCATGACAAAATAGGTGAAATGTCTTGTATTGGGTGTCTTGTATTGGACCAACATCTACTAGTGAGATAGACTAGGTTTTGAGCCACAAACAAGAGCTCTGTATATGACTCTCAAGTTTGTCTCACTCACCAACAGAAGTTAATCTCATAAAATACATTAATTTCCCCCACTTTGTCTCACTAACATCCTAAAACCAAAATGGCTATATCTACACTGCATACCTTAAATTATCATGTCACAAATTAAATTAATTAAAAGCTGGCTAATGAATAGATCTCAAAATTGTAAATAGGGAATCATCACTGAATAGATGTGTTTCTAGTGCAGTCATTCAGGGACTGGTTTTTGGCTCTCTATGTAGCATGTTTATTAATGACCATAAGATTAGTACTCTTAGAATTTGTAGAATACAGAAAAATTGGATAAGTGGTAAATAAGAAAGAGTACCAGTCACTGATACAGAGCAATCTGCTTTCACCCAATTTTATCAAATGATACAAACAAAAACTGTGTTTTACTATGGTTCAATATAAAAGTATACATCTAGGAACAAAGAAGATAGGCTGTACATATGCACTAGGGGAGTGTAACAGGATGGCTTGTCCCATTGGCTAGAGAGTCTATGGCTAAAAAACCCTAACTCTGGATGAGCCCACCTGAGCAGAATTAGGAATTTCTCTATAAAAGACAACAGGCAGCTGCAGTGAACTGAGAGATGTTCTGGCAACAGGTTGGAAAAGTAGTGGCCGTTTTTGACTTTGAATTCTGCCCAGCTCTGGGAAAGGGGGCTGGAAATCCTCCTGCAGGAGAAAGACATTGAGCTGGGTTGAGACCTGGAGGCCAGCATATACTTGTGAGAATAAGTTTGATCCTCAGTGGGGAAAGTTTAAATTTCCTTTGCACAATCTTGAATTTGCTTTAAGGAACTATGTGAAGGAAATCATATAACCAAAATGGCCTTCAACCTGTTCTAATTGTGTAGGTCTTCTGTCCCGCTAGTGATGGGTACTGACTGATGCCAGAATCACAGGATAGACTTCATATATATTAAGGCTTAGACTGTGACATTACAATCGACCCAGTGTAAGGGCATTCATTATTGCACTCTCACAATTTCCCTCCCACTCTCCCCACTGCTCCTGGAAGGAAGTATACTGCAGCAGCTCTATAGGTAGTGCAGTGGATGTCGGGTGGATGAAGCCCACGTCCTACTGACCCAGTCACTTATGCAGGGTAGGGACACAGCAGTTTCAAGGAGATTGATTCCCATCCCGTGTTGCTGCCTGTCCTTATGTAGTGAGGCTACCCAGGCCATGTTTTGGCTCTAAGTATAGCAGGTAGCAACCACTTATTAAAGTCTGTGTATTCAGAGCACATTATGGAAATCCTAATGGATGTTAATAGAGATGTAACCATGTTAGTCTGGTCTTGCTGAAACAAAAGACAGGACTATGCAGCATTTTAAAGACTAACAAGATGGTTTATTAGGGGATGAGCTTTTGTGGGCCAGACCCACTTCCTCAGATCAAATTATGGAAGAAAATTGCCAATTCTTGCTGTAATCCTTGTGCATCATTAGAAAGTCTTACATTTCCTCCAAAATGAACCTTGTACAGAAATTGTGATTAGACAACCTTGTTTTGAAGACACCTCTTCAAATATTGAGTGTGATTCTTCTCTGTCTTTATCAGAAGACAAAATTCAATATGAAAGCAGTTTCTCATGGTTCATTGAATGAATATTTAAGACAGGTTTCATTCTAAACAGGGTACAGTTCAAGTTTCAACTAAAGTGAACCTGTATTTTACAGTAGTTAGAACACATTTTCTCAAAATGGCCTTTGCCAAATATTAATCACTAGCAAGCATACAGCAGAGCACTCATTGATACCTCTACTAACTCCCGCTGAGCATTTGTTTTCTATCAGAGCAGTATTGTACCTGACCGTAATGATTTTTTCTAATACTATATAAAAGCAAAAAGTTTTCTTTAAGCTCTGTTGTATTGTGAATGACAGTAATGATGGAAGGCTTATCTTCTTAATGGATGTAACTAATGTCTCTAGTGAAATGAGGGAGAGAAGTCTGAATAGAAATACAAGCCAGGATCAGAGAAGGATAGAAAGGTGAAGCTATGGATTGGTGTAGAAGCCTTTCCTGGCCTGCTTTAAATTGTCTTCAGGTTTTCTAATTTCAAACAAGAAAAGCAATCACAGACTTACCGTAGTTTCTGTGACTGAGAGTATCCTTATTTGGGACCTGGGAGTGGTTAAAATATAACTTTCTAGTGCCCATGCAGGCTAAATATCAGGATTTCCCCCAGCTTTTAAAATATTTCTATACAATTTGATAAATCAAATACAAGCTATTCTGGAATATAAATACATACATTCCTTCAAGTTTCACAAAACCATTCCCAGCAAGGCCAATTACAGAGCTATTCCTTGAATAACTATAACAAACACATTGCTATTTGCATGTGTTTAGTGACAGGGTTTGCAAAATTACACGTAATAGAGAAGAGAGTCTGTGAAAAATTGAAAGGGTGAATTCCAGATTTCCTGAAGATCAGAAAAAAAGGGATAAAGGGATAAAGAAACAGAAGCTGGTTGAACAGTGGAGATAAATATTGTGTCTCTCATGCCACAAAGTCTAGGTGTGTTGTAGAATAAAAACATGTATAACTATTTATTTCTTGTTGCGAGTTGATATGTTACATGATATAAGACGTATAATTCCTAAAAATCTCTTCAGTCCAGCATGCACCAATGTAGACAAGAATATCAGATGAATAATGTATCTCTAAAGTCTCTCCCCAAAAGTAGAAATGTTTGAAATATTTACCAAGTATCTATGCTCATCTTCAGTCAATATATCAGACTTCAGCAATGGGAGCGCATACAAAATGAAGGTTTTGTGGTCATAACCATTCAACCTGTGATATGCATCCAGCAAAATATGCAAAGACATGTAGGAGGAAGCAACCTCTTTGGATGAAGTGTTTCATACCAATGATTACTGCACACACTTCTCTTTGACATATCTTCTCCCATTGCTACTGAGTACTCTTAAAGGCTACGTCTACACTACATGCTTCTTGTGCAAGAAGCCTTTTGTGCAAGAGTTTTTGTGCAAAAACTTATTGCGCAAGAGCATGTCCACACCTCAAAGCACATCACAAAAGCAATGTGCTTTTGCGCAAGAGAGCGTCCACACTGCATGGATGCTCTTGCGCAAGAAAGCTCTGATGGCCATTCACAGAATGGCCATCAGAGCACCTGTGCTTTTTCCCTCTGGAGCATCCACACTTGCCTTTTTGTTCAAGAACTCTTGCTCAAAAAGGAGTTATGCCTCGTAAAAGGAGGTTTACCTACGGTGGAACAAGCCCTCTGTTCTGTTATTTTACTCTTGATTTCCTTGTGCAAAAGTGCATTTGAGGTGTGGACACTCCATGAGTTTTTGCGCAAAAGCAGCTGGTTTTGAGCAAAAGCCTTGCAGTGTAAACATAGCCAAAGTGTGTATTTTCCTATGCTAAACTGATGCCTGCACAAAATGTTCAACACCCATAAACCTATGCTGCTGTGTTGGTCTGATTACATCACTTTGGCACCAGCCTTTCTAAAAGATTGTTAAATTATGGAAATCATCAGCCTATTATTCAAAACAGAAGTTTTTCCAGTGGACAGTCCAGTCAGACTGGAAGCAGCTTTCAGCTCACCTGATTTTGAAATCAGTGGGGGTCAGATTAAGCCACACTTTCTGTGGATAACACCAATGTATTTCAAATAGGATGAGAATAGCTTTTTAAGCTTTATGACAACCCTAATGAGTCTACCAGTTCTTATTTCACAATAGAAAGGTATGGGTCTCAGTTACCTGAGCAGCATAAACAAAAGACCATAGATAATTTCAATAAAAATGAGGAAGGAAAGTGAAATGTTTCTATTTCTTAACTTTATTGTAAGATAGTATATTTGAATAATGGCTTTAATTAACTGAAGCAAGCTTAATTAAGATTGGAATGCTTCAAGGAAGACAAAGTGCTCTGGTTTTTAAATCTTTTCTTTCCATAAGAAAGGAATCCTTATGGAATTAGGAATGCGTATTTGTTACACAACACTACAAGACTTCCTGTGCAAATCATGCCAATACAGTCCCACTTTCCTCTCATTTTACTTTTTCAATTTACATAACAGCTGGCATTTAACAGAAGCAGGCTGCTGTCTCCAGGTTAAAGATAAATGTTGCCACTTAAAATAAAAGCTCGGTGGCACACGACTATTGCCATATGACTGAAATAAGTACAGGCAGTCCCCGAGTTACACGGATCCGACATAAGTGCCTTATGTCGGATCTGCAGTTACGAACAGGGCCCTCCCTCTCCCTGGTCTCCAGCAGACCAGGGAGAGGAAGCAAAGCGGCGGAACACGCGGGCAGCGGACAGCCCAGACGCGTCTGGGCTGTCAGCTGCCCGCGTGCTCAGCAGCTTTGCTCTGATTTGCTCCCCGTCCTCCTTGTCTGCAGACCAGGGGGACGGGGAGCAAAGCGGTGGAACACACGGGCAGCGGACAGCCCAGACGTGTCTGGGCTGTCAGCTGCCCGCGTGCTCCGCAGCTTTGCTCTGCTTTGCTCCCTGTCCCCCTGGTCTGCCCCCAGGGGGATGGGGAGCAAAGCAGAGCAAAGCCGCAGAGCACGTGGGCAGCAGACAGCCCAGATGCATCTGGGCTGTCCGCTGCCCGCGTGATCCGCCGCTTTGCTCCCCGTCCCCCTGGTCTGCAGACCAGGGGGACGGGGAGCAAAGCAGAGCAAAGCCGCGGAGCACGCAGGCAGCAGACAGCCCAGACATGTCTGGGTTGGTCCAGTAGCGCCGAGGAGCGGTGGCGCTACTGGACCAACCCAACAGCACCCCAGCTGCTCTGCCCCAGGCGTCCCCAAGTCAGCCGCTGCTGAAACTGACCAGTGGCTGACTACAGGAAGCCCCTGCCCCGGGCTTCCTGGAATCAGCCGCTGATCAGTTTCAGCAGCAGCTGACTTGGGGATGCCTGGGGTTCTTAAGTTGAATCTGTATGTAAGTCAGAACTGGCGTCCAGATTCAGCCGCTGTTGAAACTGATCAGTTTCAGCAGCGGCTGAATCTGGACACCAGTTCCGACTTACATACAGATTCAACTTAAGAACAAACCTACAGTCCCTATCTTGTACGTAACCCAGGGACTGCCTGTATGCTGTATTTTAGCTGTTCTGTTCCCATTGCTGTTCTGTTTTCCCATGTAAAATACTGGAGACCTTTCTTCAATGACTTCTAGAACCTTAAAATTATTTGTTCAACAAGTGATCTGGAGTATGCTCTATGAGAAATAAGTTTTCAAGGAGGTAGAGTCATTGTGAGTGTCAATGATCTAGAAAAATTCCTTGAAGAGAAGACATTCAGGGTCAATCTCTGTGAAGGGATCCATTGGCAGCTCAACCTCCGCAGGTGGTAAGAAGAGAACCTGGGCTGGGTTGTGTGGAGGTGGCTGTAATAAAGGCAAGAGGCAAGAATCCTCCTGAGGCAAGATCCCAAGCAATCTGCCAGTTCAAGGAGCAGAATGTCCTCCCAGGTGGAGGAGTAGGCTAGAATTTGAATGTGTAAATGAACAGTGGAAAATCATGAATACAATCTTGCTTGCACATTGTTGTTATGCTTCCTCTTCCTCTGTTTGGATATAGCTTGTCCTTCCTAATCCCTATCTGTAGATGGTTGTTTTTCTCAATTTGTATTCTATAATAAAATCTGATACCAAATGCCTCAAAGGTGAACCCAATTTACTAAAATAGCTGCACCTGAGATTAATGTGGTGCCCAATGCCTATGTAGTGAAGACATCATTTCTTTTAATATCACATGGAGTATACTAGAGCTATAACTTTGATTTGAAGTTGCTGGATGCTAATGATAGAGTGAGATCAAAAGGGGAATGGAGGAGGGCTGACATTGCTTTTCTGAAGAATAAATGGTCTATTTGTTAGCAATGCACTATGTGAGTTTGAATTTTGTCTGCTTAATTAGGTTAAAATTTCATAAGAGGATGTGAGAAAGGTAGTTTCAATGTTGTCATACAATACATTATTTTAACCCGTAAAGACCTAGATAGCCAATTACACCTGGGAGAAACTTTAAGCATGCAAAAATTATGACATATCATCCAATCAGTATTTGCAGCTATTATTAAATGGGAAAAAACAATGAAGCAGGGGTCAAGGTTTTCAAAAAAAGAACCTGAAGCTTAGTTCCTGACCCATAAATAGACACCTAAATAAATGTGCTGATTTTTCAGAAGAGCTAACAGGACTCATTAGCCAACAGTAACTTCAAGCGCCTAACTGCTGAAAATCTTGGCCCAGACATCTTTGACAGATAATATGTGAAAAGAAAAAGCTCCAGCAAAGACTGAACAAGGTTAATTTTGCTTCATTTAATTCCCTTGGGATGTGCTGTGATGTCTTGTACCAATGTATATGCAAATTTATGGTGAAGTGCTGATTCTCATTCTTTGTTTCAATTATTTCATTATATATTAATAGACATTTTTGCATGATTAAAGAAACTCTGCACCCATTTTGCTTAACCCAGCATCTGAAAGTCCAAAAGGTAAAAAGTGCTTCTCGGGGTGATTAAACAGTGAAATGGATTCTATTTTTAAAAATGAATTGCCGTTGTCATGTCCAACCCAAGGGCTGGAGGCACCCTTCTCACTGAAAATTGTCAGTTTGTGACAATGGTAGTATAGTCCAGTGATGCTGAAGGTTAGATTATTTTTGCTAAGTTGCCAGTTTCTTAGCATGCACACTTTTCTGACAATTTGGATTCAACACGTAGCACACCCAGGTACTTAGTAACCTAGAATTCTGTGATCAGTTTCACGTACCACAACAAAGAACAGGCCAACATTTCAAAATAAACACCCAGTTTCCCCAAGAGATATCACCTCATATTTCAGTATCTTCATGTTCATATTAGGATTGTTCTGTGGTTCTATGGTAGTGTTATAGCAGAAAGTGCCCAGAAACAACCACACAGAAAGTGCTGGGGCATTGCATAAAGCTTTTTCTCTTCTTTCCTTATCTATATAATTAAAATGATATATCTTTGTCTAGATTCTAGTAATTAACATTTATAAGGACTTTATTCCTGTAAAAATAAAGTTAATACTGGCTTAATACTTGGGCAATTTCAACAATTTCTGGAACTGGCTAAGGAGGCATAACAGTGTGTATGTATGTAAAATCCTGTGTGTGCAGTTGCCAAGACTTTCAAAATGACTAGTGTACAATATGTTGGTGTCCAGCTTGAGACACCTTAATACAACTTGATTTTCAGAGTGTGGGTGCTATGTACTTTTTGGAAATCGACCCCCTGTGTAGTACCTCAAGTTCAGCATGTGATGCTGATGTACCAGGTGCCAGCTCATGACAAGGCCCTTGTGCCTCACTGAACTATAGCAAATGCATAGATAAAAGGCAGTTTGGCTCACCCGTATGTTAGCATTGTTAAACTAGCTGTAACGTTTATACAAATGTGTTTAGACTTCATGATATGTTCATAGGATGCTTCATGTATTGATCTCACTTAGATTTCTGTATCCTGTGGTATAAAGTTCTGTCAAATATTTGCACTGTAATTCTCTAATTATGTAACTCGTTGAACAGGAAAGAAATATTAATTAAAAAGCCCACTGACACCAAATGAGCCATTATCCTTTGAAATTTCGCAATAACTTTGTGCCCCTTTCCTATTCATGGAAGATGGGCAGGTGAACAATCAGCGAACATTTTCCCCATCAGTCAGTTCTGGGGGAAAGGAATACAAATTCCTGACCAAAAGGAGTTGGAGCACTATGCTGCTTGGAATTTGGAGAGGGGAATATTTCCAAGCATAAGCAAAGGATCCTTGAGCTGTTTGGCTTAGGTTACCTCCAGGGGACATAACACCTTGCATATTGCAGCAATTTCTAGTACCTTTTGGAACCTAAGTCTGTAATTCATTTGTTATTTCCTTTAACCTTTAAAAGAACTCTTATTTTTCTTAGTTAAATAATCTTAAACTTATTATAGGATTGGTTAGTAGAGTTGTTCTTGGATTGAGATCTGACTTGCAATGGATTGGGGCAGGGGGAGGTAAGCAACTGATCCTTTGGGATTGGGAGTAACCTGAATAATGTTGCAACTTTTGGTATGAGGGGCCATCTATCACAAAGGAAGGCTTGCAAAAATGACAAGACATATCAGAGTACTCAAGGGGATTATCTATGACTCTATGTTAAGGCTGCTATAGTGCCTGAGGAGTTGAGGCATTATCCTGATGATTGGTTGATGAAATCCAAGTATAGAACTCACAGCCAGTTTGGGGTTTGTGCCTCATTTCTTAACAGTCCACTTTGAGGTTGACACTCAATCATGAGCCACTCCAGACAACTTGACAAGGCACCTGAAATCCCTAGTCACCTCTGAGGATCTAGATGAAAACCTAAATTTGGAGCTAAGTTGTGTGAACCTAAACATTACATTGTGTTTGGCCATCTGATTGTGAAACCATTATAAAACCAGGTTGGAAGCTCATTTACAATCTTTTTAATGGTCTCTCAGACTGGCATAGTCATAGATTCTCTTTATAGCAATATGATCACCTGCATTAGACTTCAGACATGACAAATAAGAATATACATTTCATGCAATGTGAGAAGTGTCCTTACCTGAAAGTTCAGAATGTCCTAGTGCTGGGGTTGACAACATGGGGACATTTTTCCCATTAAGACTAATTTCTAGAATACAAATTACTGATTTTGTCGCTTTCCAGACTTATTTGCCCCAAATGGCTTTTTTAGTATAGGTATGTTAAACACAGGAAGAAAGGGCAAAAGAATTATTCTAAATTCTGTTGTAAAATTGTCACTTGAGGGAGAGCCTTAATGGTGTTCATCACAGTAATTGCAAATTTTATATCTTCCCTTCTGTAAGGATGAAAAATCTTTGACTGCACTCTAACAGTAAATTGTTATAGACAATGGTTTTAATGTGTCGTGCTAAAGTGTTAAAACTTCTGATTCCACTTTAGAAAATTTCATGAAAGAAAGGACCAGAAAAGCCTCAGACTGGATCTATAGAGAATTCTTTAGGTACAGAAAGTGAGTAAGAAAGACACTTTGCTGTGTTACGTGATAGGGGATTGTGATGGGGAGTATTAAGCCCTGATGCCCCCTCAGGAGGCCAGAGGCTTTGCCGCACCCCATCCCAGCCAGAGGAGCAGAAAAGAGGTCCTCCAGGCAGGATAAAGTGTCTGCTGCAGAGACAGCCAATCAGGACCCAGAAGACCAGTATAAAAGAAGATGCTGGGCTAGGGCCTGGCAGTTTCTTCCTGGAACTTGAACCAGGCAAACCTAAGGGCTGACTGGGAGAACAGCAGTACTACGGACAGCTCTAAGTGGGAGCTGGACTTCAGACCTGGTCAGAACCAGATCCAGTGGCTGAAGACTAGTCAGTAAGCTAACAGCAACCCTTGCAGAACCCTGGATAGGGAGGACTTAACCACAAGGCCCAAGAGACAGGGCTGGACAGAGCAGCTTCCTGGGGAAGTGGCCCAGGGAACATGACTGCAACTGATCTCTTTGAGACTCAGCAGGTAACTGCTACTTATAAGATCCATGGGCTGGCACCCAGAGGAGTGGGTGGGCCTGGGTCGTCCCTCCCCCCAACTCCCAGCAGCCATAGCAGGGGGTAAGAAGAAGCATGGTCCCAGGCTACATATTGGACATTTCCTCTCCTGAAGATGACCGGGTAGAGAGACTATTAAAATTCCCCTCAGCCACGGAGAGGTGCTCACAGGAAGGGTGGAACCCTATACAGAGATATACCTGGAGTGGGGGGAGGTCAAAGCTTTACTAGACACCACTATGGTGCTTTTGGGAAGTGTTGCCAACTACAGAAACATAATATGATCTGATTATATTCTAGGTTGCTAACCTAGGATTTCCTAGAGTCTGTTTTAATCCCATAACAGTCCAGATCTGAGGGTATTTCTACACTACAGCGTTATTTTGAAACATCTTATTTCAAAATAGTTATTTCAGACTAGCTTATTTTGATATAACGCGTCTAGACACAAAATGCATTTTGAAATAACAACTTGATATTTCGAAATAGCACGTCCACACTGATAGGACGCTGAATCGCATTTAAGGCTGGCCAGAACCAGTTCTGGCAGGAAATCAGGTCAGGGTTACCTTGTGTGGCTGCTGCCTGAGGCTATTTGAGATCTGTGCTTAAAGGGACCCCCCTGGACAGTTTCCCTGCTTGCTTACCTACTTCGCTGAGGGACAGCAAAGCATTTTTTTCTCTGTATACTCTGGTTGCCCTCACTCAGGACACCACAGCACTCTGCAGCATGAAGCCAGAGCCACGCCTGGGCACTCTGGTGCTTCTCCTGGACATGTTGCAGTGAGCCTGGCAGTACATTCTGCAGGTAGTAACAGTCTCCCTAGTGTGCCCCACTGGGGACTTGTGCCTCATTCCTCCCTCACATCCTTCCACTTACTCCTCCCTAACCCCCCCTTCCTGCTGTACAATAAAAGACACGTGTTCATTACAACAAAGCCTCTTTATTGAACAAAACTGGGGTGGGTGGGGAATGAAATTGAGGTGAGACTGGGAAAAGAAAGTGGGAGAGGGGAGGAGGGAGGGTGGGAGAGGGGAAGGGGAAACCTGGGAGGAGGGACCTGGCAGGGGAAGGCAAGGGGAGGAAGGGGGAGGAGAAGCTCAGGGCTCAGTATTGGGCGTCTCGCCAGCCCAACTGTCTCCCAGCACAGTGGGTGCAGGTGCTTGGCATCTCTGTGGGTGTGGGGAGGGTGGGGAGGAAGAAGCAGGAGGAGGAGAAAGAGAGGGAGGAGGAACGGCAGCTGGGGAGGCAGCAGGGGCTGGAGCAGCAGGAGGCAGCAAGCTTTGCCCCAGGGTCAATGACTACCTGGGGGGCACGGACCACCAGGATGTGGTCCACGGCATCAAAACAGGGGTAGGGGTCTAGGTCTGCCCCTGGTTGGGAGCTGTTGGCAAACGCCTGCCGCAGCTCCTTTATTTTCATGCAAACCTGCTCCTGGGCTAAGGGAAGCAGAGGAGGGAGAGGGGTTTTCTTGGTTGTGCCCAGAGTGGCCACCAGGGCACCCTGCGAAGGGCTGGAGGCCCCCTATTTCCAAATTAGTGTCTATACAACACTTATTTTGAAATAGCAATTTCAAAATTGGTGGTATTCCTCGTGGAATGAGATTTACCAATTTTGAAATAAGCCCTCTGCTATTTTGATTTAATTTCAAAATAGCAGTTTGGCTGTGTAGATGCAGGTAAAGTTATTTCGAAATAATGGCTGTTATTTTGAAATAACTTTGTTGTATAGACATACCCTGACAGAGTCACAGGTGATTTCAAGGAATCTTTCCTTTGGCTGCACACCATTATGGGTATTCTCTGGAAGGACAAAATTACCAACCTGGAGGTTCTCCAACAGTCAAATGCCATAAGCATCGCTAAACTGGGTTGGACACACCATTAGGATGCCTGACCATCAACTCCCCAGAAAACGTTTCTATGTAGAATTGGCACAAAGACTCAGAATCAAGACTACGCCAGGAAGCTCTAGAAAGAATGTGTCAAGAACAGCATACATGTTGGTGCCATAAAAGTGAATGGTTTGGAAGGCTGTATTAAATAGATCAGCATGGTGGCATACTATACCCAGAGCTTTCCAAGGCTTTGAGGACAGAAATAATTGATTGTTAGCTACAGAGAAATAGCTTTTGTTATCGCTACCAAGAAACTCACCAATGACTTGCCCTCACAAACATGCATATCACGCTTTGGATTTCACAGTCACTCCAGAATTTACAGAAAGAGAGAGCATGAAAATATCATCATTGAACCAAAAGACTATAGATAGCAAGCCCACCACCTCACTGGAATGTGGGTAGTTCAAAATAGAATTAGCCACATCTGCTACCAAAACATGCCACAGACAAGACTAATTGTCTGTTTACTAGCACTCTTCCATCTTTGTTAGTAAAGAATATACTAAGTATATAAAAGGGGGAAACAAGGACCCAGCCTGGAAGGGAGATTAATGGATAGGAAGACCCTTAGAGGCTGAATGCTTCAATTTGAGTGATCCCACCTTCTTACTCCATACTATGTCTAAGAGGGATTGATCATGAAGATGGCCATTACATCATGCACAGTGGCTGTGTCTAGACTGGCAAGGTTTCTGCAAAAGCGGAAAAACTTGCCAGCTGTCTACACTGGCCGCTTGAATTTCCACAAGAACACTGACTTCCTACTGTCTGAAATCAGCGCTTCTTGCGGAAATACTATGCTGCTCCCGTTTGGGCAAAAAGTCCTTTTGCGCAAAGCTTTTGCGCAAAAGGGCCAATGTAGACAGCTCAGATTTGTTTTGCGCAAAAAATCCCTGATCTCAAAAATGGTGATCCGGGCTTTTTTGCGCAAAAACGCGTCTAGATTGGCAAGGATACTTTTCCGCAAAAAGTGCTTTTGCGGAAAAGAGTCCGTGCCAATCTAGACACTCTTTTCCGCAAATGCTTTTAACGGAAAACTTTTCCGTTAAAAGCATTTGCGGAAAATCATGCCAGTCTAGACATAGCCAGGGAGTATACAGAGGGAAAAAAGGGATAAGATCAAGAACCAACATCTGAAGAACTTGGGGGTTCTGGAATAGAAACACAGTATTTTGTCACTGATAACATTAGCAAATTCTTGGATGAACTAAATGAAGTGGGCATAAGATGGGGATTGACTGAGCAGATAAAGAAGTGAATAAGAAAAATATAGTGGTGAAGGATGAAAGAGCAAGGAGTAGTAACCATGGAATCCACAAAATGGACATATCGGGGAAGACAGAAAAAGTTGAGTTGAAAGGCTGGGTTGAAAATTCAGAAGCCAGGTACTTTGGAGATGAAGACAGACTATGAGTGTTACTATTTCGCCTTCATTTTCTCCCTCTCTTTGCCCACGTCCATCTTATCTCCTACAGAGTGCTGCCTTTTAAAAATCAGATTATAAATTATAGTTTGGAGAATTAAGAATTCATTTCATTAGTGTGCTATCCATCCCTCATTCATTCATTAAGATAGTGAATTTCACTGAGAGTTTAAGGATTCTTTTGTGCTCTTTCAAAGTTCTTTTGTGTCTTTTCCATGTTGCAAGAAGAGGAAGAAACTCTGGGTTTGTGAGCACATTCACCAGCCCTATGACCAACCAGTGAGTTCCCCTTGCAAAATATACTAGTGGAAAAGGTAGTTCCATTGAAAAATGGGTGCTGGCCCATCGGAAGATATTTGAAAGAAAAATGCCTTTCTTTAAAAACTGAAGTCATGTGACCATCCCATCCTTGTTTTGAGTGATTTTTTTGTTTAGATACTAGGGGTAGGTCTACACTGGACGCTTATTTCAAAATAAGCTATTCCGGAATAGTTATTCCGAAGTAGCTTATTTGAAAATAGCATGTCTACACTGCAGGGAAGCCTCAAAATTAGTCTGAGGCAGACTTACCTAATGTAGATGTTCTATCTCAGGGTGTGTCTAGACTACAGGGCTTTGTCAACAAAAGTGGGCTTTTGTCGACAGAACTACACCTACGTCTACACTGCCGCTGAGTTCTGTTGACATAACATCAACAGAACTCAGCAGTTTTGGCGATGGCTATAAACCTCATTCTACGAAGAATAACACCTTTTGTTGACAGAGTTCTGTTGACAGAAGGCGTTATTGCATCTACACCATCCTTTGCATCTACACTGTCATATTGACAAAGCAGCTTGCTTTGTCGACAGAACTGAATGTAGTCTTGATACTCTTTGTCGACAGAAGCTTTGTCGACAGTTTCTGTCAACAAAACTTCTGTCGACAAAAGCCTGTAGTCTAGACATACCCTCAATGTCAAGTCTCAAGAGGCACAGGGGAAGAATAACTTAGAATGGCTCTGGTGAGGGGCTATTTCAAAATAGCAACAGTGGAGAATCTACACACAACTTATTTCGAAATTGCTATTTCAAAAAAGGAGTTATTCCTCATGGAATGAGGTTTACAGAAGTTGGAATAAGCTGCCCATTATTTCAATATTATTTCAAAATAATGGATTTGCTGTGTAGATGCTCGCATTGTTATTTCGGAATAACGGTCCAGTGTAAATGCACCCTAGGAAATGAAATCTATTTAGACTTTTCAGGACAGATTCGTAGTTGTCTGTCATGCAGATGAGGACTCTGGGGCAAGTTTGACTTTATACCACCATTAGCCACCCTCCCCACCACCCATGTTCCTGAAATGTTGATCTTGGGACCAGTCAGAGGCTGGTTAAACCCATGATGCAAATTCAGTCAGTCCAAACTTAGGGTTATTTCAAGTTGTGAGGAAAGGCAGAGGGGAGGAAAATATGAGTTGATAGATGAGGGGAATGGTTCAGCTACAATTGCAGCTAAAACTTCCCAGGAACTGAAGTGAGAAGCCTGCAAAAGAGTCTGCACAGTTGCAGTTCCTTCAACGTCTGGAGAAAAGCCAAGGCGTTTTAAATTGCTCCATATATATTTAAACCCATTGTATGACACACGGTGAAGCCTTTGCAACTCAAAACATTGTCAACTTATAGATGCTCTGAGTTCTTTGCAGTTAAAACTGTGAACTTTATCAAGATGCAGCCCATAATGGCATATCTCTTTGTAATGCTTTGTGCAGAAATGGGAGCAGACCACAATGTTTTGTTTCACATAAGTCAGATCACTATCCAGGAGGAAAGTCTTATAACGTATCTATGAACTGCAAAATGAAACTTGACCTTTTCTAGCGGTTTTGAATTTCAACTCCACGCAGACACTGACAGGCTTTTGTCGACAGAAGCTTTGTCGACACATACTTTCGACAAAGCTTCTGTCGACAAAGAGCGTCTAGACTATATCAAGTTCTGTCGACAAAGGAAGCTGCATTGTCGACATGACAGTGAATACACAAAGGACAGTGTAGATGCAATAACGCCTTCTGTCGACAGAACTCTGTTGACAAAAGGCGTTATTCCTCGTAGAATGAGGTTTATAGCCGTCGACAAAACTGCTGAGTTCTGTCAACGTTATGTCGACAGAACTCAGCGGCAGTGTAGACGTAGGTATAGTTTTGTTGACAAAAGTCTACTTTTGTCAACAAAACCCTGTAGTCTAGACACACCTGTGTGGTCCCCCCCGGTTTGTGCTTTTAGCTAACCTTGCTGATATTTCTGACAAACTAAATTCTTTAAAAATCCCATTGCAAGGAGCAGAAAGTACTGTTTTTGATCTGCACAACAAGTTATTGTCATTAAAGAGAAGACTACATTTCTAGAAAACAAAGACCAAAACTGGTTTAAACATTCCTTTTCCATTAACTGGTGTGACTGAGAAAACAGATTCTGAATTACCGAGTGTTGTAGAGCCAATGAAGAATCACTTGACCTCTCTCAGAGCCAGTTTGGATATATATTTTCCTGAAGGAAAGTGACCCCTGATAATTGGATTGTCCAACCTTTAGTAGCTGTCCCATCACTCAAATGCATTCAAGAGAAGTTGATTAAATGGCAGAGTGATAGGATACTGGACATTCCATCTTTGGGGGTGTGATCAATCCCACACTGAAACTGACAAAGATGACCCCACCCCCACAGTCCTACTGGGCATGCTCCAACTGGAGCCTGGCTATAAAGCCTCTGGGGAAGCTCAGTCAGGGCTGACTGCGCAAGGGGAAGGAGATGCTGAAGGAGCTCCGGGGGAAGAAGTGTAGCCAGGCCAATCCACTGCAGCGAGGCCGAGAGATGCTACCAGAAAAGCTGCAGAACTAGAGTGAGAGTATGGAGAGGATGCCCACTGGGAACTGGTTGGAAGTAGCCCAGGATGGAAAATTGCTCCTGGAGTACTCAGCATGTTGCGGTAGGATTCCCTGCTGAGCGAGCAGTGGACTGTGCCACTGCCAACACAGCCCTGAGCCGGGACTCAGTAAAGAGGGAGTATTTGGGTCTCCCTACCCCCTTTCCTAGATACCCCAGTGTGGGGGAGTTTTTCCCTTGTATATGGACTTAGGTCACTGGGCTGTAATATCCTAAGGAGAGGGACTCATATATGGACTTAGGCCATTGGGCCATAATTCCCTGAATAGAGGGCCTTCTGTATAGACTGAAGCCTTTGGGCCATTCTGAAAATAGACATGATGGATCTTAGGCCACTCAATTAAAGAGAAGTTTGAGGGGCCTCCAAGGGATCTTTGCCCCTCCACTGGGGAACTTTTGGTTGAATGTTTGCTCACTTTCATAAAGCTGGATATTCTGCTCCATCAAAACTCTTTTACTGTTTAGTTCATCTTATTTATATGAGATCATCTTTACCACAGACAGTACTGAGAGCCCAAAGTACTGTTTGAAACTGCAAATGGATGACAATCTCAGAGTGTCCCTTTCAGAAATCTCCCCACAAATGGATAAACTGTCTGGAAATATGATAACTCTTGGTCAGCAGTTTTCCAACTGTTTGGGATAAACCAACACACACTTACAAATTTTGGTTGTGCTCTCAAATCCCAGACAAAATTGCACGTGACATTTCCTATACTGTAAGTTTCAAACACAGATATTTTAACTAAAATTGTGTTAAAGGTCTCTGTAGAGTTTATGAGTAAAATCAAGCTGGTATTTTGCATGTTTGTTTTTGTCTGAGGTGGGAGAGTGCAAATTTGTAACACAGGGGGGCTTAGCTCAAAAATGTGCAAAACTGCCCACGGAGGGTTACCATATACTGTATTCAGATTTTCCCAGACTCAGCCTCTTTTTTTGAGCTTATTTCTCTGACCAGACAGATTTTTAAAATAGAATGAAAAGTCCATGGTGTTTGCAAAACAGAGAAATTGCAGCTCAAAGAGCCCTGATTGGTCAATGTCCTGATTGATCCATTCCACTGAAAGCCACAGCTGCCAGACCCAGCTCAACCAGGCCCAGCTTCCAGCTCTGTGGAAGTTGTCCTTCAGGCTATGTCTAGACTGCAAGCCTCTTTCGAAAGAGGCTTTTTCAAAAGATACTTTCGAAAAAGCCTATTTCGAAAAAGAGCGTCTAGACTGCAAGCAGTACTTATGAAAAAGCAAGCCGCTTTTTCAAAAGAGAGCACCCAGGCAGTCTGGATGCTCTCTTTGGAAAAAGCCCTGTTTGCATTCAAGAACGCCTTTTTTTGAAAGAGCACTTTCGAAAAAAGGCATTCTTCCTCGTGAAATGAGGAGTACCGCCGTCGAAAAAAAAGCTGTGTTCTTTCAATTTAATTTCGAAAGAACGCGGCTGTAGTCTAGATGCAGGTGAAGTTTTTTTGAAAAAAGGCTACTTTTTTCGAAAAAACCCTGTAGTCTAGACACAGCCTCAGAGAGGTGCTAACTGATTGCTGCCAGCCACCCTGTTACTGTGACAGGAAGCGATGCTCCCTCCCACCATCACCACTACAAGTGAGTATCTCCTGCAGTTACCTGCTACAGTACCCCAACTGTACCCCCTTATCTTCCAGCTCTCTGCCCTTCCACCAATGTCCTCTTTTGGGGGGAACCCTGGTTCATCTAAGGACTTGAGTATCTTGGGGTGCCTTCTGTAAGAGCCCTTTGTACATCTGTTCCCTCAGTAACATGTATTGGAAGGGTCTAATGAACTCTCTCCTGACAGTTAGTTTAAGAGAGAGGGGGAGAGACTTCAGGAATTAATTGTATTTACATGAACACACCAATTCTATGTAAGTATCTGAGGGTATGTCTACACTACAAAGTTAGTTTGAACTAACAGATGTTAGTTCGAACTAACTTTCATAGGCGCTACACTAGCGCTCCGTTAGTTCGAATTTAATTCAAACTAACGGAGCGCTTAGTTCGAACTAGGAAAACCTCATTTTATGAGGATTAAGCCTAGTTCAAACTAGCTAGTTCGAATTAAGGGGTGTGTAGCCACTTAATTCGAACTAGTGGGAGGCTAGCCCACCCCAGGTTTCCCTGGTGGCCACTCTGGCCAACACCAGGGAAACTCTTCTGCCCCCCTCCCAGCCCAGGACCCCTTAAAGGGGCACGGGCTGGCTACGGTGCCCGTGCCAGGTGCAAGCCTGCCAGCACCCAGCCAGCAGGCCCTACACCTGGCACGGATCAAGCCACCCACCCGATGCCCCCCAGCCCTCCCCCTCTTCCCGGGACCAGACTGGCGGCTCCCGGGAGCTTGCCCGGGACCGCAAGAGGCGGGCACCTGCCTGGGCTAGTGCAGACATGGTGGACCTTGTCCACGATCTCCGCACTAGGCACAGGAAAGTGGCCATCTAGGGCAGGAGAGCTGCCAGCCTGGCCACCCAGGAGCAGGTGTGCAAGAGAATCAAGGGGGTCCACCTAGACCCCCAACCCTGAGCCCTGAGCTTACAATGGCTGTTCTGGGTCAGACCAAAGGTCCATCTAGCCCAGTAGCCTGTCTGCCGACAGTGGCCAACCCTAGGAACCCTGGAGGGGATGGACCGAAGACAGTGACCAAGCCATTTGTCTCATGCCATCCCTCTCCAGCCTTCCACAAACCTTGGGCAGGGACACCACTCCTACCCCCTGGCTAATACCACTCCATGTACCCAGCCTCCATGACTTGATCTCACTTCCCTTTAAACTCTGTTCTAGTTCTAGCCTTCACAGCCTCCTGCAGCAAGGAGTTCCACAGGTTGACTCTTTGCTTTGTGAAGAACAACTTTCTGTTACTAGTTTGAAGCCTGCTACCCATTCCTTTCCTTTGATGTCCTCTAGTCCTTCTTTATGGGAACTAATGAAGAACTTTTCTGTATGTGCCCTCTCCACCCCACTCATACTTTTAGAGACCTCTATCCTGTCCCCCCTCCATCTCCTCTTTTCTAAGATGAAAAGTCCCAGTCTCTTTAGCCTCTCTTCATATGGGACCTGTTCCCAACTCCTCGTCATTTTAGTTGCCCTCCCCTCTCCCAGCCTCTTTCTTCCCCTCTCCCACCTCCTTTTCCCAGTCTCCCCCTGTTTTGTTCAATAAAGATAGATTCCATTTTGGAAGACACGTTATCTTTATTTTGTACATCAAGAAGAGGGGCTAAGGAAGGGTAAGTGGAAGGAGGTGAGGAAGGAATGGGGCACGAGCCCCCGATGGGGAGGACTGGGCTGGCTCTGCGGGATTCTAGGGGTGGAAGCTCTCCTGCAGCCCCCCAATTGCCCCTTCTCCCCAGATGGCAGCCTGCGGCAAGTGCAGCCGGGCTGATGGCCGAGTGCTGTGATGTGCCCAGTGTGGGTACTCCGGGCAATCCAAGCAAGGACTGTTTTGCAAGCGGGGCACCCCTGAGAACTGTCTGTCCAGGGTGGGGGTCGGGACCCTTTAAGCACAGCCCTCGGCTAGCCTGAGAAAGCATCTCCACACTCTAAGTTCTTCTCTGATGCCCTGCCGGCACTGCTTCCGGCCATCCTTAAGCCCGGTTCAGGGTCCACTTAATGTGGACATGCTAGTTTGAATTAGCAAAATGCTAATTCGAACTAGTTTTTTAGTCTGGATCCGTTAGTTCGAATTAGCTTAGTTCGAATTAACTAATTCGAACTAAGTTAGTTCGAATTAACGTTGTAGTGTAGACATACCCTGACAGACAGGAGTTGTGTGGCTCCAAGTCATCAACTGTGGCTGGTGCTGGGTTACAAATCACATCAGTGCTGAATGCAGAGGTAGTGAAATGTTATCTTCATTGCACAGCTAAAAATGAGCATAAGAGTGCCAAGCTTGCCAAATTGAGGAGTCACCCTCAGCTGGAAGGAACTTGTTAAGACAGAGGGTTAAATGCCAGACCCCTATAAAACTAAAGGGAATGGAGATGGGTTTCCCAACCAGGAGGTTCAGACTTTCCACAGGTGACCCCAGTCTGGTTTAACCTGCTCCTCCCCACTGTTCAAAGACAGGGCTAAATTAACTAAGGGTATGTCTACACTAGAAAGTTAGTTCGAACTAACGGACGTTAGTTCGAACTAACTTTCCTATGCGCTACACTAGCGCTCCGTTAGTTCGAACTTAATTCGAACTAACGGAGCGCTTAGTTCGAACTAGGTAAACCTCATTTTACGAGGACTAACGCCTAGTTCGAACTAGCTAGTTCGAACTAAGGGCTGTGTAGCCCTTTAGTTCGAACTAGTGGGAGGCTAAGGCTTCCCAGGTTTCCCTGGTGGCCACTCTGGCCAACACCAGGGAAACTCTATTGCCCCCCTCCCGGCCCCGGAGCCCTTAAAGGGCCACGGGCTGGCTACTCACTTTGTGCCAGTTGCAAGGCTGCCAGCACCCGTGCCTGCACAGCCTGCACCTGCCACAGGATGAGCCAGCCATCCGAGGGCTCCCAGCCCTCCACTGCTCCCCACGACCAGCCTGGCGGCTCCCGGGAGCCTGCCCGGGGGCGCAAAAGGCGGGCGCCCGCCTGGTCAAGTGCGGAGATCGTGGACCTCATCGAGGTTTGGGGGGAAGCCTCAAATGTCCACGATCTCCGCACTAGCCACCGGAACGCGGCCGTCTATGGACGCATGGCTGCCAGCCTGGCCGCCAGGGGCCACCAGCGCAGCCGGGAGCAGGTGCGCTGCAAGATTAAAGACTTGCGGCAGTCCTACTCCCGGGCCTGCCTGCCAGGGGCTGACCCGGAGGCCTGCCCCCACTTCCATGCCCTGGACCGCATCCTGGGGCCTCATGCCGTCCCTGCCCCCCGGGACGTGATTGACCCCGGGGCAGAGGGACCGCTCCTGGACACCGAGGAGGAGGAAGAGGGCTCTGAGAGCCAGGAGCCTGCCGCCAGCCTTCCCAGGACCCGGGACCCCCGAGGCACCCCACAGAGCCGCTCGCCTGCATCATCAGAGGCCGGGGAGGCGTCCACCTGTGAGTACCCTCGTGTTCCCCTTATGTGTACGGGGGGCTGGGGCGAGAGGGAGCCCCGGGACCGTGCGCCTGGGCCTTGCCCACTACGGAGCAGCAGCTGGGGATCCTGCAGGGGCCCTGGCCTTGCAGAGGGGAGCTGGGTTTCACACACCTGGGCCCCTGGGGTAATTGACCGCTGGTCTTCTTGCACCACAGCTGCAGCACCGGGGACTGCAGGGCGCACCACACCGCCTGCAGCAGCCGCCCGCGCCCGGGCAAGCAGGACAGCCAGGAACCAGGAGGACTACCAGAGGCGGCATCTCCGGTTCCTGGACCGACAGCTCCGTCTCCAGGACCACTGGGTCCAGGAGGACCTCAGGCTGCGCCAGAGGAGTCTGGAGGCCCTGGAGGAGCAGGGCCGTGCCCTGCGAGGCCACCTCCAGAGCCTGCTAGACCGCTTTCCATTTCCTCCTCCCCCTGCTCCCCCTCTTGCTCCCCCTCTTGCTCCCCCTGCTCCCCCTCTTGATCCCCCTCTTGCTCCCCCTGCTCCCCCTGCTCCTCCTGCTCCTCCTGCTTCCGCTCCTGCTTCCGCTCCTGCTTCCTCCACACCCCCTGTCCTCTCTGCCCCCCCCTCCACAACCATTCCCCACCGACGCCCCCGGACCCGCAGTGTGGCGAGACGGGAGAGGCACCCAGACTCCCACCCCTGAGCTTTCCTTTCCCTTCCTCCCTTCCCTCCCCTCCCCTTCCAGCTCCCTCGTCCCAGGTTTCCCCCTCCCTTCTCCCACCTTCATTCCTCCCTCCCCCACCCCAGTTCTCTGAAATAAACAGACGTTTTTGTTTGAAAAACAGGTGTCTTTATTGTACAGTAGATAGGGAGGGGAAAGGGGAAGGGGGGGGGTGGGGTGGAAGAAGGCCCCGGTGGGGCATGCAGGGAGAGGTCAGTCCTCCTCCTCCTCCACCTGGAAGCTCTCCCGCAGGGCTTCCCGGATCCGGATGGCCCCCCGCTGGGCTTCCCGGACGGCGGCGGTGCGGGGCTGACCGTAGTGTCCAGCCATGCGGTCAGCCTCAGCCATCCAGGCTGGCAAGAAAGCCTCCCCCTTCCGCTCACACAAATTGTGGAGCACACAACATGCCGCCACCACGGGAGGGATGTTGTGCTCGGCCAGGTCCAGACGGGTGAGGAGGCATCGAAAGCGGGCTTTCAGTCGCCCGAAGGCCCCCTCCACCACGATGCGGGCCCTGCTCAGCCTGTTATTGAAGGCCTGGCGGGAGGGATTGAGGTGCCCCGTGTAGGGCTTCATGAGCCAGGGCTGCAGTGGGTAGGCGGCATCCCCCACCAGGCAGACGGGCATGTCCACGTCCCCGACCCTGATGTGGCGGTCGGGGAAGAAGGTCCCGTCCTGCAGCCGCTGGCACACGGAGGAGTTCCGGTACACCCGGGCGTCGTGTGCTTTGCCGGACCAGCCCACATTTATGTCCGTCAACTGTCCCCGGTGGTCACACACGGCCTGCAGGATGACGGAGAAGTACCCCTTGCGGTTCACGTACCGGGACGCCTGGTGTTCCGGGGCACGGATGGGGATGTGCGTCCCGTCGATGGCCCCCCCGCAGTTGGGGAAGCCGAGGGCGCCGAATCCCCGGATGACGGCATCCGGGTCGGCGAGGCGGACCACCCTGCGGAGCAGCACCCGGTTGATGGCCTTGACCACCTGCGGAGAGAGACACAGCAAAGCGTCAATCAGTGGGGCGCCCGGGTGGCTGGGAGCGTGCGTGCCCTGGCAGTGCCCCGCGCCCCACTCCCGGAAGCAACCCCCCTGGCGGCGTGTAGTACGGCCGGGACAGCCCGACCCCTCCGGTGCGGGGCGCTTTCGCCTCCTCCCGCCCCCCCCTTTGTCCCTGGGGCGGCCCATCCCCTCCTCGCAGCCCCCCTCCCCCCCGGCTCGGTGGCCGACGAGCGCCGTACCTGCATGAGCACTGCTCCGACAGTGGATCTCCCCACGCCGAACTGGTTCCCGACGGATCGGTAGCTGTCCGGCGTGGAGAGCTTCCAGAGGGCGATGGCCACCCGCTTCTGGAGGGGGATGGCGGGCCTCATGCGAGTGTCCCTTCTTTGCAGGGCAGGGGCGAGCCACTCGCAGAGCTCCAGGAAGGTGTCCCTCCTCATCCTAAAGTTCTGGGTCCACTGTCGGTCGTCCCAGCGCTCCAGGATGATGCGGTCCCACCAGTCGCTGCTGGTGTCCAGACGCCAGATGCGGCGGGGCACGCCGGTGCCGGGGCGCCGCCGCGGCTCCTCCACGGCCCCCAGGGCGGCCAGGCGGAGAGGCAGGGGGCTGACGTTCCCCAGGTGGTGCCAGGCAGCCTCGAGCCATTGCTGGCAGGCTTGCAGCAGCAAGTCCAGAACGTGCACAAGAAGGTGCAGGGCGAGCCGTGGCTCCATGTTGCCACCTGCGGCGGTCCCCCCCGAAGGGAAGCACCGACACAGACGGGCACAGAGACCGACGCTTTGCTGTCCCTCGGCGAGGTTGGCAAGCAAGCAGGAAAAGCTGAGAACCGGCTGTCCAGGGGGGGTCCCTTTAAGCACGAGCCTCAGATAGCCTCAGACAGCAGCCACACAAAGCAACTGCTGACCTGATGCCCTGCCAGAACCGGTTTCAGCTGCCCTTAAATGCCCCCCTGCGTCCAATCAGTGTGGACGCGCTAGTTCGAACTAGCAAAACGCTAGTTCGAACTAGTTTTTAGTTCTAGATGCGCTAGTTCGAACTAGCTTAGTTCGAATTAACTAATTCGAACTAAGTTAGTTCGAACTAGCGCTGTAGTGTAGACGTACCCTCTGAGACTTTTGTTATGTTAAAGTGCTCAAGTGAGAGCTAAAGTCACTTGTGGTGGGGCAATGTTTCTGCCCAGACTTCAAAGAGCCAAAAATGATTAAAAGACTGATGTACAGAAGTCACAGCAGATGGTGACTGACAGGCAGCCAGACAGCAAGTGGAATGAGCTGCTGGTGGAGTAGCCAAGAGGGAGGAAGAATGCCACAAGAAGGGCCAGTGGGAAGGCAAGTGTTCAGATGGCAGAGTAAGCGAGGTGCCTTCTTTCCCAAGTGGGAAGTGAAATCACACCTTTGTATCTCAGGTCCTCACCGACCAAGACCACTGTGAGTGGGGTATAGTGAGGGGAAAGAGGCACAGAAAAGGAACTTTTGGTTGTAGAACTCAAGAGGTAGAAGGCACTGCCCCATGCACTCAAAGGTGGATGTCGAGCTCACAGTTTTGATTGTGAATCCTGCTTGTGGCATTTCCCTAACTAGTGCCAGGTGACTTCTTTCCTTTCATTACATTTCTTTCATACACCCCTGAGGTGGAGTGTAACTTGCCTACGTTACTGGGCTGGGCTTCAGATGGTTCTGTGTTGCATTATTGAAAAGGAACCTCTAGATATTGAACATGGCCTATTTTACCAGCTTCACCTGATAGTTTATTACATATGTGTGACAGTCCTCCAAAGGAAGTATTGGAAGCCTAATTACACTGACAGAGACATGAACAAAACATAGCGGACACGATATTGAAAGTATTACAGAGGTCAAGCCTGCATTTGCAGACAGATGAACCAGTTGACCTACTGGGTCATCACACGCTTTATCTATTGTGATTCTGTCGCATAGCTATAAATTGGTTACTAAATGTTGTTTTAAGTGATTTTTTTAAAACAAAATATGTGGATTTCTGCAGATTTGGGCAAAAATTCCCCAATATTTCCAGTGACCTAATCATTAGATTTTCTCCTTAGCCAAGCTCTATATAGCTCTTTTGTTTTGTGTTCATTACAATTTATAATCCTACTCTCCCCTTGAATGTATGTCAGATAAGAAAAGGCAAATTATTTTGCACAATGGTTTTTACTTTTGGGGGAAGGGAATAAAGGATCATTTACTTGGAAACTAAGTTTGAAGATTATATTCCTAGGTGCACAGCATGATGACTGAGGGTATGTCTATACTGCAACGCTATTTTGAAATAATTAGCGCTAATTCGAATAACTTAGTCCACATCTACACAGCAGGCAGTTATCTTGAAATAGTGTCAAAATATTGTCAAGCTGGAGGACTTCTTACTCTGACTCCTGTAACCCTCATTGTACAAGGAATAAGGGAAGTCGGAGGAAGAGTGCTTTATTTTGAAATAAGTGACGTGTAAACACTCCCTATTTCAATATAAGCTATTTTGAAATAAGATACACAATTGATGTAGCTCAATTTGTGTAGCTTATTTCGAGTTAAGCCCTGCAGTGTAGACACACTCTAAATAGAGGACACAACATGTAATTAAGAATGTTAGTTAAGATGCGAATAAGTGTTGACCTGAGTAGCTCTACTTTGATTTCATAACTGTCAGGGATAATATCTACACTGTTATAAAAGGATGTTTGTAAGGCACAATACTCACTAAACTCACATAACTTGATGATAGAAAGCAGAAAATCATTGGTACTCAATGTTGGAAAGCTTTGGGCAAAGTGTTGGTAAGGAAGTGGAACCTATGGAAATTTAGGCACCCAATGCAGCAAAGCACTTAGCCACATATAACTGTATGAGTAGTCACATTGACTTTAGCACATATTTAAGTGCTTTGTTGGATTAGGGTTCTTAGGTGCATTTGAATTGGACTACACCCATACCACCACTTAGTGTGCTTCCATCAAGTTTCACTAGCCAAACATAGGTTGGTCTGAGCATAATTTGGATGAGAGACCTGTAAGATTATAAGAATACATTATTTGTTTGTAGAAGGGTCCCCAATCTAATATATACTTTCCAGACATTCCAGAATGGATAATTTCTTCCCAAGAAGTTTGGTTAGAGACACGGGTAGACAGAGGCTAGGGGAAGGGGGAACAACTAATAGAATATGGAAAAATCAAGAATCAGACCTTTAATAATGATCAGAAAGTGCCATGGGCTTTCTTATAAAATAAAGGACACTATTTAGTGTCCTGGCCAAATGCCAAATCAGGTAATTACATTCTGCCCATTTAAATCTCTCTTTGCAGCTTCAATTAGCTACTGTATTCATTTTCCAACTTAGTCCTCAATTCAGAAAAGCACTTAAATGTATTAAATCCTCCACTATTCAGGAAAACTCATAACTATGTAGTTAAGTGTCATTGGCTTCAATGAAACTTAGACACATGCTTAAAACTAAGTACCCCTCCTAATGAGGGATATTTTCCTAAAATGGGGACTTAAACATTTCTGTGATGTAACCATGTGCTGTTAATAGTTGCTGTATCATTCAAGGGATGGTAGCATTTCAGTGCTGATGAGGTTCCCCTGAGATCTCTTCCATTTGGTTCCCCAAGAATTAAGTTCAACCCCAATCTTGTCACTCAGGTTCCTCTCTTTTGCAATATAGTAAAGCAACATTAAGTTGATCGGACTCAAGCATATGGATGGGTATTGGGTGTTTCACACATCCAAAGTTACACAGCTAACCTCTTCATTTATATAAATTTGCCCATTACATTGTATTTACTATACATTGCGCATAACTAAGGTTGTGATTTTGTCATGAATATTTTAATAACATTCATGGACAACAAACAAAAATTCACAGAAGCCGTGACCTGTTCCTGAGTGGCATGCACTACAGTTTAATTTTACACTACCTTTGTAAATAAAGGGGACTCTGGTAAAGATAGCTCTCTCCATAGCTGCTTGTAACTACAAATAAACTTAAAAGGGAGGACATGAGCGCTGCCATAATTTTTTCTTTATTAATTGTGTGGATTTTTTGTACATAACATTTTTATGATGTACTGAGGACATGGGCAGAGTAAAGGGACTTGCAATTTTTTTTTAAAACGTGCAGAGGCAAAGCACAAATGGTTATAGTACAAAAACATGCTGACAAGCTGGACAGTACAACATGTATTCTAGTATCATAAAAATCAAGCTTGTCAAGTACTACAAAGCCAGATCACACTTTTTATAAAGAAAAGATAAAACAGAGAGATCAGTGGGTTAACCTGTATGGGACCAACTCAAAACAAAATGCCATAAATGTGGATTTCAATTCTTAAGCTGTGTGACTACCAAACCTGGTGGCTTTAATATCATCTTTTATTTTCTACATGCTCATCAAAACAAATTTCAATTGAGTGTTTTAAAAAAAAAAAGCCTGGACCGAGATGTTCAAAATGATTTCCACCAATCATCTCTCAGGGTATGTCTACACTTGCACACACTTTCAAGAGAGGGATTCAAATGTAGACATTCGAATTTTCAAATGAAGCCGGGATTTAAATAACCCGTGCGCCATTTGCATAATTGTGTCCGGCAGCTATTTCGAAATAACAGGAGCTGTTTAGACACAGTTATTTTGAGAGAAAACCTTTCTTCCAAAATAACCAGTAAACTCATTGTATGAGGAATAAGGGTTATTTTGGAAAAAGGATTTTCTCCCAAAATAACCGCGTCTACACAGCGTTTGTTATTTCTAAACAGGGTATTTTGAAATAGCGGTGGTCTGCGATTATGCAAATGAAGTGTGGGAAATTAAAATCCATGCTTCATTTGCAATTTTGCTCAGCTGCATTTGCATCCCTTTCTCGAAAGAGGGTGCGAGTGTAGACATACCCTCAGATAGTAACAACTTTTGGTTACTGGGTCAGGTTCCTAAATTACAACCTACACATGAGGAGAAAGGTTTTTTTATCCTCCTAATACAAAGACTCATCCAATATCTCCATATATTTGTGTTTGGAAAACATTTCAGTTTATTGTAAAATATGAAGAGATTTATTGCCAAATAGCTTATGATCGAAATTGTCTATCTGAGCTAATATTCAGAGAAATGTTTTGTGAAATTAAGAACAGTTGTGGATACAGTTTAAGTTGTCAGGGAGTTATATATTTCATCAGCATTTGCAACTGAAATGTTGAAGAATTAGCAAGTACTTCACTGTTACATTTGGGATTATTACATTAAAAATCAGATTTTTTCTTAATATTCAAAACTAAATATTTTCAGTTTCTGGTTACTAAAAATCTGTTAAAAATTGTTTTGAAGGGTTTTCTGTTTTCAGTAAGAACCCAAACATTGTGAATAGAAGTAGATTTTTTTAAAGCAAACTTTCATTCAATAAAAATGTTTTCTTACATTAAAAAACCCTATAATATACTTGTCCCTCTTCTGTCACCAGCTCATTTGTAGAGCTGTTGAAAAATAAGTACCCAGAACACAAGGTTCTTACTTATGTGATTGGTATCATTATATTTTGTGCTGTTGTAGCTTTAAATTACATATCTTCTTAAAGTTTTATCATAAAAGATACAACTCTGCTCTCTGTAAAGTCCATGGAAAGTCTCTGATTGACTTCAGTTGAGAGCTGGCACAGGCCCTAAATAAGCACCATCAGACAGTTAAAAGTAGACGATGAGGAGTTTTGCAATGCAGATAGAAACAAACAACCATGATGTTAAACACACTTACATTAGATATGAGTGTTTTTTGTGCTTTCAGCTTCATGAGAATACACAGCCTTTGAGTGCTCACAAATTAAAGCAGCAAACAAATTCAGAAGTGCTGTGGTTTCTATTGACTAATATCTTAGAATGTCAATTAATATTTTGCTGGTGTTGTTAGCCAATATATGAACTTGAAAATATTGCTATTCATTTTTATTTTTCAGGAGAAATGACACTAACAAAATATATTTCTCTGCTTACTTGATTTGGATGTTTTCTGCATCACATTTGCCCTCATAGGCCTTTTCTGTGTTTTGAAACTAAACCATCTAGGATATATTGAAGAAGACATCAGCAAAGGGAATTTAACAGAAAAATATCAGGAAGTAGGTCAGTCGTTAAAGCTCTTCTTTGAAAAGTGAGCAGACACTGGACTCTGGAAGGGGAAAAAGCAGGGCAAAGCACAGAAAATGTTGCAAGTCATTATACTGATTCCCAACAGTGGATTTTTGGGATGGATGTGTGCAGTCAACAGTTTAGAAACTGCTACAAGTAATTACATTACCGTATAAGGAACATCATTTCTGATTATGCTACATGTCTCTTGGATTTCCAGTCAAACTGTTGATACAGGTTCCTTCTCTCTTCCTTTTACAGACAATTTTTTGCTATCTGCATGGTAGATGAATATTGGAAACATATTATCACTTAAATACTGCTTCCTTATTTTAGCCAATTCTAAAGATTCTGCAACTTCAAATGGACTTTTTATGTTTGATGGTAATGACAGTGTTTTCACTTCCAGCACTGCAGCTCATCGCATTGGTGTTTAAAATAGAAGATAGGTATGCTTATTGCTCCACGTTTGTAGAAAAAGCCTGAATCAGAAAATATACAGCATAAAGATAACATTAACGTGCTGTTCCTGTTTCAACATTCATCGAGCTGAAAGTTACATGTTGGCATGATCAGGAGTGTATTATTGACAATCAAACCATGTGAGATTCTGAAATGAGCAGAAATTAATTTTGTCTTGTTTATAGGTCTGTGGTTTCAAGGTCTGCGGTTCTGATCTTTAAGACTTGGACTCAAAACATTACAGAATAATAGATAAGTGAGCCTTTGTTAATGGTATTAAGTCCAATAATATATTGGCATATGCAACAAGAAGTCCTGTGGCACCTTGTAGACTAACAGATTTAGTGGAGCATAAGCGTTTATGGGCAAAGACCCACTTTGTCAGATGCATCTGATGAAGTGGGTCTTTGCCCATGAAAGCTTATGCTCCAATAAATCTGTTAATCTATAAGGCGCCACAGGACTTCTTGTTCTTGCAGATTCAGACTAACATGGCTACCCCTCTGATATTGGCATATGGTATCTTACTATAAATATCTATAATAAATTAGCAAAGGAAATGACTTCACTGTAGTCTAAAGTAGTCATACTCCACAAGTTGGGAATGAAAGAAAAGAACTTTGTATTGCTTTATTGACCATAATATTTCCATTTAGACTAGACTATAAGGTGTAATTACTGTCACCTATTGAAAATAAAATGATAGGAATTGCCATATCTATTCAGACACATCGTGAATCAGATACAGTATCGTGTCTCCTGTAGGATAAAGGAATCACAAAGAATCCATTCACATAAGTAAAAGAATTACATGCTCATTAAACATATGCAACTTCCACAACAAATCTGGTAAGCCAAAATCTTTCCAAGCCTCCCAGGAGGCTTAATCAAAAGGAAGGCCCTGAGCCTGTTTAAATATAGCTTTTTAAATACAGCCAGAAGTATGGCTTTGTGTGCCAGCCTCCTGAAAACTGGCAAAATCTGTCTCTCCTCTGATTGTCCATGAGGTCAAGCTTCTTAGACTAGGTAGGCAGATAGGATTTTTGCATTAATGATTCTAGGTTCCACAAGAAACACCCCCTACCCACACCCCATAGAGGCAGAAACACACAACTCCACACCACCTATCTTGACACCAAGGGCTATACACATCCTACAGCTCAGACTGTCTGGCCCATCTCAACAAAATGGCATTTTGAGGTTTTTGTGTTTAAATATAAAATACAATATGGACCTCCAAGATATTGCAGGTGGCTGCAATAGCTTTGAAGCAGCTTCAAAGGACAGAACAAGAATCTTCTTTATGAACAATTATAAAATGACTTTCTCTTTGGGAAAAATGTGCTCCTAATCCCATCAATAGATGATTTACATTCTGATACTTGAGGACATAATGTTATCAGTAATCTGAAGTGGAACTGCTTTCATTACCCATAAAATGACTGATCATTTTTAAGAATCTTACTTAATTATTGGCTGTCGGTCCCTCTTTTGTCAATGAGTTCCACAGATTGATAATAAGCTCTGTTAAAGAATATTTCTTCTGGCCAGTTTTAAATCACAGAAAATTTAAAGCTCAACAATGTATATGAATAGTTCAGATTGTTCCTTCCAATATACATTATCTTTCAATAGTAAATTTTCTCTGCCAGCATACAGCACTTCACATAGGTTTGTTAGATCTCTAGTCCTAACTCAGACAAAATTCTGTCCTCTGCAAATCTTATCACTTCACTATATATTCCCTTTCCCAGACAATTAATATATTAAACAATGATCCCACTTGGGCACCCCATTTTTATCAGGTATTTTTGTTGGGGAAGGAAAGATGGCACTAAACTGAGATTTGAGAACCAAGGGTTCGATTTCTGTTTAAAGCACAGTCTTTCTTTGTGACCTTGGACAAAACACTTCAACTAGTCTGTACCTTTAATTCCCCAACTGTGAAAAGGAGAAAATATTGGCCTATCTCAAAGGGGACATTACACAGGACACTCCATGTAGGTGGCTCTCATCCTTCAACCCTAAATCTTTCCTTTCTTATACTTAAACCCCAAACTTTCCTTTTCCTTCCCCTACACCTAATCATCCCCTACAAGTTGTTAAACAAGCAGCACCAGGGGTGTGCAGTGGATGGGCAGGGATGACAAATTTGGCTCCTGGTCCAAGTGTGGGGAGGCAAGCTCTGCACTCCTGGAAGGAGTGGAGCCTTGGCAGAAGGGGTAGGGCTGGAACAGTCAGCCCTCATCACCACCTGGAGTGCACCATGCTGTGCCCTCACTCCCAGTCAGCCCTGAGACACACCAAGAGCATGTCTCACAGTGCACTGGCTGCAATTTAGCAGAAGACAGAACCCCGCCCTTCTGAATCATCAGGCCCTATGGCAACCATCCCAAATGCTCCTATCCGTGCCTCCCCATCAATAGGCCTGGGCAGCATTGAGGGAAATGTGTTCTGTGCCTGAGTGTACACATCCTGCTGGGCATCCCTTTATGACACTCAGTGTCCAGAGACAAAATAGGGAGAAGAGTGGGTTTGAATCTGAACCCCAAAGAATAAGCAATTGAATCAACTGGATTGTATACAATGTTATATATAAAAATATGCCAGGTAAAGTCTCATGAAAATTTGTACTGATCTGAATTTGATGGTTATTATGAGAGATGTATGCAGACTGTGCTTATGAATAAAAGTATGCAGAATAGTATGGTCATGAGTGGTACTACAGTTTCAGATACACCTCACAGCAGGAATGGGCTCCTCCCAAGTCAGTTGTTTACACCAGGGGTCTCCAAACTTTTCAGCCCGAGGGCCGCATTAACTATCAAACAGCAGTTCGGGGGCCGACTACACACTTGAGGTCCAAATAAAAAACAATCAAAACATGGATGTTGTTTTTAATTATTTATTTAATATTATTTTATTCAGTTATTATTTAATAACACATTGATACACTACACATGAACACCTGTATTAGTGTGAATGGTGAAATTGTTTCCTGGATGCCAAAATAGCAGACATTTCTGGCTTTAGATTTGTTGTCCCTAACATCAACAGTGACCTGAGATTATCATCGGACAAGTTTGTTCTCAAATTGTTCTTCACGTATTTCATTCTTGAAAATGTTTGTTCACACAGGTATGTTGTTCCAAAGATTGAAAGGTACCTTGATGCAAAAGTTTTGACATTAGGAAAGTCTTCCTTGGGCAAAAACTGGTAAAAACCCACCAGTCCTATTTTGAACTTGTCCCTAAGGAGGTCATTTGCTTGCAACTCAATGACTTCCAGCTGCAGTTCATCTGGGCAACTGGCCACATCATCTTCAAATGGGTTTTGAAACAATCTCACTTCTTCTGCCTTTGAATCCAAGAGAGATTGTTGCTTTTAATGTTTCCTCTTCAGAATATTCGAAAAATTCTTACTAAACTAACGACATTCCCAATACTTTAAACACACTGATAAGTAATTACGTGAAGGAAATTATCACTAAATAAAATAGAGTGCAACATGTTTCGAAATCAGACGCTAATTGACACCAACACCTCCTCATCGCAACAGTCAACCGCAACTGGCAAACTGTGATCAAAATAATCAAGTCTTGAACCAGCAGCAAACCATTTAAAAACTCCGCCACTAGATGGCGTTATATCATCTCATTGACTATGAACGGAAGTAGAAAAAGTAAGCAGCGAATAAGGTTTTGCAATGTAATGATCGGTTGGAAAACATAACGCACTACTGCGTGCCTCTATTTTAATTCGGTAAAAACATAACGTCCACGTAAGCGGCGGCTGATCTTGGCAGGATACACGTAAATTTCCGTAATTTTTTTTCCGTAGACAAAAAGGTCTCCACGGGCCGGATGAGAGGGCCTCGCGGGCCGCATCCGGCCCGCAGGCCGTAGTTTGGAGACCCCTGGTTTACACAATAGTAACTTCAAATACCCATCCATCTGGACTGCACCCTCAGCAAGTTTTCAGATGATACTAAGCTTGGGGGAGAGGCAGATACGCTGGAGGGCAGGGATAGGGTCCAGAGCAACCTAGACAGATTAGAGGATTGGGCCAAAAGAAATCTGATGAGGTTCAACAAGAACAAGTGTAGAGTCCTGCACTTGGGACAGAAGAATCCCAAGCACTGTTACAGGCTGGGGACTGACTGGCTAAGTAGCAGTTCTTCAGAAAAGGACCTGGGGATTACAGTGGATGAGAAGCAGCATATGAGTCAACAGTGCGCCCTTGTAGCCAAGAAGGTTAATGGCATATTAGGGTGCATTAGGAGGAGCACTGCCAGCAGATCCAGAGAAGTGATTATTCCCCTTTATTTGGCTCTGGTGAGGCCACATCTGGAGTATCGTGTCCAGTTCTGGGCCACCCACTATAGAAAAGATGTGGACGCATTGGATAGGGTACAGCAGAGGGCAAGCAAAATGATTAGGGGGCAGGAGCACATGACCAATGAGGAGAGACTGAGGGATTTGGGTTCGTTTAGTCTGCAGAAGAGAAGAGTGAGGGGGATTTGATAGCAGCCTTCAACTTCCTAAAGGGAGGTTTCAAAGAGGAAGGAGAGAGGCTGTTCTCAGTAGTGACGGATGGCAGAATAAGGAGTAATGGTCGCAAGTTACAGTGGGGAAGGTCTAGGTTGGATATTAGGAAAAGCTATTTCACTAGGGCTACGTGTAGACTGCATGCCTTTTTCGACAGAGGCTTTTTCGAACGTATATTTTGAAAAAGCCTCTTTTGAAAAATAGCGTCTAGATTGCATTATGTGGATCGAAAAATTGATCTGCTTTTTCGAACCTCATCAGCTATCACTAAAAAAAAAGGCACCCGAAACTGCTTCTGGCAAGGTATGGGGGCAGCCTTTATTTCCTGGTGCTGCTGCATGCCCTTTGCAGAGACGCGTGCTTAAAGGGATCCCCCTGGACAGCTGTTGCTCTGCTCCTGCTTCTGGCTTACCTACCTCCTAGAGGGAAAGCAGAGCTGCTGCAGTGCTTGCTCTGGTTGCCCTGCTTCCTCAGACACCACAGCAGTTTATTTTCTGGGTTTTTTTCTGCTTTACACTGTGTTTGGCCATAGAGCCTGAGCTGCCCATGAGCAGGTGTTGGCCCCACGTTGTCATACTGCAGCTTCTGCTGCATCTTCAAGACTCTGTCATGAATCTCCTGCCCCAGATGGACCTGGACCACACTGAGGAGACCCTTCTCCAGGATTCAGGAGGTCCATCCTTGCCCGCAAACTTTTTTGGGGACAAGCAGATTTCGAGGCATGAGATGAGTTCGGACTGGTGGAACCAGCTCGTCATTCAGCTCTGAGACTATGACCACTGGCTCCACAACTTCCAGATGCGGAAGGCCACATTCCTGGATCTGTGTGCCCGGCTCGACCCTGCTCTGCAACACCAGGACACCCACCTGTTGCCCGCCATCCCCCTGCAGAAGCAGGTCACAATCGCCCTGTCGAAGCTCACCACCCCCGACAGCTACCGCTCTGTGGGACACCAGTTTGGCGTGGGGAGGTCTACTGTTGGGGCTATTTTGATGGAGGTAAGTCACTTCGGGGGACACACCCTGCTAAGTGCAGAGGTTGAGAAAGGGGGACTGCCAGGCAAGGGCAAGAGGGAGTGGGGGATGGAGTGGCACTTGAAGGCCGCTCCTCGGCCACCCCTGCACTAATGCGGGGGAGTGGGCGTCCTGATAAGGGGTGGGATGAGTTGGGAGTAGGGGGAGGGTTCTCTTCACAAGCACTTAGGTAACCTGTCTAACTCCCTGGTTTCTGTCTGTCTGTCTGTCTTTTGCTGCAGGTGGTGAGGGCCATCAATGTGGAGCTGCTGAAGAGGCTCATCCGTCTCGGGGACATGGACAACATCATTGCCGGGTTTGCCACCCTTGGCTTCCGGAACTGTGGAGAAGCCCTCGATGGGACACACATCGCAATCCACGCACCGCCCCATTGAGCAGCCCAATTTATAAACCGGAAGGGCTACTATCAATGGTGCTGAAGGCTCTGGTCAACCACCGGGGACATTTAATGAACATTTGTGTTAGGTGATCGGGGAGGGCACATGATGCCCGCATAGCCCACAACTCCTACCAATACCACAGATTGCAGGCAGGAACATTTTTCCCCCAGTGGGACCTCACGCTCGGGGATGTGCAGATGCCAGTATGCATAGTGGCTGACGCGGCCTACCCCCGATGCCGTGGCTCATGAAGCCCTAAACCAGCCACCTGGATACGAGTAAGGACCTTTTCAACATGCATCTTGGCCAGGCTTGCATCCAGGTGGAATGAACCTTTGGCCGTCTGAAAGGAGGCTCTGTTACCTCCTCACATGCCTGAAGATGGGTGAACGCAATATCCCGGAGGTGGTGGCTGCATGTTGCACCATCCATAACCTGGTGGAGAGGAAAGGGGAGGCCTTTCTCCTGGGCTGGGGGACAGGTGCTGATGGCCAGGCCATTTGAGCAGCCCCGGCGGCTGCCATCTGCCAGACTCACCAATCTGGTGTCCAAATCTGTGAAGCACTCAGGGAGAGATGCTCAGAAGGAGCCCACTGACTCTCTCCAGGGCCTTCCCCATGGGGGGTTTGGCCTGGCCACCCCTAGCTTTCCATCCATAACCCTCACTCTCTTCCCATAAATACATACACACCCGGTTTTCTTTGGAAACAGAAATTGGATTTTTATTAGAAACAGTAGCTATACAGAAAATGTGCTAACTGGCTGTGTCTAGACTGGCGCTCTCTTTCACAAATACTTTTAACGCAAGAGTTCTTGCGTTAAATTATTTGCGCAAGAGAGCATCTGCACTGGCATGTGCCTTTGCACAAGAGCATCCCGTGCCAGTGTAGATGCTCTCTTGCGCAAAAAAGCTCCGGTGGCCATTTTCGCCATCGAGGCTTTCTTGCGCAAGAAATTCCTGTCCCTGTTTACACTGCCCTCTTGCGCAAGAACACTTGTGCAAGAGGGCTTTTTCCTGAGCGGGAAAAAAGCAGCCGCTTTTGCGCAAACTCTGGCCAATGTAGACACAACTACTGTGTATAAACCACCTTTCTCTTGGTACCATTCAACTGTTTATAAACAAAGTAAATCTGTCACTCAAAAATAAAGACTTTGTTCCATAACTGAAATGTCCTTTCACTGGGTTCGTAGTGAACACTGGGACAGGGGAGGGGAACGGAACACTGAAAGGGGGACGGGGACTCAAGTAGGCCTCTGCTTCCCTGATCGCAGGATCCTGCTTCCTACCTGCCTACTGGCACTGCCACGGCTTTGAGCTCGGGTGGAGTGAGAGCCAGTCCCGGCCTGGGCGGGGGGTGGGGAGATAGCTGTTGAGCCTGTGAGGGCTCAGAAGCAGGAGGAGCCAGGAGGGCTGGAGGGGATGGGGGAGCAGGGGCCTGGCGTGCAGGAGGAGCGGTGCCTGTGACAGGGGCAGGCAAGACCAGGACTACCTGCATGGAAGCACAGATAGAAGTGCACTGCTGGACCAGCTCATCCAGTAGCCTGTTGTGCCACTTGGCCTCTGCCTCCGTCCTCTGCTGAAGGGTCCTGTTGACGTCCTGCAGGGCCACTACATGCTCCCTCAGCAGATCTGTGTAGACACTCCAGTGCCTGTGGGTGCCACAGGTCCAGGATGGTGTTGGGGCAGGTTGGGTGCTCCCCTCTTGGGTAGAGGGTTTGGCTGTGGAGGAAAAGAAGAGGAGACAATCACTGTCTGTGTGCACCCCTGCTGTCCCTGAGGGCATGCCGTAGCTGTCAAGGGCTCTCCTTTGGACAGGAGACTCAGGGTGTTACACGTGACACCCCGTGTGAGTTGGGCAGTGGCCTGAAAGCATCACAAGGGCCCCACAGTGCCAACCCACCCATGTGAGGTGACCCCTCAAAGCACTCACCTGATGATCCCTTCCCGATGTCCACGGATGCCTGGGAGGCCTCTGGGATCTGGAGGACCGGCTCCTAGGAGAGGGTCCCTGCTGACTCCTCTTCCTCCTCGTCCTGCTCCTCCAGGTGCAGCTCTCCCGCCTTTCCTGCCTGGTTGTCCTCCCTCAGGGGTCGGTCCACTATGTAGTGGGGTAACCTGGACTCCACCACACGCAATGGAATCTGGGCTTCCTCACCACCCAGGATCTGCTCCAACTCTGTGGGGCTGCCCCGAAGTGGGAGCTCTGGTCCCGGGACTTGGCTTATCCGTGCTGCAGCTATCACTTGGTGCGGGGGTGATGCACTTTCTTGGCCAGTCACTGGGCCATGTGATTATATATATCCGCATTCCTGCAGCATGACTGCTGGGCCTGCAGGGCCTCTTCCTGGGACCAGAGCTCCAGGAGGTTTTTTATTTCTGGGCCAAACCAGGCTGGTGCCACCTTTTGGTGCCCCTGAGTGGGTTCTCCTCACTGTCCTGAGAAGGGCTAGGGGGGCCTTGAGGCTGGAACATGGCTAGCACAGCTGGCACAACTGTTCTGGCTGGTTTCCTGACAGCAAAGCCTATCTGGGTGCCTGTGCCTGTAAAAGGCTGCAGACAAGAACCATAGAGGTGCTCAACATGTAAAGGCTAGGCTTTCCAGCAGGGCTTCTTCCTAGAGGCCTTTTTTTTTTCGAAAGAATTGACTCCCTGAGTCCACACACCTTTTTGCAACAGATCTCTGTCGAAAAAGGCATTATTCCTCATAAAACGAGGTTTACAGTTGACAACAAAATCACTGCGTTCTTTTGATTTACTGTTGACAGAATGTGGCAGTAGTCTAGATGCAGGTATAGCTTTTTTTTAAAAAAAGGCCACTTTAAAAAAAAAAAAAAACCTGTAGTCTAGACACAGCCTAGGAGGGTGGTGAAGCACTGGAATGGGTTATCTAGAGCAGTGGTGGAATCTCCATCCCTAGAGGTTTTTAAAGCTCGGCTTGACAAAGCCCTGGCTGGGTTGATTTAGTTGGGGTTGGTCCTGCTTTGGGCAGGGGGCTGGACTTCATAACCTCCTGAGGTCTCTTCCAGCTCTATGATGCTTTGATTCTCAAAACTCTCATCATGATCACTTGCATGCTCACACACACTGTGTCTCTTATTCAGAAGGGGTAAGAACAGGCTCTCCTTTGTTTCACTAGAAATGCCTCAATCTTCAAACTTGTGATCCAGGTTCATATTTCAGACATCTCAAAGTGCCCTGTTGTTCTGATCCAAAGTTTTGATTTGAATCCTTCTCTGCTTTTAATATACAATACCTATAATGAAATGGAATTTGGTAAAAAAATAAACTTTTAGGCTACATCTACATTGGCCCCTTCTCCGGAAGAGGCATGTTAATTTCCAACTTCAGAATAGGGAAATCCGCGGGGGATTTAAATATCCCCCGCGGGATTTAAATAAACATGGCCACCGCTTTTTTTCCGGCTTGGGAAAAAGCCGGAAAAAAGTGTCTAGACTGGCGCGATCCTCCGGAATAAAGCCCTTTTCCGGAGGATCTCTTATTCCTACTTTGAAAGTTGAAAGTCTGAAGTTGGAAATTAACATGCCTCTTCCGGAGAAGGGGCCAATGTAGACGTAGCCTTAAAGTCAACCAAACAGGTTCTGTACAATATGTTTTCTTAATGTAAACAACTACTTTACTATATTTTAGCACAGTGTACTTTAGCTTAACTATTAAACATAACTGTTTACATTTAATAAGATCTGTAGGGCATGTTACATCCTAATTAAATCGTGTGATGAAAATTAGTCATCATGGATTGTGTAGATAGCTTTCAAATAGCTCTTATGTTCAACCCCAATAAGCACATTTTAATATTTAATTATTCATTTAACAGGCAGTAACTGTCTTGTTAATTTTAAATTAAATATGTATCTGGGAGCCTTCCCAGTGGTGCTTAAATTTTACGAGTCCTTTTTAAGACAGTAATGTTCTCTGCTTTTGGGGAACAAACTCCAGAGTCTCATGCACCGGATGGGTGTAGTTTCCATATAGCTCAGTGGCCCTCTCCAGGCCACATCCCTGTGTTCCAGAAAGCATAGCTAGAAGACTTTGCATTCATAAATAGCATTATTCTTTGGAAGTGTTTTTTTGTTAAAAGTGAGGCGAGGCTAAAGAGACTGGGACTTTTCAGTTTAGAAAAGAGGAGATTGAGGGGGGATATGTTAGAGCCGTGGTCACCAACCAGTAGATCGCGATCTACCGGTAGATCTCAGGGGCTCTAAGAGTAGCTCTTGAGCCCTCTCTGAACTGCGCGCCTGCACAGTACATTTACATTAGATTTCCTCATTTGAGGAGCAGCTACTCACCGAGAAACAACACAGGTGAGTAGCTGCGAGGAATGGTGGGAGCTGGGAGGCTGGAAGGGCTGAAACACCCCAGAAAGCTGACTGTGGCTTTCAGCTGAAAGAGGCTGCCCCGCGCTCCAGCTGATCGGTGGCTTCTCCTCTGCGCCTGCCCACATGAAACTTGGTACACCCTGGCTGAGCGCCATGGCCAGCTAGCAGGGCAGCCACTTCTCTTCTCTCCAGCCCGGCTGCCCTGCGCTCAGCCCAGGGAGGCTGCGTCTAGCTCCAGCTGTGCTGGAGCAAGCTTCCCAGGCTGAGCGCAGGATCACAGATGCCCATCTGATGGACTGTATACGACTAGCAATCTCAGACTACAACCCAGACTTCAAGACACTGGCAGATACTGTTCAGTCACAGGTGTCACACTGAGACTTTGTTATTGGAAGAAAAAATATATAATTATCAATACTTGATTTTAGATTTACAAAATAACAGAGAACAAAATGTATAATTGTAAATGCTTCATTTGACATTTAAATAGCATGAATTAAAAACAGACCATTTATTTCACAACTATAAACATGTGATTTTAATTTTATATATTGCATAATTTAAAAATAAACTGTTTAACAGAGTGTATAAGGGCTGGGGATAGCAAGTGATGGACAGGAGAATAGAGAGGGCGGGGCTTCAAGGAAGGGGCGGGGTCGTAGATCTTCACCTGTTCCAGACTTAAAAAGTGATCTTGGGTATAAAAAGGTTAGAGACCGCTGTGTTAGAGGTATATAAAATCATGAGAGATATGGATGGGGTGAATAAATAAAAGTTATTTACTTGTTCCCATAATATAAGAACTAGAGGACACCAAAGGAAATTTAATGGGTAGCAGGTTTAAAACTAATAAAAGAAAGTTCTTTTTCACACAGTGCACAGACAACCTGTGGAACTTCTTGCCAGAAGAGGCAGTGAAGGCTAGGACTATAACAGAGTTTTAAAAAGAGCTGGATAAATTCATGGAGGTTAGGTCAATAAAAGGATATTAGCCCAGGGGTAAGGAATGGTGTCCCTGGCCTCTGTTTGTCAAAGGCTGGGGATGTATGGCAGGAGACAAATTGCTTATGTTCTTATGAAACATCCAATCCTGGGATTTAATTGTTAAGATCCCAACTGCACTGTGACATTTTTACTAGTTAGTTGGGAAATTTTCTACAATTGTTTTGGTCAGAAAGTGCCAATTCATCCAAACCAAAGATGTTCATAGGAAAGAGTCAGGGTCAATAAAATTCTCATTTAAAAAAACTGAAAATAAGTTTCAGGCTTCTTAAAATATGTCATCTCTACAATTTTTTAAACAAAAAAAATCATTTTTTTTTTGTTCAAAATGACTTTGATTTAGAAAAGTAATTTATAGTAAAGAAGTTTAAAGAAGTAAAATAATTTTAAAAGCTCTAAATTGAAAAGGAACGTTTTGAAGTTACTGAAACTAAATATTTTAGTAGAGCTAATACTTTTTTCTCCTGGATTTTCATTTCACAAACACTTTTGTGACTTCAACTTTGCATTTCAATTCAGGCTAGGAAAAAATATGAAACAAAGTCTCTCAAATTCTTGCAGGATGGAAAACTGTTACCCAATCATTCTAGTTTTTACCTTTCTGAGGTGAACAATTTGGCTAACAATTTCCATTGGTGACAGTCAAAGGAAAGTGATACTTAACCTTTATATCACTTTATTGGCCAGATATTCACCCATGCTAAGGGCTCTTTGAGTTACTTCAGTGTGCCGGTAATATTAATGAAGCTGGTGTAAATGGACCTCTGAGAGGAGCTGGAGAACTTATACCTGTCCTTCCTATTGTTATTTCCTCATCAACCTGGGGAACATGGTATGTCAAATTAAGGTCCTGGAAATTCACCTAGTTATTGGAAAAGGGGACTGTCAAGGCTGTTTCCCACCCTGGCACCTCGAGTGCACAAGGTGAAGGCCCACAAGAGACCTTAAAAATGCTTTGCCTTTATAGGCTTCTGCTTAAAAGCTCTCCATGGTCATAGTTTCCCTGGTCTTGGGAGATAGGCTGCCACCATCAAGTGTAAAAAGCCCTTCTTCTTGTACCCAGGATGAAGCACTTGAACTTCTTCCAGAAAGTACCCCAAGCTCTTTTTTTCACAAGAGAGCTTGGAAAAGAAAGAGAGAAATCAAACTGCAATCTCTGATAGCTGACTTCTCAGTCTTAGGTATGCATACACAAATCTCCTGTTACATTCCAGGACATAAGAATAAAATCATTGCCTTAAAAAGGTGATTTTTATTAACAAAACAAAAAGATATACTTGCTAAAGCATACTTGGTTGCTAGATGTTACAAAGCAACCGAGAAAAGAACAGATTAAAGCACAGAGAAATGGTATCTCTGGGCTACATCTTAAAAATACAGTATACAGGGGTCGGGGTCACACATGGACTTAGCACAAAGAAGTTTAACCAAACAACAAAACAAAGAAAATAACCTGAGCACGACTAAATAGACATTTTCCTATCTACTTATGATCTGTGGTTCAAGGTCTAGTCCATTTCCATGCCCAGTATGCCTTATAGGCATGGTAGTTCTGTCTGGCTCAACTCATCTTGTTTCCCCAGCTCCTAGCTTAAAACTCCCACAAAGAAAACAGCAGGTAAGTAAATCTTTCCATTCAAATTTCAACACTCTATCCCATTGGCTCTCCTGCCAACACCCCCTACCTACCTGAGTTTAAGCCTTTAGTCACTGAATGCTGGACAACACTTGTATCCATTACAGGGACTAAAAAAGAAAGTCAGGGCTATTGGTAAATGACTGTCAGATTGATATAACTATAAAACATGCAGATATTGTGAAGAATATAGCTGCTTAATAACTCTCATAGCTAGAATCTTACTTGATAGTATCTCAAGTTTACTATATACTAGGGGGGGAAATCCTGTTCCCCTTGAAGTCAATGATAAAAGTCTAGTTAACTTCAGTAGAGCCAGGGTTTAAGCCATAAGCTTTCATTTTCAGTGGAAAGAAAGAGCCATAAGCAGTTCTTCAAGACTCCACTTGTGGTTGTCAGGGGAAATTTGATCTAGCAATATTAGGGTTTTCTAATGCTGACCATCAAAGCAGTAACTAAACAAATTCTGTGTAAAATGAATAACAATAGTGAATTTCTTAGTGGACATTATGGAGCTGTTGGGGGTTTGCTTGGGATAGGTCTTTCTTTTTTCTTTTGAGGGTATGGCTTTTGTAGGAATTCTGAAATGGAAGGAGATGTCAGTCACATAGGCTATGTCTAGACTGCAGGCTTCTTTCGAAAGAGGCTCTTTCGAAAGCATCTTTCGAAAGAGGCTCTTTCGAAAGATCGCGTCTAGACTGCAGGCGGATCTTTTGAAAGAGAAATCCGCTTTTTCGAAAGAGAGCACCCAGCAAGTCTGGATGCTCTCTTTTGAAGACGGCCTCTTTACATTGAAGAACGCCTTCCTTCAAAAGAGGAACTTTCGAAGGAAGGCGTTCTTCCTCGTGAAACGAGGTTTACCGCCATCGAAAGAAAAGCCGCGTTCTTTCGAAATAATTTCGAAAGAACGCGGCTTGAGTCTGGACGCAGGGGAAGTTTTTTCGGGAAAAGGCTACTTTTCCCGAAAAAACCCCTGAGTCTGGACACGGCCATAGAGTCAAAAAGAGGTATCAGAATGCTCATTGCAAGAGTTCTCCACTTCATTTGACTCAGAAAAAAACAACACTGAGCAAATGACCCACTGGTACCCAGAGCAGCTTTCTGCTGTAGAAGAAGGTATAGAAGGAGGAACAGCTGATGAGGTTTTCTTCCCGTTTAATCTCAGTGATAAATTTGATTAGATGCAAATATCATTTACTTGGACAGTCTATAATCAGTTTTGTTACATTCTGGGATACAATCCAGACTACTGAGAGGCTGTGTCTCTTGTCATTACCTGCTCTGAGTACCTCACTCTGCTCTGCTGTTGTTGCTCCTAATCTGAGCCACTTGCAGCCAGTATGACAGCATTGCAGGTCACACTCTTAGGCCTGGTCTACACTAACGGGGAACGTCAACTTAAGATACACAGCTCCAACTACGCTAATTATTTAGCTGGAGCTGACGTATCTTAAATCTCTGTCCGCACAGCAAAAGCAAATGCTCCCATTGGTTTCCCTTATTCCTCCTGAGGAGCAGGAGTACAGGTACCGATGGGGGTGCCCTCTCAGTTTGAATTAGTGGGTCTTCACTAGACTTACTAAATCGAACCCCTGAGGATTGACCGTGGCAACACTGATCTTCCACATAGGCTACATCTAGACTACACGCCTCTTTTGAAAAAGAGCATCTAGACTGTATTATGTGGATTGAAAAATCGATCCGCTTTATTGAAAAAGAGCGTCCCAACTCCCGGATGCTCATTCAAAAAAAAAGGCACCTGGAACTGCTTCTGGCAGGTTATGGGGGTAGCCTTTACTTCATGGTGCTGCTGCATGCCCTTTACAGAGACGCGTGCTTAAAGGGATCCCCCTGGACAGCTGTTGCTCTGCTCCTGCTTCTGGCTTACCTACCTCCTAGAGGGAAAGAAGAGCTGCTGCAGTGCTTGCTCTGGTTACCCTGCTTTCTTGGATACCACAGCAGTTTATTTTCTGGGTGGGTTTTCTGCTTTTCACTGTTTTTTTGGCCATTGAGCCTGAACTGCCCCTGGGCCAGCGATGGCCCCACCCTGCCATACTGCAGCTTCTGCTGCATCTTCAAGACTCTGTCATGAATCTCCTGCCCCAGATGGACCCTGTCTAGACCTACAAGTCCTCTGTCTGGGATGCAGGAGCTCTGTCCTTGCCCCCATACTTTTTGGGGGACAGGCAGATTTCGAGGCACAAGACGAGTTTGGACTGGTGGGACCAGCTCGTCATGTAGCTCTGGGACAATGACCACTGGCTCCACAACTTATGGATGTGGAAGGCCACATTCCTGGAGCTGTGTGCCTGGCTTGCCCCTGCTCTGCAACACCAGGACACCCACCTGTGGCCCACCATCCCCCTGTAGAAGCAAGACGCAATCGCCCTGTGGAAGCTGGCCACCCCCGACAGCTACCGCTCCTTGGGACACCAATTTGGCATGGGGAGGTCTACTGTTGGGGCTATTTTGATGGAGGTAAGTCACTTTTGGGGGACAGGCCCTGCTGAGTGCGGAGGCTGATAAAGGTGGACTGCCAGGCAAGGGCAAGAAGGAGTGAGGGATGGAGGGGCACTCGGATGTGGCTTTTCGGCCAACCCTGTGCTGATGCGGGGAGGATGGCATCCTGATGAGGGGAGAGGTGGGTCGGGGGAGGAGGAGTTCTCAGGGTTCTCCTCCCAAGTGCTTAGGTAACCTGTCTAACTCCCTGGTTTCTGTCTGTCTCTTGCTGCAGGTGGTGAGGGCCATCAATGCGGAGCTGCTGAAGAACAGGTTAGATAGACATCTGTCAGGGATGGTGTAGGTGGAGCTTGGTCCTGCCTTGAGGGCGGGGGGCTGGACTCGATGACCTCTTGAGGTCCCTTCCAGTCCTATTATTCTATGATTCTATGATTCTATGATCTTGGGAACATGGACAACATCATTGCCGGGTTTGCCGCCCTTGGCTTCCCGAACTGCGGAGGAACCCTCGATGGGACACACATCGCAATCCACGCACCGCCCCATTGAGCAGCCCAATTTATAAACCGGAAGGGCTACTATCAATGGTGCTGCAGGCCCTGGTCGACCACCGTGAACATTTTATGGACATTTATGTTGGGTGGTCGGGGAGGGCATATGATGCCCGCATAGTCCACAACTCCTACCTGTACCACAGATTGCAGGCAGGAACATTTTTCCCCCAATGGGACCTCGCGCTCGGGGTCATGCAGATGCTGGTGTGCATCGTATCTGACATGGCCTACCCCTGATGCCATGGCTCATGAAACCCTACACGGGTCATCTGGATATAAGCAAGGAGCTTTTCTACACACGTCTTAGCCAGGCTTGCATCCAGATGGAATGCGTCTTCGGATGTCTGACAGGGAGGTTCCGATGCAGCCTAACATGCCTAGAGATGGGCAAACACCACATCCCGGAGGTGGTGGCCGCATGTTGTGTCATCCATAACCTGGTAGAGAGGAAATGGGAGGCCTTCCTGCCAGGGTGGGGGACAGGTGTTGATGGCTAGGGGAAGAAATTTGTGCAGCCCCAGATGGCTGCCATCCTCCAGGCTCACCAGTCTGGTGTCTGAGAGTCAGGAGTGCTATACATGACATCATGTGTGAGTTGGGCAGCAGCCTGAAAGCATCACAGGTGCCCCACAGTGGCAATGGGACTAGATCGCCCCCCACACTTCCAACCCGCTCATGTGTGGTGACCCCTCAAAGCACTCGCCTGATGTTCCCTCCCCGATGTCCACCGATGCCTGGGAGGCCTCTGGGGTTTGGGGGACCAGCTCCTGGGAGAGGGTCTCTGCTGTCTCTTCCTCCTCCTCCTCCTCTGAGTGAAGCTCCCCTGTTCCTCCTTCCTGGTTGTTGTCCCTCGGGTTGGTCCACAGTATGGTGGAGTAACGCAGACTCCACCACACACAGTAGAGTCTGCGCTTCCCCACTGCCCAGAATCTGCTCCAGGTCTGCATAATATGGGCAGCTCTGTGGGGCTGCCCCAGAGAGGGAGCTCTAGTATTGGGCCTTGGCATACTCCTGCTGCAGTTCTTTCACCTTGGCCCTCTCTTGGTCCATGGTGCAGGGGTGATGCTCTTTCTTGGCCAGTTTCTGACCATATAATTCCTCATTTCTGCGGTGTGACTGCAGGGCCTGAAGGGATTCTTCCTGGGACCAGAGCTCCAGGAGGTTTTCAGTTTCTCGCCCTGACCAGGCTGGTGCCTGCCTTTTGGTGCCCCTGGGTGGGTTCTCCTCACTGTCCCAAGATGGGCCAGGGGGACCTTGAGGCTGGGACATGGCTACACGGGTGCTCTGGCTGGCTTCCTGACAGCAATGGCTGTCTGGTTGCCTGTGCCTTTAAGAGGCTGCGGACAGGAACCTTAGAGGTGCTCAGCATGTAAAGGATAGACTGTCCACCAGAGCTTCTTCCTGGAGGCCTTTTTTTTTCTTTTCTTTTTTTTTAAAAAAAAAACAGGCTCCTCGCATCCACAAACACCTTTTTCAACAGATTTCTGTCAAAAAAGGTGTTATTCCTCTTAAAACAATGTTTACTGCCATCAACAAAACTGCCGCATTCTTTCGATTTACTGTTGACAGAATGTGGTGGCAGTCTGGACACAGGTACAGTTTTTTTAAAAAACCCTGTACTCTAGACATACCCACAGTATAGACATGACCTAAGTGTCTGTGTATAGATGTAGCTCAGACCCAGGAGTTCTGATCCCAACAGCTTGCCAGTGACACACTAGTCACACTCTGGCTTCCATCAGACTTGGTTACTACTTGCAAGATGATCCCAATATGCTCCCAGCCCTAAATTTCCCAAAATCTTATATTCTGCACTGTCTAGCCCTCTCCCAAACAGTTTAGATATCAGCAGTCCATTGCTCTTGTAAGGAACCAATATTCAACAGTTTTCTACTTTAACTAGAGTTACCCAAACAGTCCGGTTTAAACATAACACTGGGGTAGTTTAGATTAAAAATAAAACTAATTTATTCAACTATAAAGAGAGACGTTTTAAGTGTGTACAAATGTAAAGGTATTAAATTCAGAAATGGTTAAACGTGAACTAAAGATAAAACATATTCTAATAGCTACAATTTAACAAAAAACTCAGTTAAAACTAATATCCTTACCACAGGTTATCAGAAACACTGCTGACCAAATTCTTAGGTCAGGATCTCCCACTATGGTTCCTTTTTCATCTTAGGTGAGAAAGAAAGAGATATGCTTTATGGTGTCCCTTACTTTTTGTCCCTTATTTTTATAGTACAGTCACACTCTGAAGTGGATTCTTCTGAGGTTACCCTTCAAAGCAGAAGTTTATTCAGTTTAACAAGTGACATAGACTGTGGTGGTGAAGGTGGCTCCATGTTCGTTCTTCTCCCGTCTATATGCTGACATTCAGATTTGCCTTGTCTCCTTCAATTTTCCTCTCTTGCTATCTCAAAGATAAGAATGTGGCTATAAGAAGGGCCATACTGGATCAGACCAAAGGCCCATCTAACTCAATATACTGCTTCTGTCAAGGAGTGATGCCAGGTACCAAAGAAGGAATGAACAGAACAGGTAATCATCAAGTGATCCAATCCCTGTCACCCATTCCGAGCCTCTGTTTTCCAGAAGCTAAGGACATCATCTCTGGCTAATTGTCATTGACAGACCTATCCTCTATGGACTTATCTTTTTTGAACCATATTATGGTCTTGGCCTTTACAGTGTCCTCCAGCAGGAAGTTGACTATATACCTAAAGGCTGAGTCTAGACTGGCATGATTTTGCGCAAATACTTTTAACGGAAAAGTGCCCACGGAAAAGTTTTTCCGTTAAAAGTATTTGTGAAAGAGAGCATCTATACTGGCATGTGCCTTTGTGCAAAAGATTTTGCTCAAAAGCATCCGTGCCAGTGTAGACGCTCTCTTGCGCGAGAAAGCTCTGATGGCCATTTCAGCCATCGGTCTTTCTTGTGCAAGAAATTAACGTGGCTGTCTTCACTGGCCCTCTTGCGCAAGAATACTTGTGCAAGAGGGATTATTCCTGAGCGAGAGCATCAGAGTATTTGTTCAAGAACCACTGATTTTGTACATTACAAAGTCAGTATTCTTGCGCAAATACTCGTGGCCAGTGTAGACAGGCAGCAAGATTTTGCGCAAGAGCGGCTGCTTTTGCGCAAAATCATGCCAGTCTAGATGCAGCCATAGTGTTCTAAAAACTATGAGTTATTCTGTTTACTACTTATCTGTAAATTGAGATAAATACATCCCTTTGTTTAAGATAAACATGCTTAATAACTAACAAAACATATAGATGGTATCATGAGCTTTCGTGGGCACAACCCATTTCTTCAGCAGTGGTTGTGCCCATGAAAACTCATGATACCATCTACATGTTTTGTTAGTTTTTAAGGTGCTACCAGGCTATTTGTTGTTTTTTAAGTTTTTCCTGTTACAGACAAACTCGGCTACCCCTCTGATGCTTAATAACTTTTGTCTCATGAGAGCTGTGTGGGTTGGTGAACATATAATAATATCATTCAGAGGGAATACATAACTTTACATATAATGATACTCAACACATTTTACCATTGGCCAACAAGTTATTAGTTTTCAAATGATACTGTAAGGCATATATCATACAAAGATTATTACCTTTGCTTGTAGGGTGTGAAGAGAGGGATGGTTTTGGTGATAGGTATGCTATGATGTTGCGTGTCCATAGCACAGAATTATCACAATAATAAAAGATGGGCTTGAAGCAAGCACTAGGATTCACATGCACTCAGATATCAGAGAGATGTGAATCTAGCCTGCAACTTTGCAGGGGGCATCCATCTCAAATAATGATGCGAAGACATAATGGAAACAATGCATTATTCGGATATCATGCTGTGATTGTTTTGTGTGGCTATTTCAGATTCTTTGAAGTGCAAGTAGCTTTCCATTTTGTAAATGCTCTATTCTCCCCTTGATGTGTACGTCAACTCTGCATTATGATAGAAGACGAGACTCCTTATGCAAGATGTCAGAACTATAAATAGAATTAAATACCATATTGAGGTATTTTTATAACCATATGCAAAACAGTCTTCAAAGGTATTCTAAATGCTATGTTCTTTTGGAAATGACAGCTATTGTTGCTGTTTTGCAGCATTTTAGAGGGTATAATGAATTTGAATGACAAGGGGCTGCACAATTGCTTGCAACAGAAAAAGAAACAATTCAGCTATTGAAAACTATTTTTCTTCAACTTTAAAACAAAGAAACAGGGCCCTTCCATGAACAAGAAGTTATTTTCTCCACCTCGATAATAGTTTTAAAATAGTCACAGTAAGTGACTGTGTATTTAGAAGTAGTGAAAGCATCTCACTATATTTAGTTTAATCGCATTTAGCTAGTAGACATCTAAGATGGCAAAAGGTTCTAAAAATAACAAATAGAATCCAATATACTGATCTGTCTGGGTTGGGGAAAAATAGGCATTGGAGGGAGATATTATTTTCTTTTCCATTACAAATCGAATGAAATCTTCTGAGTTCTTTACATTTGCTAAAAATAAACCAATTGTAGATCATTTTGCTAGGAGATGTCAGGTGTTTTTTCCTCATTACATTATTTTGCATGTTGCAAAATATTCCACTCTATTCAAAGCAAATCTTTATACCTTAAATAACAAAAGGAAAATGAAGATTTCTTTCCTTTTTTAAAATTAATAGAAAATTCAGATAAGAGTTTTGTTTTTTAACGTTGTATCTGTTTGAAAAATGAAGAAACTGAAAGTCCTAAGTGTGACGGGGTAGGCGGACCCTCCGCCCAACCCCGCACTGAGAGAAGCCCCGAGGAGAGGGGCAGGGAGCGGGAGGGGCGGTGGAGCGACGAGGATTGCGCCGCCGAACACCGGGCGGTAGCGCAGGACACCGGCGCGACCAGCAATGGTCGGTCTGAGTCGGCGCCCGGAGATGACGTCAGCGGAGGCACCGGCCAGGACACGGAGCAGGGCGGGGGGCGGGACGCCCGGGTGACGATTGGCCGGAGCGCTGGGGAGCGGGAAATTCAAAAAGGCTCCAGCCCAGGCCAAGAGGAGGGGAGTACCTGGCGCTGAGAAGAACCCGCGGACCAGCAGAAGGACCCAGCCTCCGGGGAGCCCGAGCAACCAAGGGACCCCCGAAGCAGAGGACGGAGGGTAAGCCTGTCTCCCCGTTGAGGGAACTGAGGGACCGGGAAGAAGGGACCCAGGGCGGGGCTGCGAAATCCCGCGAGTGGACCCCCTCTACTGACAGGGGACGCCCATCCCCTTTCTCAGGGCCCTGGGTCAGGGCTCGGAGTGAGGGAGGGCCCAAGCCCCCTTCCCGGTCCCCCTTCCATTGAGGTCCGCATAGTTGCGTCTCACGCTGGCGACGCGGAACAGGCACGGAGGCCAGAGGCTCAGGCGGGAGAGCATAGCCCCTGCTTAAGACGGTGTTTCACCCGAACTCGGGGTGGCCTTTAACGGGGCGGTTACACTAAGAATGCAAAATAAGTTGTGTTAGGGTATTTTAAAATAGATAATAATCAAACCCATAAGGGCAAGGTAATGAGTGGATCTAGCTACATCAGAGTGTGGCAACCTGATACATATGGGCTACGTCTACATTGGCCCCTTCTCCAGAAGAGGCATGTTAATTTCCAACTTCAGAATAGGGAAATCCGCGGGGGATATTTAAATCCCCCGCGGGATTTAAATAAACATGGCCACCGCTTTTTTTCCGGCTTGGGGAAAAGCCGGAAAAAAGCGTCTAGACTGGCGCGATCCTCCGGAATAAAGCCCTTTTCCGGAGGATCTCTTATTCCTACTTTGCCCGGGACCACAAGAGGCGGGCACCCGCCTGGGCTAGTGCAGACATCGTGGACCTCGTCCACGATCTCCGCACTAGGCACAGGAAAGTGGCCGGCTAGGGCAGGAGAGCTGCCAGCCTGGCCACCCAGGAGCAGGTGTGCAAGAGAATCAAGGGGGTCCAGTGAGACCCCCGACCCTGAGCCCTGAGCTTAGAATGGCCGTACTGGGTTAGACCAAAGGTCCAACTAGCCCAGTAGCCTGTCTGCCGACAGCGGCCAACCCTAGGGACCCTGGAGGGGATGGACCGAAGACAGTGACCAAGCCATTTGTCTCGTGCCATCCCTCTCCAGCCTTCCACAAACCTTGGGCAGGGACACCACTCCTACCCCCTGGCTAATAGCACTCCATGGACCCAACCTCCATGACTTGATCTCACTTCCCTTTAAACTCTGTTCCAGTTCTAGCCTTCGCAGCCTCCTACAGCAAGGAGTTCCACAGGTTGACTCTTTGCTTTGTGAAGAACAACTTTCTGTTACTAGTCTGAAGCCTGCTACCCATTCCTTTCCTTTGGTGTCCTCTAGTCCTTCTTTATGGGAACTAATGAAGAACTTTTTTGTATGCACCCTCTCCACCCCACTCCTGCTTTTAGAGACCTCTATCCTGTCCCCCCTTCGTCTCCTCTTTTCTAAGATGAAAAGTCTCAGTCTCTTTAGCCTCTCTTCATATGGGACCTGTTCCCAACCCCTGATCATTTTAGTTGCCCTCCCCTCTCCCAGCCTCTTTCTTCCCCTCTCCCATCTCCTTTTCCCAGTCTCCCCCAGTTTTGTTCAATAAAGACAGATTCCATTTTGGAAGACACATTATCTTTATTTTGTACATCAAGAAGAGGGGCTAGGGAAGGGTAAGTGGAAGGAGGTGAGGGAGGAATGGGGCACAAGCCCCCAATGGGGAGGACTGGGCTGGCTCTGTGGGCTTCTGGGGGTGGAAGCTCTCCTGCAGCCCCCCCAATTGCCTCCTCTCCCCAGATGGCAGCCTGCGACAAGTGCAGCCGGGCTGATGGCCGAGTGCTGTGATGTGCCGAGTGTGGGTACTCCGGGCACTCCAAGCCAGGACTGCTTTGCAAGCGGGGCACCCCTGAGAACTGTCTGTCCGGGGTGGGGGTCAGGACCCTTTAAGCACAGCCCTCAGCTAGCCTGAGACAGCATCTCCATGCTCTAAGTCCTCCTCTGATGCCCTGCCGGCACTGCTTCCAGCCATCCTTAAGCCCAGTTCAGGGTCCACTTAATGTGGACATGCTAGTTCAAATTAGCAAAACACTAATTCGAACTAGTTTTTTAGTCTGGATCCGTTAGTTCGAATTAGCTTAGTTCGAATTAACTAATTCGAACTAAGTTAGTTTGAATTAACGTTGTAGTGTAGACATACCCAAGCACACTAACCTCTCAGTGGCTGTAAGAGGCATTGTCTAAGACAGACACCATGTTTACCGGAGAGTACATTGCAGTGGCATTTGAAATACCCTTTATGGTATGGGGATACAATGCGTATTCTTCTCTGTATCTAGTGTGATTTTCTTGCATCTGGCTGTCATGTAAGTGGAGAATGGAATGTGCTGAGCGCACTGCCTAATCATTTTTCTCTGGACCATTTTCAGCTTTTGCAGACCAAGGATATGAACAAGGTGCTTGGAGGAGTGCAACTGACCACATATTCACTCGACCCCTGCCCTTCATGGCTTATTAAATTGAGCTGAGACGGGATGATTTTTTGAGTCCAGGAGATTATTAATGCTTCTTTTAGATCTGGAATGGTTCCTGCCACCTTGAAAGAGGCAGTGATAAAATCTTTCCTTAAGAAGCCTTCCCTGGACCCACGTGATTTGAATAACTATTGCCCAGTTGCTAATATTCCCTTCCTGGACAAGGTACTCAAGCGGGGATGGCACTGCAACTCCAAGCTTTCTTAAAAGAAACAGATTATCTAGATCTGTTTCAGTCTGGCTTCAGGCCTGGTTTTGGAACAGAAACCACCTTGGTCACCCTGGTAGATGACCTATGCCAGGAGATAGACGGGGAAGGGTGTCCCTGTTTATTCTCTTGGACTTTTCAGTGGATTTCTCTACCATCGACCATGGTATCCTTCTAGAGCGTCTGGTGGAGTTGTGCAGTGGTTCCGGTCCTACCTGTCGGGATGCTTTCAGAAGGTGGAACTAGGGGGCTGCTGTTTGACCCCATGACGACTGTGCTACAGGATCGTTCAAGGTTTCATGTTGTCTCCTATGCTGTTTAACATCTACATGAAACTGCCGGGAGAGATCGTAAGACGATTTAGAGGATGGTGCCATCAATGTGCAGATGACACCCAACTCTATTTCTCCTTGACATTGGATCCAGGTGTGGCAGCAAACCCGTGTCTGGAGAGACTGATGGACTGGGTGAAATTGAATAAGCTGAAGTTGAATCCAGATAAGACCAAGGTTCTGTGAATCAGGAAGACATCTGTCCAGGAATGTGGTGTGTTACCTGTTCTGGATGGGGTTATACTTCCCCTGAAAGAACAGGTACACAGCTTTGGAGTCCTCCTGGATCATAGAATCATAGAATCGTAGAATGATAGGACTGGAAGGGACCTCGAGAGGTCATCGAGTCCAGCCCCCGGCCCTCAAGGCAGGACCAAGCTCCATCTACACCATCCCTGACAGATGTCTATCTAACCTGTTCTTAAATATCTCCAGAGAGGGAGATTCCACCACCTCCCTTGGCAATTTATTCCAATATTTGACCACCCTGACAGTTAGGAATTTTTTCCTAATGTCCAATCTAAACTTCCCCTGCACTTTAAGCCCATTACTCCTTGTCCTGTCCTCAGAAACCAAGAGGAACAAATTTTCTCCTTCCTCCTTGTGACACCCTTTTAGATATTTGAAAACCGCTATCATGTCCCCCCTTAATCTTCTTTTTTCCAAACTAAACAAGCCCAGTTCATGAAGCCTGGCTTCATAGGTCATGTTCTCTAAACCTTTAATCATTCTTGTCGCTCTTCTCTGTACCCTTTCCAATTTCTCCACATCTTTCTTGAAATGTGACGCCCAGAACTGGACACAGTACTCCAGCTGAGGCCTAACTAGTGCAGAGTAGAGTGGCAGAATGACTTCACGAGTTTTGCTTACAACACACCTGTTGATACTACCTAGAATCATATTTGCTTTTTTTGCAACAGCATCACACTGTTGACTCATATTCAACTTGTGGTCCACTATGACCCCTAGATCCCTTTCCACCATGCTCCTTCCTAGACAGTCGCTTCCCATCTTGTATGTATGGAACTGATTGTTCCTTCCTAAGTGGAGCACTTTGCATTTCTCTTTATTAAACCTCATGATCCTTTTGTAACATTTGAGAGCCAGGTTTCCTTGGTGGCCGGGAGTGCTTTTGGGCAGCTTCAGCTGATCCACCAGCTGCAACCCTTCCTGAATAAGAATGACCTGGCTACAGTGAGTCATGCTCTTGTCACATCCTGATTGGACTGACTACTGCAGTATGCTTTACATGGGGCTGCCTATGAAGAGTCTTTGGAAGCTTCAACTGATCCAGTATGTGGCTGCTTGAGTTTTAACACTTGTTATATGGAGCACTTTATGCCAGTGCTCTGGCAGCTGCACTAGCTTCTGATATGTCTCCGGGCACAATTCAGTGGCTTCGTTTTGACTTATAAAGCCCTAAATGGGTTTGGGCCGACGTATTTGAAGGACTATCTGCTCCCATACGAGCCTCCCTGTGTTCCACCGCTTATGGAGATAGGGTTAACATCTATGCAGAGTGGGGCCTTCTCTGCTTTTGTCCACAAGCTATGGAATTCTCTTCCCTGGGACATTGGCCTGGCACCAACACTGGTACTGTTTCATTGCCAACCTAGAACCACCCTTTTACCTGTGCTTTTATTCGTGTTTGAGTTTGTGTATGGGTGTGTGTGTGTGTCCCTCCTCCTGAAGTATCTTAGCAGGTTTTATATCCCCCGTTTGGGATCTGGTATTTTATTTTGTGTGTGTTTTAAACATTTTGTAAACCGCCTTGAATATTTAAGTAGAGAGGTAAGGTAAAAATAATTTTCAATAAATAAATTAAATAAACAAATAGCTTGATAGGTTTAACAATAAATCAATACGCACATTTGGCAGTGTAGAATAAGTCTTATCCCTAACCCTTAAAATTAAGGATAAAATAAATTCTAAAACTGCTAGCTCTGAAGATGGGTAGTACATACTCATATAGACAAAACAGAATACACCTTAGGAGCCACTTGCAGATGTGTTCTGTTCAATTAGCTTTGGCCCAGGAAACCTGCCTTGTTACTCGCAAATGGAAATCTGCATGTTTGGCAGACATTGCCTCTATGCTATACAATTTCAAATCGGTTACGTTCTCTTTAATTCCAAGGCTTTTAAAGTCATCTGCTGTTTGTCAGTGGCTACATATTGGTCCATGTCCCAGTCTGAACAATTTAAGTCCACCAGAGTTTTTGCAGATCATCAGCACATGGCTACCATTTATCTCCTTATATGGTCTGTTCTCCTCTAATCAATTTATTGCTGGAAATATTATAAGTACGTATCCAAATTAATTCTTCTTCGAAACTGGTCTTTAGATTCCAGCCTGTGATTGCCAAAAGCAGATCAGCTCCCTGTCTGTTGCAACTTTCTAATTAATTAGAGAAAGTCACAAGAAATGCCTGCTAAGAATTTGAGGGGGGGCTTTTAATGAATTAGTCTATTAATTTAAGAAGATTTAGCAATTATGCATTCTCTGATATTGATTTCCACTAAATCCTATCTTGAAATTAAAGATATTGATAATAAAACCTTTTACTCAGTTCCACTACAATAGAGCTAATGAATAAATTGGCTGGTTGCATATCCCCAGAACTAGATTCATTTAGAATAAATGGTGCAACACAATGGAGCATGTTATAATTGAAATTAAGGAAGGGGTGGGGAAAAGCAGGCATAGTCTGAACTCAATACTATGATAATAAAACAGTGCAGCAGGAACTTTAATGTGCCATAGATTTGTTCTTTAGCATTAATGGAGTTTCAGTATTTTTTTAGACAGGTTCTGCTAGTCTGTTTTATTGGACTGATATTTCAGGATGAATACCTTCTGTACAAAGCAGCACACAGCAGTTGGGCTGACATCCTTTTTACATGGATGAACATAATTTTAAAGCAGACTTCTGACTCACAGTGCAGGTTTTTCCAATTCTAAATTTTCCATTCTTAATCCAGATCCCTGTGGGAAGAGATGTGATTCCTAACTCATACAAGAAATGCAGAATTATCCTAAAAAGGGGAGATGGGGCATTTGAGGGAGAGTTAAAAATAGTGAAGCACATTCAGCTGTCTGAAGTAGGGCCATAGCCATGTTATTTTGCCTAGGGTCATTCCTGACATAACTGGAATTTAGTATGCCCCATATACCAACTCTAGATATCTATGCCCATTGACTGTTGTGAACTCTAGAAGTCCATCATAGGCTCATAACAAATCTGTCACTCTTTTCAGTCCCCTTCAAATCATATATGCTTCAGGTGATTTGGGGGATTCTTAGGGTGACCATATGTCCCTATGCTGAATACCAGACAGCTGGTAAAATCACCTGTAGTGCAGCGAGTCCAGTGGAAATCCATAAGAACTATGAGGTATAAATTGTCATCTTAACAAGTTGATAGAAGTCCTTTTAAAAAGATATTCTGACAAACACACACTTCCATACACCTCTCTCACCTGAGGATTTGGGTGTCTGACTGACCTGACCCAACCTTATCTGCTCAGTACTCTCTCCTAAATGTCTTGAGCTCCATAAGCAGCAGAAGTATTGGTAATGCTGCTACACTCTATTGACCTCCCATGGTTCGGCAAATTCTCTGGTACAGTACTGGTTCTCTGGTTCAGGTCCCAAGGTGCCTGACTAGAGAGGCTCAAACTATACAAAAATGAACAATAGATAATAGTACTTTGTGGCTCTATAGTGCTTTCCATTCAAGGACTGCAAAATATTAATAAATCAAGCCTCACAGATAGCTTTGTGAGAAAGGGAGATGATATTATTTTTATAAAGATGAGGTGTCTGAGCCACAGAAAACGTAAGTAATTTTCCTACACATATAGGGGAAGCATTTGCTAGAGACAAGACTAGAATTTAGCTACGTTGCCTGCTAGAGCTGGGCTTTAACCACAACACCATCTTTCTTCTAATGAGTGATGGTCATGGTCTTTAAAATCCTAGGGTCATGGTCTTTAAAACCCATAGGGAAAAACTATTTGTAAGAAAAGCCTTTGTATGTTACTATGATGAAGGAGAAAAAATAAGTGATCATGTGAAACAACTGCCATCCATGACCTCATATATTATAAGGCAAACACAAATATCCTTCTCACATTGGAATCTTTGTTTACCCGAGTAAGATTATAAATAAACACGGGAACATGCATCTGACTAAGTGGTTTTTACCCGCAAAAGCTTAATGCCCAAATAAATCAGTCTTAAAGGTGCCACAGGACTCCTTGTTGTTTTTGCAAATTTCAGACTAACTACCCCTCAAAAATTATTAAGACAGAGCCTTGTCAATCAATTGCCCCTCACTACATATGTTGGATAGTGGAATGATTCCTAACACTGAATTCTTATCTCCTCTCAACCTTTGAGGATGAATAACTGAACTTTTGTATCTCCATTGCTGGACATCTAGTGCTCAGGTTTTTTTCCCCCACACCGTTGCTAGAAGCTGATTATGCAGCAGAAGAGTCAAAATTCTCATTCAAAACTATCAGAAGATGCACACCACAAAAGATAATTTATTAAGGAGTAATCTATCATTAATAAGATATGATGGGGCGATCCATTTCCAGAGTAAGCCATAACATCATGAATACCACTATAGGGATAAAAAGGAATATTTTCAAAGCATTCATGGCCAAGTAATTTTATCTGAAATGTGATCCCTCACACACTATATTAGTCACTTGAGGTTCTTACCACAGGCATTGTGATTAAAGTAAAGCAAAGTACAATTAATTATATTTTTAATAAAAAAGGATAGAAAGGAAAAAAAACTTAAAATTAAAAATACTAAAACAGAACACATGCACAAACAGAAAACAATGTATACTTCAATTATAATCTCTTCTGGGTGTCTTTCAAAGGAGTCTTTTCAACAGACGTTACACATTAGAGAGCCATCACTTTCCTCTGGGTAAATTGAGATGAATGTGTTTTATTCCCTAAATCAGCACTCAGTCTTTCCTGTTTCATTGTACCATGGAGAACTAAAACAGTTTATGGGGGAGCAAAGGGAATTTCATTTATGGGTTGGTGAATCCTGTTTGATTTATCATGAATAGAGCTTCTCATTTTAGGTGTTGACCAATAAATACCAATAAAACAACTCCAATAAAAAACTCTGTGTTTATCCAATACCCACTTGAAACAACCAGAAATGCTCTCTCACTTCATGATGACTTAATCTTTTCCCCAATGCAAGTTGTTTATATTCCTGGGCTTTTATCTAAACACTATATATACGGAGCATTAATGTGGACTGCGGGATGTGAGTTGCAAAATACGGTAATGTGGTGTGCATTAATTACTCTGTGTAGCCCTAGCTGGTGTACACTAACAATTCCCTGGTGCACTTCAACACAGTGCTTTGTGAACCAGTACTATGTATACATAGAAAAGAACCTCCAGCCTCCCTCCCCCTGATTTTTAAATATTTACACAGAACTCAAAATTTGGTTAAAAATAAACCTTGAAAGATTAATAACCCTCACAAAAAGAAGGCTTAATCATGAAAAACCTGTACAGTTAACAGCAGAATTAAGTGATTATTAACTGCTATGAATCTGAAGGAAGTATTCAACTCAGTTTTAAAAAAATAAATCATCCAAAAAATGAATAATTTAAAATAACAAAATATTTTTATAACCTTACCAATTCAGTTCAAGGAGTGGTCTTGAGACAGCAAAGTAGTGAATATTAAAAATCTTTGAACTCGGATTAAATCCCTATATTTCTCCCTGGCTACGTCTAGGCTGGCATGATTTTCCGCAAATGCTTTTAACGGAAAAGTTTTCCGTTAAAAGCATTTGCGGAAAAGAGCGTCTAGATTGGCACAGACACTTTTCCGCTAAAGCACTTTTTGCGGAAAAGCATCCGTGCCAATCTAGACGCGCTTTTGCGCAAAAAAGCCCCGATCAACGTTTTCGCAATCAGGGCTTTTTTGCGCAAAACAAATCTGAGCTGTCTACGCTGGCCCTTTTGCGCAAAAGCTTTTGCACAAAAGGACTTTTGCCCAAATGGGAGCAGCATAGTATTTCCGCAAGAAGCACTGATTTCTTACATGAGATCGTCAGTGTTCTTGCGGAAATTCAAGCGGCCAGTGTAGACAGCTGGCAAGTTTTTCCGCAAAAGCAGGTGTTTTTGTGGAAAAAATTGCCAGTCTAAACACAGCCCCTGTGTACAAGGTTAGCTTATGTCTTCTTTCCAGGAATACGTAGAAGAAACAAGCTAGTATTTAACAGAAGCTCTTCCCAACTTAAATTGCAATTAGGATTCCAACATCCCCTTAAAATGATTAAATATTAATTTAAAATCTAATCATTTGGTAATGATTTTGGGAACATCGCCTCACCACTGATGTTAAAGGCCGGGTGATATCTTCCTGTCAGAGCAGCAGTGCTAAGATGAAAGGTTGTTTTTTTTTCCTGATGCAGTATTGTGGCTTCTTTGCTCTTCTTACAGTTCTGGTTGCTGCTGAAATTTTAAATGCCCAATTAATATGAAAATTTTTACACTCCAATGCATATTTGTAATAAGTTTGTGATGGGATGTCTGTACTACCCAAGGCCTGAGTAGAGAGAAAGGGCCATTAATCCTAGGACAGGCTGTATGTGGGAGAAAGTCAGGGCTGATAAGCTTTTAATTGATGATAAAACCCAGCTTGGCAAGGAGCAGGCTAAGCAGCTATAAAACAGCTGGAAGGCTGCAGTTGCCCTCTGAACTTAGACAAGGAAAGGAGGAAATCTGGGGAGAAAGGAAACCCTGGGATCCCTGGCCCTGAGGGAATTATGTACATAGAGGAGAGTGGAGAAGGAGACTGACTGGGGAGAAGTAGGAAGTAGCCCAGAAAAATAGTAGCAAGGTTTTGGGTAGTGCAGACCTTGGCTACTGCTTGCTAGGTCGGAATCCAGAGTAGAAGGTGTGGCCAAATTGCCCTACCTGCTACTGGGGAAGTGGTGCAGAGCAGACAATGGACCAGAAGACTACCTCAGATTCTCATCCATTGGGACTTTGCTAGACTTTGCTACCTCAGAAGTAGAGGACTATATGGTGACCAGTATAAGGTCTGAGTCATGAAGACAGCACTGAGAGGGGATGCAATATGAATAACTAAGGGTATGTCTACACTACCCCGCTAGTTCGAACTAGCGGGCTAATGTAGGCATACCGCACTTGCAAATGAAGCCCGGGATTTGAATTTCCCGGGCTTCATTTGCATAAGTGGGGAGCCGCCATTTTTAAAACCCCACTGGTTCGAACCCCATGCAGCGTTGGCTACACGGGGCTTGAACTAGGTAGTTCGGACTAGGATTCCTATTCCGAACTACCGGTACACCTCAGGGGCTACGTCTAGATTGGCATGATTTATCAGAAATGCTTTTAACGGAAAAGTTTTCCGTTAAAAGCATTTTTGGAAAAGAGCATCTAGATTGGCACGAATGCTTTTCCACAAAAGCACTTTTTGCGGAAAAGCGTCCCTGGCCAATCTAGACACGCTTTTGCACAAAAAAGCCCCGATCACCATTTTCGCGATTGGGGCTTTTTTGCACAAAACAAATCTCAGATGTCTACACTGGCCCTTTTGCGCAAAAGTTTTGCACAAAAGGGACTTTTGCCCGAACGGGAGCAGCATAGTATTTCTGCAAAAAGCACTGATTTCTTACTGTAGGAAGTCAGTGCTTTTGCGGAAATTCAAGCGGCCAGTGTAGACAGCTGGCAAGTTTTTCCAGAAAAGGGGCTGATTTTCTGGAAAAACTGGCCAGTCTAGACACAGCCACGTACTAAGATTACAAAAAAGTTCATGATTGATATGGAAGCTTCTGAATGGAAGTTTTGACTGGAGAAGTGCACAACTATCACTAGTCACTCTTTGAATGTTAATATGTGGAAATGGGTTTATTCCTAATGAAAACTGCCATTTTGTTTGAAAACAGCAGTGTTCCCCAGGGGTCTGCACTGGGACCAATACTGTTCAAAATATTCATAAATGCTCTGGAAAAGAGGGTAAACAGTGAGATGGCAAAATTTGCAGATGATACAAAACTGCTAAAGGTAGTTAAGTCCAAAGCAGCCTGCAAAGAGTTACATAGGGATCTCAAAACTGGGCAAGAAAATGTCAGATTAAATTAAATGTTAGTAAATGCAAAGTATCAAGGAGAGAAAATACAGCCCCAACTATACTTAATGATAGATTCTAAAATAGCTGTTACCACTCATGAAATAAATCTTATTGTCAAGGTGAATAGATCCTTGGAAACATCTGTTCAATGTACAATGGCAGTCAAGAAAGCTAAAAGAATTTTGAGAACCATTAAAAAGGGATCAATAACAAGACCAAAAATATCATGGTGCCTCAATATTAAACCATGGCTCCTCCCATATCATGAATCCTGGTGTAGATGTGATCACCCATGTCATGTAGATATACATATAGGCTACGTCTACACTGGCCCCTTTTCCGGAAGGGGCATGTTAATTTCAGCTATCGTAATAGGGAAATCCGCGGGGGATTTAAATATCCCCGCGGCATTTAAATAAAAATGTCCGCCGCTTTTTTCCGGCTTTTAGAAAAGCCGGAAAAGAGCGTCTACACTGGCCCCGATCCTCCGGAAAAAGTGCCCTTTTCCGGAGGATCTTATTCCTACTTCAAATAAGATCCTACTTCAAAGTAGGAATAAGATCCTCCGGAAAAGGGCACTTTTTCCGGAGGATCAGGGCCAGTGTAGACGCTCTTTTCCGGCTTTTCTAAAAGCCAGAAAAAAGCGGCGGACATTTTTATTTAAATGCAGCGGGGGATATTTAAATCCCCCGCGGATTTCCCTATTACGATAGCTGAAATTAACATGTCCCTTCCGGAAAAGGGGCCAGTGTAGACGTAGCCATAGATTAACTGAAAAAAGGTACAGAACAAGGCCGTGAAAATGATTAAGGGTATGGAACAGCTTCCATATGAACAGAGACTGAAAAGACTGGGACTATTCAGTGTGGAAAAGAGATTAAGGGGTGGTTAGATAGACGTCTATAAAATCTTAACTGGTTTGAAGAAAGTGAATAGGGAAATGTTATGTACTCCTATAGCAACTCAAGAACTAAGGATCACCCAATGAAATTAATAGTCAGTAGGTTTAAAACAAGCAAACGGAAGTATTTCTTCACACAACATAATCTTTGCCAGGAGATGTTGTGAAGGCCAAAACTATAACAGTCCCAAAAAGAACTAGGTAAGGTAATGGAGGATAGGTCCATCAATGGCAATTAGCTATGTTGGGCAGGGATGCAACGCCATGCTCTGAGGCTATGTCTAGACTACAGGCTTCTTCCGAAAGAGAGCGTCCACACTGCAAAAGTGCACCGAAAAAGAAAACTGCTTTTTCAAAAGAGAGCATTCAAAATGAATGGATGCTCTCTCGCATGTAAGCTGTGATTACTATGCATGAAATGGCCACCAGGCACTTGTGCTTTTTCTTCTTTCTTCTTCTTCCGAAAGAACTCCCTCTTTCCCGTCCACACACGCCTTTTTGTGAAAGAGCTCTTTCACAAAATGGCTTCATCCTCTTAGAATGAGGATTACCAATGCTGGAAAATCCTTTCTGTTCTTTCAATTTTCTTGTGGAAGAATGCAATTGCAGTGTGGACATTCCTCAAGTTTTGTCAGAAAAACGGCCATTTTTTCTGACAAAACTCTGTAGTGGAGACATACCCTAAGTGTTCCTAGCCTCTCTTTGCTAGAAGCTGTGATTGGATGACAAGGGCTGCATCAGATGATTGTTCTGCTCATTCCCTCTGAAGGGCATGGTGTTGGCCTGTGATGGAGGACAGGCTACTGGGCTAGATAGTGGTCTAACTCTCTATGGCCGTTCTTATGTTTTGGTGAAAAATTCAAGATAAGAAAACTATTTGCATTGTTACAAAGCGGTGAAAAACATTTTATTAGATTTGCAGACAATGACCTTAATGTTATTTTTATATCTATTATGGGTGTGGTTGTTCTTTCTTTTCCTGCACAGAATAATCTATTCCAATGGATAAATGCATTATTTCATTCCCTGCCTCCAAATCATCATCAGTCTTTCTTAATAGTAGAAAACTGCATCCCAAAGTGGTTTTACACTGCAGGTGTTATATTGAAGCACTAGAATGTCAATACTAGAGAAGATTTCAGATGCCCTCTGGGACTGAGAGTTTGGTTTTATTAACAGCAGAAAATTGAGACAGGAAAAGAAATTTGTGAAATTTATTTGACAAAAGGAATAAAAGACAATAGGACAGTGATTTATATGGCTCATTACTCAACATCAGTATGCATGTATTGAAACATTTTTGGTCAAACATTCAGATTTAAAACAACACTTGCAAAATACATAGCTACAAAACAGGTAACTCTAAACACCCCATAAGTACATACACATACAAGTACCTATACTTGACCTGGCATATCTACTTTGGCCACTGGAGTTATACATATATGAGTGTAGGTTTTGACATGATTAAAATTTTTAAAATGATGTGATTTTATTAAAACAGTGTGAAGCATTTAGATGCCACAATGACTGAAGCCATATAAATATATAGAGATATAAATAACCAGACCAATGGGTTTCTCAAGCTAGGGTGAGGAATCCTATTTGGTGTTCAAGCAATCTGTTCTAAACTATTTGCCTAATGCAATATCTAAGGAAGTAAATGGAAAGATTCCCATTTATTTCAGGGGGCATTAGATTTCTTGCCACCCTTCTGATGCCTGATCACACAAAATCAAGTAGGTCTTGTCGAGGGTGCTTCACATCCAAGCTTGCCAATGTGGGGGGCAAAAGAAGCAATTTCCTTGGGCCCCAGCTATTCAAAGAGGACTGGGGTTTCCAGCTGCCATCATTGTAATTGGTGGCCAGAGCCCTGGGTCCTTTAAATCACGGCTGGAATGCTGTGCTGTGTGCTCTGGGCAGTTGCGAGAGCTGGGGGGAGGAGGAGGCCAACTGCACTCCAAGCAGCACTGAGATATGGCTGCTCCTGGCCCCACCCCTTCTGCCCAAGGCTCCATCTCATCCAAGAGTGTGGAGATGGAAACTCCCTTCCTCTGTCCCCCTCCCTCCACTCCTTGCCCCAGGGAGGCAGTCAGCTCCTCTGTTGACATTACAGTAAGTATGTACAAATAATGGTAGTGGACTGAGCAAGGAACTAAATGTTAGTAATTACTGAAGAGTAGTTCCAGTTCTGTCAGTGACTTGTTGCATGATCTTGTCAAGTTACCTTTATTCTCTGAGCTTCAGTTTATCCATTAGGAAAATGAGGATACCAAAGTGTGATTACCTATCCCATAGTCATGTTATGAGGATTAGTTAATTAATGGAGTATTTTGAAAATGCACAACACTAAATAAGTGTTAAGTATTATGAAGTTTGGGAAAATATTTATATCACAGAGAATGTGTGTGACACAATGAAACCATGAATCTTGGTTAATCTGTAAGTATCCCTTCCAAGTTTCATTTGCTTTGCAAATACCAGTGTAAGTTTCCTTTTCTTTTGCCAAATTAACAGTCTAAGGATCTGACCTTACTTCTCGTGTGGCTGTAATTTTTTCCTTCTCCTCTCAGATGAACTGTTTGATTTATTTATTTATTTATTTATTAGAATGTCAAAACTGGAAAAGATTTCAGATATCATCTGAGACTGGAAGTTTGTTTAGTTTTGTTGACAGCAGCAAATTGAGACAGGAAGAGAATATGGTGAATATTCTTGTCTTGGAGCTAAATCTCATGACCCTGTTATTGCTATTTTGCCATTAATGGTACTGCAAGCAAACAAAACCATCACCTCTTTCAGGTTTTCAAACAATTCACAGCCAAAGAGTTCTCCTTATCTAAGCCAATACATAAAGTTTGCTTTAACCCGTGATTTACTGTACCTTACACAGTAGTAATCCACATTATTGGGTGTGTAATTGTTAGAAATAATATATATTTAAGGACACAACATAACATTTACCATGCTAGTTTCTAGCTATTTGTCTGATTCATGCTCAGCTCTCCTGGTATCAAATTTTGATTGTTCATGAATTGTTTAACCTTGTAAATGCTTTCTTATTATAAACCCTTTTGCTATAATTGACTCCCAAATGTTGTTATAATGAAAGAAGCCTGCAGAGCAACAAAATGTAGAGGAAATAGCCTCTCTGTCTTTCTGTATGCACTGACTTAATCCATCATAGTGGTTCACATAAAGTTTAGAACAGGGGAGAGGAGAAAAAAAAAAGAAACAAAGAGTCCTGAAGGTGACAATGAAATCTGAATGCATGACTTTACTGCAATCCTCTGTGCTGAGCTAGTAAAAAGCACATATTGGATTAATTAAGACAAAATCGGGTTCTTTTATTAAAATGTATAATGAATATTACATAGGAATAATTTCACCTTTCTGCAGTAAGAATATAGTTGTTTGTTTTATACTCTTTTGATCCTGTTTGCTTTTTATCTCATGTATTTCCTCTGACATTATTCATGATACAAGGAGATCTAACAGAGTTTGGATTCACCTCGAGTGGTAGTTTGTGATGTCCATTTGGACTGAATTCTAACAATCCTAGCACTTCAGGGAAAACTCCCGCTCATCTTATGACCACCACCTGCTAGGAATTGAAGTCCAACTGTGACACATCATCACAGTCTGGCAAGTATCCACCGCAGGAAAAGTATGCTTTTTCAGATGTACTTAACTCTTTGAAAAGTCTTGCGATGAAGGGAGCTGATGTTGTGTGATGTTAATAGCAATGACAGATGCTGTATTTCAAACCACATTCTGAAAAGACAGACTGCCATTGAACTAAATGGAGTGAGTAGTTGAGTGAGGAGTTCAGGGGTGAGAAACTTAGTGCTTCACTAGATTTTACAAAATACTTCAGAACCACTATGATTCAGGTACCAGGCACAGCACACGTGCCTTTCACTCCAAGTCAGAATGCAGCAAACTCTTAGGCATATGCTCAACTTTCAGCCCCTGCTTCAGTATTTTGCTGGATTGGGTCTAAGTAAATCTATGTGAATTCAACAATTACAAGAAGGATGAAGATGAGAGTTACTGAGGAACAGAGTTGCACTGGACAATGCAAATTCATCAAACCTGAAATGTTTTGTGAACACAGCTCAGGCTTGGTGCATTTTGGGCTCATCTAAGGCAGGAGGCCATGGAAAACCAGCTAGCTCACCAGGATAAAAGGGAGTCAGGATCTGCAGCTCTAGGGCAGCTTTGTAGCAAATCCAATCATTTGTTACTAGAGTAACTATACATTAAAGGGTTAAGATGTGTATCACGTTTCAAGACAACTGCACCTGCTTTCCTTAGCCATGATCCTTCGAAGAAACTCAAACTAGGTTCCCAGGTCCTAGGCCATCACCTCTCTCCCTCCTGACTGGGTTTTTCCCCACCTGCCCAGTTCCCTACAACCACTGCCGTTCCCAGCAAGCCAGGCTACCTAAACAAGCTAGCATCTGAATTTTGTTTTCTCTCCAAAGGTTAATGAATAGTATAATTGCCAGCAACTATAAGTTACTGCACAGCTCTTTCTAAGTAAGCACATGTATTCTTAAAATAAAAACATTCCAGACAAATATGTAAAAACCACTGAAAAGTCTAATACACATGCTGAAAGCCTATCAGCAGTTCCCCTGCAGTCTTATGGGGCCTCGATAGGCCAAAGTTCTTCTAGAAACCTCCCTGAAGGACAGAAGATCCTGTCTGTTTGCTGAACCAAAAAGGATATTAACTCAGGCTATTTCTCAAAAAAAATCCTTTCTTTGTCTGTTGGTCCTTGGAGAAACTAGTTTGAACTAATATATGTGAACCTTTCCAGATGGTGGTACTTCTCTGAAGTTGTTACATTCTGAATGAATTTGCCTAATAATCACCCAATGTTATTCCTAGAGTTTTGTGGTCATCCTTCCCTCTGAAATGACACACAAGCTTGGCCCACAATGAGGTAGGAATGTAATAAAGTAAGATTTCTCAAAGATACTATAAGAGATTACTCTGTCACAGTGTGCAATGGGCTTCATGCTCTGGTGTCACTTCATGAGGCCTGGGTTCATAGTCTGTCTGTGGGTGGACAACCAAAGGCTACGTCTACACTGGCATAATTTTCCGAAAATGCTTTTAACATTTTATTATACTGTAAAAGAATATACTATTTTATTATATTGTAAAAGAATATACTTCTGTTTTAGATTACTCACTTCCTACTCTTTTTTTCAAATAAAAAAACCCGAGCAACTATGTCTTTATCTTGCTTTTTAGAAAAATATGAATTCTGAAATAACAGACCAGAAAGAAGGAAAGCTGATCTATAAATGATCCTATCTCATGGCTTTGTATTAAACCAGCTGGATAGGGCAGATATAAGAAACAAGCTCTAAGAAGTAGAGTTCTTTATGATATACAGAAATATTTATTGGTCTGTATATTGTTTGAAGTTGATTTTTTTTATGTCCAAATCACATGATGTGACTTAGTTTGGAAAATTTGGGAACCTGCCAACAGCTACCACTCTCTGGCTGCACAGCCAGTGCTTATTTTGTGCTGGGGCTTGCCAGGGCTGAGTTCCAGCACCTCATTCAATACATATTAAGCACCGACGAAGAAGAGGACCGGGGTGATGGGATGTGAGGCACCTGGGGGGGCCAGGGACAATGGGGGCACACCACACCCACAGGGGTTAGAAGCACCAAAATACAAGTTTGTCCAGGTGCCATTTTCCCTAAGGACAGCCCTTCCAACAGAAAAATCCCTCCTCTCAGCATTGGTATTGTCTACATTTAAAATTTCTACAGTGGCATAGCATTTAAGTGTAGACAAGCTCCTATTCTTAGCTACCTTATAAGCTTCTGAAATTGCAAATGCAAATGCAAATGTTTATTCATCATCTATGTCATTGACTTCTTTATATAACAACCCTTATGCAGCAAAGTGGAAGGAGTTAGCTGAAGGCTTTTGTTCAAATAAGCCATAATCTGTTTCTTACGGTGACAACCTTTGGTGTGGACATTACCACCTCTTCAAATGTAGCTAATGAGTCAATAATAAGGAGCTATTATTATCTATGTCTACTGGATACATAAGAAATAGCTTCAGAAACTATGTAATAAATACTCAATAGTCTCTACCTTGGCTGTGTCTACATTGGCAAGATTTTGCGCAAAAGCAAATGCTTTTGCGCAAAAACTTGCTGCCTGTCTACACTGGCTGTGAGTTCTTGTGCAAGAACACTGACATTCTAATGTACGAAATCAGTGCTTCTTGCGCAAGAACTATGACACTCCCACTCAGGAATAAGCCCTCTTGTGCAAGTGTTCTTGCGCAAGAGGCCAGTGTAGACAGGCAACATGAATTTCTTGCGCAAGAAAGCCCGATGGCTAAAATGGCCATCGGAGCTTTCTTGTGCAAGAGAGCATTTACACTGGCATGGATGCTTTTGCGCAAAAGCACATCTCTTGTGCAAAAGCACATGCCAGTGTAGACGCTCTCTTGCGCAAATACTTTAACGCAAAAACTTAAAAGTTTTTGCGCAAAATCTTTCCAATGTAGACAGAGCCCTTATGTATACCTTATTGTGTACCTCTACCTTTTTCTCTCATTTAAAATTAGCTATAGTATTAACTACAGAAACCTGAATAGATCTTTTCTATTGGAAATGAATAATACCATTCACATTTTCAGAAGTTTTGTTTTAAAACAAACAAGAAAATTGTAACAAATTATTGTAATAAAGTGACTGTGTAGTGCAGGCTGTCTGTGCTATTCCATTATAAAAGGACATTTTATTGTCTTAGGCTCCAATACAGCAAAGTACTTAAGTACTTAACTTTTCAGGCAAATCTTTAGTTAAACTGTTGAATCTGAGCCTTAAAGTTTTAGTTTTCCAGATGAATTTTTAGGCCATGTCTACACTATGTGAAAGATTGATGCTGCCACAGTTAATCTTCCAGGGTTCGATTTGGAGGGTCTAGTGAAGACCCACTAAATCAAACTCAGAGGGTGCACTGTCAGCGCCAGTACTCCAAGAAGTAAGGGAATCCAATGGGAGTGTTTGTTCCCATCTTCCTGTTGTGTGGATGTCATGAAAACTCAATTTAGTCTATCTAAAATGGCTGCTTTTTGTCATCTTACTCACAACTACTGACCACAATGTTTTGTCCTTGGATTAATTCCTTGTCTATGTGCTGTCATTTCCTCATACAGTCTCCCACATGCTGTGCCCTCTTCGCAATCATTTTGCCTTACCTCTCACTTCATCAACTTTTCCCACTCCTCTCAAATGTTTTACGTTATTTCTTTTTTCTTCCTAACTCTGGAATAGTTGCCCAGTATTATTTCACCTTTAAATCTCTCAGTTGATCCCATTTCTTCAAGCATTTCCTCCTTCTTTCTTTTCATCAATAATCGCCATCCTCTCATTCTCCAGCCTTGTTTTATTTAGGGGTCTTTGGATCAGTACTGAAGCTAAGGTATATACGAATGTTTAATCATCATCTGTGTCATTGACTTCTTTATATAACAACCCTCATGCAGCTAATGGAAGGAGTTAGCTGAAGTCTTTTGTCCAAATAAGGCATAATCAGTTTCTTACTGTGACAACCCTGGGTGTGGACCTTTTGAAATGTAGATGAGTCACTTAAAAGGAGCTTGTATTGTCTATGTCTACTTTCTGTGCTTCAGAAAGTACATGGAAATGGATGGTGCTATAGGTAACCCTTCTGCCAGGCCGAGTTAATAGCAGCAAGGGCCGGGTTCAGTATCTAGGGGTCTTCTCCCAAAAAGGTAATACAACACCGGCTCGAGCCCCCACCCAGTGACCTGGGAAATCTTACATACACCTCTGGGCACCTCAAAGAGGCAATTCTTCCCCTCTTGCAAGCACAGAGCCTCAGTATAGCAGCAAACCTTTAATAACATGAGGTAACCGACATCAGCATTAACTTGGGAAAACACCACAACTTGGATTCATAGACCAAACATGAACAAAGACCCATCCCCCTAGCCACGAATCACCCAAAGTCCCAAAGTCCAACACCCCAAAAGTCCCTGCCTCGGGTCAGTGCTGCCCCAGAGTTCAAAAGTCCACCTGGCAGGGTTTTACCATCCCAACCTGGAGTGGGCGGGGATTGATACACCTTATGTGGTCCGCCGATGGCTCCGCCTCTCTGTAGGATTCTGCTGCTGCCATCAACGCGAGTCACTCTGCCACACTCCATCTGTTGTCCAGTGAGCCGCTTCAACTGTCCCCCAAACTGTCCAGCTCCGCCAGCTGTCTCAGTCCACACCCCTGGCCGCCAGCTGATTGCTCCTGCAGCTGCTCCTGCAGCTGCTCCACTGGCTGTCTGCTGCCGCTCCTACCGGCCGCAGGTTGTCCCTGCCAGCTGTTCTGCTGTCCTCCTGCACCCACCGGTCATCCCTGCAAATCACTCGGCTGTCCACCTGCGCTTGCTAGTTGTCCCTGCAAACTGCTCTGCTGTCCGCCTGCACCCACCGGTCGTCCCCGCAAACCGCTCGACTGTCTGCCTGTGCTTGCTGGTTGTCCCTGCAAGCTGCTCTGCTTGTAGCTCAGCAGCATAGAGCCAGGCTCCCCACAGCAATAGTGACTTCAGCTCTTCAACCGGATAGCACCAGGCTCCCCACAGCACACAGTGATTTCAGCTCTTCAGCAAGTTCAGCTCATAATAGAGGAGCCTCAATGCTAGTGCTCTACTGGCCCACAGTGAAGTCAACTCAGTAGCTCACAACTAGACTCTTAATGGAATCCAAATTAGTTCTGATATTCCACAGTGGAGAGAGGAGGGGGTGCAATTGGTGTTGTTTAGGCCCTCAGACAGGGCCCCACCACCAGGTACAAAGACCTATCCCCAGCCTCTCTCAACTTGACTGTGTTTGGAACCCATGCTCCTTGTCTAGAGAGTGCTACTTAATTTATGGCGAATCCCTCTGTCATAAACAGTTCCACCATTTCATTATCCTTGATTTACATAATCAGGGTAACAACACTTTTATCCCCCCTGCCTCAATAACAGAGAGACTGGGGATTCCACAGTAGCCAAAGTGACCATTTGGGCTGCTGTGAGCACATACTAGACGGGTTAGAAGTGTCTATGCAAATTGGGTGTATCTATGCAAACGAGATCAGCCCCTGAAGTCTCTTTGCACCACTAGCCACAGTTCACCACCAGATGTCAGGGTACATATATAAATGACTGAATATAATAGTATGTATTCATTTTAAAAGTGTGACCTGAAGACAGTGTGTGATATCACAGAAGAGAATCCAAACAAGGAAACATGCAGTGTTTAGCAAAAGACCAGCAATTAATAAAATGAAGAATGGAATAAACTCTGAGCAGTGGGAAGGGGGAAGAGTAAAGATAGGTTCAGTCCTAACACATTGAAAAATCAAAGCTGTGTCTATTGAAAGAATAGTTACTAAAATATAAAAGTCTTCCTTCCAAAAACCTGTTGCAAGACTGGGTCCTGACCCTGCAAGACATCATGCTTAACATTAACATTAACATGCTTAACATTGGTGTTATTTGGGATTTACCCTCGTGTACCTGAGTGCAGAATTTAGACTAGCTTCTTGAATTTTTGAAATTTTTCCATCATTCACATCTGTTATTTTTTTTCTGGTCATGCTGAGAGGCCTTTTTTTGAAAAAGAAGAATTTCAGAAAATATAAAAGCTCTCTCATTTTAAATTTGGAGTGGAATAAAAAATAAGGCAACACTGAATAGCTATGAGGCTTTTGGAAAATACCAGTGAAATGTTTGGCTAAGAAAAGTAGTTAACAGATGAGTGAGTGACTTCTGGAGAGAATTTATACTTTAGTGACTGAAGATGGGGGTTGACCTGGAAAATCAAGGCACATCAAGCACTTTCAACATAGGAGATAGAAGTCTGTGAAAACTGGTCAGGTTGAAATAGGATCTCTTGTAGTCAAGAGACCTTAGTGTTGAAAATAAAGATGGAAAGCTTTTGATAAGTAAAAAGGAGATTCTCAGGAAGAGTGATAGACAAAGTTCACAGAAGAAAGAAATCTATGTCAGACCTAAGAAAAGCTACAACTGATCAAGGTTATCAACAAGTAATGACTGTAAAACTGCCTAGAAATAATTGAAGTTACATACAGGTTGGTTACATGTCAAAATGCATAGAGGTTTTTTTTAGACTGAGTTAGTAGTATTATATATATGTAAATGTGGATAATTTATGCTATTTTAAAAATACATTATTTAATAAAAGGATGGCCAGGAATGCAAGGCTCTTATTACTTCCTCTGAGGCTCACTTGCAGCGAGATCACATACAAACTGCTTGGAAGGTATGCCCAATCTAGAGGTGATCAAATATATGATTATCCAGAGTTCACATTATAGAAACACCAAGAGAGCTAAGCATTCCAGTAAAGAAAGAGAAAGAAATTCAGACAGTAGCATCTCGCTATCATCAAATGAGGAGCTTACTGAATCAGTGTCACAAGGGTACAGAGAATATTTCCAGAGAGATTTATCCGATCAAGACATTGTACAGCAGGAGAGCTCTGATGAAAATAGCTGGAAAGAACATTATTAGAGGCAGAATTTAATACTAGCTCAGATGGTGGAGAAACTAATGCCACAAATCAAAGTACAAGTAATCTTGAAATTGAATGTGTAAATTTCACCATTAATGTGCCTGGGAGAATGAGGACCATGCCATTAGGTGTATTACAATTTCAGTGCAGTGTTCCTGAATCTCTAAGCAATTGTAGAACAAGGATGAATGAAACTGAGTTTAATGCTTATTTGAATTATGATGAATAAATAGCCCAAACATCACAAATAAGTACTGTTGAGTGTTTCAGTAGTACTAATTTGCTGCAAAACTAAAAGAAAAATATGCTACTGTGATGAGATACATAAACCACACACTAACTCAGAAGAGGCTAACAAGTAGGTCTGAGCCCAAGTCACTTTGTTCTGCCAAACCTGCAAAGTCTACTCCATCTGGAAGAGAGGCTTAAAAGAGCCAAACAGCTCGGAAGGGGGCAGTACCTATCCTGGGAACTCCTGAGTAAGGGTGCAGCAGAAGCCCTGGCTGCAGAGATGAGATTTCCAAGCAGAAGTTAACCCAGGTTCTAGGGGGAAAACTAGCCTTTCCCTAGATCTAAGGAACCCTTCACGCTAATTTCTGGTGAATCATTGGTAATTAAATATGAGAAAGTGGCCTAGGAAGACCCCACAGCACTCTGAGATGTTTGCTCTCACTCCCTCCTGTAGGGATCTTGGTAGGTATGTTCCTCTACCACCTACCCATTTGTGATAGAGGCACAAACTCCTTCCCTCACCTTGGAGAAAATGGGGGATAGTGACATTGTAAATCCTCAGTCAACGGCATGCCATCCACAGGCACTAGGAGGTGGGCTGAAGACCTTTTACTGTTGGTGAATGTCACAATATATATAGAGAGAGAGATTGTGTTACCCTGTTTAAGGGCAAATTCAACAGGTGACTTGGCTAGAGAGCTGAGTCATACCAAGTGAAAGAGGGAATACTACATCACTGGAGTCTTTGCTGGCAAGCGACACTGGATATGGGGGAGAGCTGGGACCCAATGGACTTACCACTGGTGGCATCACTAATAAGTTCAGCTCTGTCACAAGTGAGTATATTAAAAAAGCAATAAGAAACTGACAATGAACCTAAAGGCAGCAAACTGACTAATGCAAAAGGCAATACAAATAAGGCACAACAATGCTAGTAATAATAGTATTATTACTGGCAACTTCGATTTGAAAAAGCTTGTGTTCGGGAGGCCAAATTCATTGTAATTTCAGCAACTAAGTGTGGTGTTTTAGATGCTGCTTGTAATTATTGGAACTGGGAGCACTGGCTGTTGGGAGTCTGGAAGCACAGGAAACAGGAAGGAGGGCAGAGAAGATTAGCCAGGGGTGAGTGAGAGCTACAGAGGGGTGCAGCAGCTTTGTAAAGAGATTTCACTTTTAGTAAATAAAGTCCTGTTGAAGTTTGTTAGTGCATGATACAACACTAAGAAAAGAACGCAAAGCTTCAGTTATTGTATTGAATTATTCTTGTCTATGTGTCAGTGCTATTCAAGATGCAACATTTAAGAAAAACCTGTAGAGATGATGGGCTAAGAGGCAACTCTCCATGCTTTGTGTTGCCAACTTGGATGTCTTTCTTTCTTGATTAGCAAACCATTAATTGAGATTTTTACATAATCATATGACTCCACGAGTTGAGGATTTATTAAAAAACACATATCATGATGCACATGACAAAAATGTAAGAGTTGGTGACGCCAGTTCCCTGTTTTCCTCTCTTGTAACAAGGATCAAAGGGAGAATAAACAAATTCTTTCCAGATTCTGATGACAGAATTCCTGTACCATAACATGCAAACCATCTACTTCCATGCACAAATTTTAAAAAAAGGCATTTATATAGACACAGCAATCAGGCCCTTGCTAGATAAAAACAAACACAAACTATAATGCCCATTGGTATTTAAAGGAAACTTGATAACTGACATTGATTTATATGATCTAGTGATCTCTGAGGAGTAACATGGGTGTAGTTTATTGGCCTGGGGCAGGTTTACACTTAAAATCCTGCAGTGCCACAGCTGCACCAGTGCAGGTGCACCACTGTAGCATACAAGTGAAGATGTTCCTATGCTGCTGGGAGACCTTATCCCTTTTGTGTAGTTAATCCACCTCTCCAATCAACATAGCACTATCCACAGGGGGATTTGGTCACTATAACTATGACATTGAAGTGTGTGATTTTTTCACATCTCTAAGTGATGTACATGTACGGATATAGCTCTATAGTATTTTAATTACCTATAATGCAGCATCTTATTTGGTGTTCCCTTCCTTATGACCTCTGCCTGTTTATTTTTCATTCCTTAGACTCTGAGATGAGGATTGTGCCAAAGATTTAAATGCTCTCTAAATCCAGGAGGGAATACACATATTTTGAAGCACACAGCACTCTGTGAACTAGATCCTCAGATTGTGACATTTAATGTCATTCCACTGATGTCTACAGAGCTACATCAACTTGCACCAGTTGAAGATCTGGCCCTTTGGGTACTACAAGATATTAACAATAATATTTTTAGCTTTGTGCCCCTTCCTTAGAATTAGTGAAAGTCATGTGTCCAAACCCTTCCTGCATCTCTTTAGAACATTGCCCATCAGCATCTGTCTTTTGCAACCTGGCAATTATTGGCATCTATAGATGAGTAAACAATAAAAGGGAAAAGAAGTGCAGCTAGACCAGTGGTAGGCAACTTGCATCCTGTGGACCACATAAAGCCCATGAGGGTTCTATGGATGGCCCACAAGACATTTTGTTTATTGTTGTCCACCCACAGAGTTACCAGATTCTGCTGGTTTCCATCTACATAGGTTTTTTACTACTGGTATCACTAAAGTGATATGCACATAAAGCAAGGACACTTGAAGTGAGGTGCATGCTGATTGCACACATCGTTGTGAGAGCCATGTGCTCCTTCTGCATCCAGTGACAGATTACAATTAATGCAGGTAAATCTGTGAATTTGTTCCAGTTTAGCTGTATGTGCATCTACAGCTATGGTTATCCTGTATCACACTTTTAAATACTTGGTAAACTTTTTCTCCTTTGCAAAGTTTAGAGGGGACAAATGAAGACAGGGTGAAATTTTAACAGATTAAGACTTCAGATAGATCTGTATTCCTCTAAGCGTGAAAGACAACTTTGATTAATGTTTTACTGTACCGCTGCTAGCATTACAAACTTGAGTAAAAATACCACCAAGACATTAATGTGTGGGATGAGTATAAGTAACATAGGCTGCATATGCAGGAAGTACAGCAGAGTTTCCATGGACCATAGAGCAGAAATCTAATGATCTTTTTCCTTTAATCTGGCACACTTTGTAAATGAAATTGGCAGAGAGATCTATGTAGTACTTCAAAATAATTTACCTCTATTGTAGGCTCCTTAATATTTTGAAAATATTGCTGCTTCTTGTAATGGCTTAACAGGTACTTTTTTATTTTAAGTCCTGTCAGTTTTCCTTGGGAGGCAATATTTTAGTTATTTGGTAAAGCCATTATAGTTTAAAGCACAGAGTACTCTGAGCATCAGGAAGGATGTGTATAATAAATAGCACAACTAAAGTCACAGTAAAGTGATTATGTAAAGATTGTTTAAGCTAAATTACTTTAGCATTCTCTCTTCTTTATGTGCTTTACACTTGGGATAATATAACTTTCAGTTTAAACCACATATTGAATTATAATTAGATCTGAAGATCAAAGACAAAAGCTACTTTATAGTTAAATTAAACTACTGAACTGTAATTGTCGAAACAACCAAACACGAAAAGAAATATATAACAACAAATACCAGAATTGACTAAAGAGGAAACAATGCACAGGGAAAAAGACAACTAGAAAGTACTTAAGAAAATGGGGTACCAGATGACACATGGCTTAAAGAGTGCCCACTTTATTAATTGGTGTCCTACAATATGTGTGAACCCCTTTTGTTTAACAATCTGCCGCATCTTGTATTTGCCATGAACTCTCTTCTTTTCATCTCTCAGACCTGAAGCAGCCCTCTGTTATACTCAAATGCTTGTCTCTTCCACCAACAGAAGTTATTCCCCCAACCATCTTGTCCCTTCTTCTATTATCATGTACTCTAAGGCTACGTCTACACTGGCATGATTTTCCGAAAATGCTTTTAACGGAAAAGTTTTCCGTGAAAACATTTTCGGAAAAGCGCGTCTAGATTGTCAGGATGCTTTTCCGCAAAAGCACTTTTTGTGGAAAAGCGTCCATGGCCAATGTAGACGCGGTTTTCCGCAAAAAAGCCCCGATCGCCATTTTCGCGATTGGGGCTTTTTTGCAGAAAACAGTACTATGCTGTCTACACTGGCCCTTTTGCACAAAAGTCTTTCGGAAAAAGAATTTTGCCCAAACGGGAGCAGCATAGTATTTCCGGAAAAGCACTGACAATCTTACATGAGATCGTCAGTGCTTTTCCGGAAATTCAAGCGGCCAGTGTAGACAGCTGGCAAGTTTTTCCGCAAAAGCAGATGATTTTGCGGAAAAACTTGCCATTCTAGACACAGCCTAACTGTTCAGGCATTGACAAAGACAATAACTTTTCATGAAGTACACAAGAACCTTCCTAAGCTATATTATGTAGTTAGGACAACAGTGGTTGAGAACCATACCAACAGATGCAAACACTTCTGGACTTCAAATTTAGATCCCAAGAATCTTTAAAGATTCTTTCGGTTTTTGACAGGAAAAGTCATTGCTTACCTTGTTCTGTGGCTTATTTCCAAATCAGAAGCGAAGAAAACTCCCTAAAAGTGGGGAGACCACTGGCACTGAACCTTTTCTCTAAGTCCCCTGCCCTTAAACTACCTCTTTCTGTCAAGGCCATGCTTCCATTCTGCTTCCCATTCCCCTGGATTTCAGAAAAGCAGACTTTGACTCCCTCAGGGCACCGATGGACATGATCCCCTGGGAGGCTAATATGAGGGGGAAAGGAGTCCAGGAGAGCTGGCTGTATTTTAAAGAATCCTAACTGAGGGTTCAGGAAAAAAGAAAACATCGCAATGTGCAGGAAAAATATCAATATGGCAGGCAACCCACCTGACTTAACAGAAATCTCAAATCACAATAAGTAAGCTTATAATAAGTAAGTACTAGGGAAGAGTATAAAAATATGCAGGAGTGTAAAAAAGCAGGGAGGCCAAAGCACAACTGGAGTTGCAGCTAGCAAGGGATGTGAAGGGTAACAAGAAGGTATGCTCTAGTCTACAGGTACATTAGCAGCAAGAAGGTCAGGGAAAGTATGGGACCTTTACTGAACGGGAAAGACAACATAGTGGCAGATTATGTAGAAAAAGCTAAAATAATCAATCCTCTCTGCCTCTGTTTTCACAGACAAGGTCAGTTCCCAAACTAATGCTCTAGGCAGCACAATATGGGGTGAAGGTGAGCAGCCCTCAATGGTGAAAGAACATGTTGAGAACTATTTAGAAAAGCTGGATATGCACAAGTCTATGGGAATGGATTTAATGCACATGAGGGTGCTAAGAGAGTTGGCTGATGTGATTGCAGAGCCATCAGCCATTATGTTTGAAAACTCTTCGTAATTGGGTAAGGTCTCGATGACTGGAAGAAGGCAAATGTAGTGCCCATTATTTAAAAAATTGAAGATGGAATACCTGGGGAACTACAGACCACTCAGCCTCACTTCAATCCCTGGAAAAATCATGGAGCAGGTCCTCAAGAAATCCATTTTGAAACATTTAGAAGAGAAGAACTTGATAAGGAACAGTCAACATGGATTCATGAAGGGCAAGTAATGCCTGACGAACCTAATTGCCTAGTACGATGAGATAACTGGCTCTGTAGATACAGAGAAAGCAGTGGACATGATGTACCTTGACTTCAGCAAAGCTTTTGATATGACCTCCCAGAGAATTCTTGCAAGCAAGTTAAAGAAATATGTCTTGGATGAATGGACTATAACTTGAATAGAAAGCTGGCAATATCAGAGAGCTCACAGTCATACTGGAAGGACATAACGAGTAGGGTTCAACAGGGATCAGTTTTGGGATCAGTTCTGTTCCACATCTTCATCAACAATTTAAAAACTGGCATAGAGAGTACGCTTATAAAGTTTGCAGATGATACCAAGCTGGGAGGGGTTTCAAGTGCTTTGGAGGATAGGGTTATAATTAAAAATTATCTGGACAAACTGGGGAAATGGTCTGAGGTAAATAGGATGAAGTTCAATAAGGACAAATGCAAAGTACTCCACTTAGGGAGGAACAATCAGTTTCATGCATACAAAACGGGAAATGACTGTCTAGGAAGGGGAACTGCAGAAAGTGATCTAGAGGTCACAGTGGACCACAAGTTAAATACAAGTCAACAGTATGATGCTGTTACAAAAAAAGCAAATATAATTCTGGAATGCATTAACAGGAGTGTTGTGAGAAAGATATGAGAAGTCATTCTTCCACTCTACTGTGCTGATTAAGCTTCACTGAAGTATTGTGTCCAATTCTGAGCACCACATTTCAAGAAAGATGTGGAGAAATTGGAGAGAGTCCAGAGAAAAGCATCAAAAATTAATAAAGATCTAGAAAATATGACCTGTGAGGAAAGACTAAAATAATTGGCTTTGTTTAGTTTACAAAAGAGAAAACTGAGAGGGGACATAACAGCTTCAAAGTACTTACAAGGGTATTTTAAGGAGGAGGAAGAAAAATTATTCTCCTTAACATCTAATGCTAGGACAAGAAACAATGGGCTGAAATTGCATCAGAGGAGGTTTAGGGTAGATAAGAACTGGAATAAATTGCTTAGGAAGGTTGTGAAATCTCAGTCACTGGAGACATTTAAGAGCAGACAAGATAAACATCTATCTGGGATGATCTAGATGGTGGTTGGTCCTGCCACGAGGGTATGGGACTGGACTTGATCGCCTTTCAAAGTCCCTTCCAGTTCTAGCATTCTAGGATTCTATGATCATCGGGCTCAATGGGGAGTGATCAATGGCTCAATGTCTAGTTGGTAGCCGATATCATGCAGAGTGCCTCAGGGGCCCATATTGGGGCCGATTTTGTTCAACTAATTATCTTGATGGCTGGACAAATTACAGCCTTAGCTAGTTCACAAATAACACTAAGTTACGGGGAGAGGTAGATATGCTGGAGGGTAGGAATAGGATCCAGAGCAGCGGTGAGCAACCTGCAGCTGACAGGCCACATGCAGCCCATCAGTGTAATCTCACTGTGGTGCATGAAACACTTTGGTGACACTGATCTTCTGCAGGCACTGCCTCCCATAGCTCCCAGTGGCTGTGGTCCTCTGTTCCTGGCCAATGGGAACTGTGGGAAATAACAACCAGCACATCTCTGCAACCCCTTTGTCTTTACATGCCACTTTCCACAGCTCTCATTGGCCAGGAAGAGAAAACTGAGGCTACTAGAAACCTTGGGGGGAAACGGAAGTGTTGGGCCTGAAGATGGTCAACATCAGCAAAATGTCTTGCAGGTTACTCTGGTGGGCCATGTGCAGCCCACGAACCAGAAGTTGCCCTCCACTGATTCCAATGACCTAGACAAATTGGAGGACAGAGCCAAAAGGTTCAACAAGGGCAAGTGCAGAGTCCTGCACTTAGGAGGGAAGAATCCCAAGCACTGATACAGGCTGGGGACTGACTGGCTAAGTGGCAATTCTGCAGAAAAGGACCTAGGGATTACAGTGAATGAGAAGCTGGATATGAGTCTGTGCCCTGGTTGCAAAGAAGGCAAATGGAATATTGTGCTGCATTATTAGGAGCTTTGTCAGTGATTATTCCCCTCTATTCAGAACCGGTGAGGCCACATCGTACTGCTTCCATTTTGGAGGCCCCACAATACTGAAAGGATGTGGACAAATTATAGAGAGTCCAGTGGAGGGCAACAAAAATGATTAGGGGCTGGTACACATGACTTATAAGGAGTAGATGAGGGAAATGGGCTTATTTCATGTGTAAAAGAGAAAAGTAAAGGGGAATTTGATAATGTCCTTCAATTACCAAAGAGAATGGAGCCAGACTACTCTCAGTGGTGGCACATGACAGAAAAAGGAACAGTGGTCTTCAGTTGCAGTGGGGGAGGTCTATGTTGGCTATTAGGAGAGACTTTCACTAGGAGGGTGATGAAGCACTGGAATTGGCTACCTGTGGAGATGATGGTGTCTCCATCCTTAGAGGGTTTTAAGGCTAGGCATGCATAAACCCTAACAGGGATAGCAGGCTGTTGTACTAGAAGACTTCCTAAGGCAGGGGTGGGCAATAATTTTTTGCCACAGGCCACTTAAAAAAAAAAGTGGCAGGGCCTCGAACAGAAGGGGCACCCTGAAGGTGAGGTGGTGGGGTGGGTTCTGGCATGGCATAGGGGATAGGGCGTTGGCCTGGGAAGGACTTAGCATATTCAAGTCCCGCCCACCGTGAGAAAGGAGAATACTTCCGGGTTCCCCACCCCCAGACCATGATTGGTTTGGGGGTGGAAGAGCACCTTTGCCCCTCCCTCCAGCTTCCCCTTAGGTGCCCATGCCCCCGGCTGCAAGGAGACTTTCCATGCTCCCATGCCTTCAGCATGCAAAGTCTCCTCCCGTCCTGCCAGGAGTGCACGGCACTTCTAAGCGCTGCATACTCCTCACAGGACAGGGACAGGTCAAAGGAAACTTCATGCACTCCCATGTCCTGATTGGCCTGAGGATGGGGAAGCATGCAAAGCCTCCTCCTGCCCTGCTAGGAGCACATGGCGCTTTTAAGCGCCGCGCACTGCTCGCAGGGCAGCGACAGAGTGGAGGAAACTTTACACGCTACTCCTGCCCCCAGGTCTTAACTGGTCTTTTCCAACCCTAATCTTCTATGATTCTTCCCTCTCCAGACCTTGCCCCCTGATTGCTCATCTCTATCCCCTTCTGTGATGTTTTTGGACTTTTTTTTTTTTTTTTTTTGAGAACATGAGGAACAAAGAATGTATTCCAGAGACTTAAAAGACAGCAGACTTTTCCATCTCTGCTACAATCCTGCACCAGGAACTTTGTAATTAGTGTATGTAATGTGTTCCTTTAACCATTTTACTCTCAACCTTTCTTTCTTTCTTTCTTTCTTTCTTTCTTTCTTTCTTTCTTTCTTTCTTTCTTTCTTTCTTTCTTTCTTTCTCCTTTAGGCTATGTCTAGACTGCAGGCTTCTTTTGAAAGAGGCTCTTTCGAAAGCATCTTTCGAAAGAACCTCTTTCGAAAGAGAGCGTCTAGACTGCACGGAGAAATTTCAAAAAAGCGGCTTGCTTTTTCAAAAGAAAGCATCCAGTGAGTCTGGATGCTCTCTTTTGAAGAAGCCCTATTTACATTGAAGAACGCCTTCTTTCGAAAGAGGAACTTTCGAAAGAAGGCGTTCTTCCTCGTGAAATGAGGTTTACTGCCATCGAAAGAAAAGCCGCGTTCTTTCGAATTAATTTCGAAAGAACGCGGCTTGAGTCTGGACGCAGGGGAAGTTTTTTCGAAAAAGGGCTACTTTTTTCGAAAAAACCCCTGAGTCTGGACACAGCCTTAGATTTTAGATTCTAAAGGATTGGCCTCTTTTGCGTAAGATCTGAGGTATAACTTTACCTGGAAATGTGGCTGGTCCTTTGGGAATGAAAGAATCTGCTTGGTTTTGCTGAGATTGGTTTTCCTATCCTCCCATCTGTGTAATGCATGGTACTGGTTGTGGCACAAAAGAAGCTGGAGTGTTTAGGGGATTGCTTGTCTGACTTCTTGCTGGTCAGTGTGACAAACAAAAGTGCTTTTTGTGATTGGTTTGGTGCCTTATAGAGGAGGATGCACATTTTTGGGCTGTAAGTAGCCCTGTTTCTAAGCAATTTTCTCTGATTTGACTCTCTCAGCTGTGCCCCCAGAACATGTTATATTACACCTTCTCCCTGTCCTTCGCCATTATGGCTAGTAAAAATATAGTAGGGCTTATAAAAGCCATGGTCTCCGGTAGTCCCCTGTTGCAGTACCCCTGTTCTGAATTAGGTCTACAGCTTGGAGCCCTCCTTCATTATCAATTCTTATCCTTGTCAGAGGCATGAGCACAGTTATTTTCTTGCTTGCTGTTGCTGAGATCATACCTGGTTTAATAGACAGCTTGGTTCCTCCGCCCATAATATTTTAGGGTATGTCTACACTAGCTCGTTAATTCAAGCTAGGTAGGCAAATCAGGCAACTGGAGTTGCAAATGAAGCCCGGGATTTAAATATCCCGGGCTTTATTGCATGTTCCCGTCCGGCCGCCTTTTTAAATCCCCCTTAGTTCGAACGAACTGCCCACGGCTACATGCAGCAGTTTAAAGTTAATCCGAACTAAGTCCTTAAGGATTAACTTTAAACTGCCACATGTAGCCGCGGGCAGTTTGTTCAAACTAAGGGGGATTTAAAAAGGAGGCCAGACGGGAACATGCAAATAAAGCCCAGGATATTTATATCCTGGGCTTTATTTACAACTCCAGTTGCCTGATTTGCCTACCTAGCTCAAATTAATGAGCTAGTGTAGACATACCCACAGAGTCTTATGGATTATAATATTTTGGTCGCATCTAAGTTGCTGGTTTTAGTGTGCAGGTGCTGGCTGGTTAGGGTGGCCAGCTTTTCTACTTCTGAAAACTAGATACCGAGCAATGGAATCTCCCCTGCTTCCCCATCCATTGCTCACTGCTCTCTCCATCTCCCTCATCCTGACAACTGAACAGGGCTCTAGTGATGGTGACATGATTAGAACAGAACATTTGAGGGAGGGACACACTCCAGGGATGAGTGAATGGGGTAGGACGGGGGAGGGATAGTTATGCTCTGGGGAATGGAGAGGTAACTAGGGTAAGGTGGGGAAGGCACAAAAGAGGGTGTGAAGGGGGCCTGGGCAGTCTAGCCACGAACCCTGCTCCTATGTGCTTCAGGATCCCTTCTGCTGGCTGTTAGTATCTCTTTCTGCGCCAGCTATGCAGTTCCTGAGCAGCTGGGCTGCTCTTCTCACCCTCCTAGCAGTGGAATGGAAGCAGATGTTAATTCAGGTAACTAGACTTCTGATGTCCAGTCAATAGTACAGACTGGTCTCTGTCAGGTCCCTTTCCAGCTGGACTTCCAGAAAAAAACTACACAGCTGGCAACCATAGGCTGGCCTATGTTATAGAGGAAATCAGATTTGATTACATGATGGTCCCTTTTGGCTCTCACTGATTTCAGTGGGCATAGGATCAGGCATATAAGGCTGTCACATCATCTCATAGGGAGTGTCTACTTTTCAGCATTTGTTGAAACAGACCCCTCTTTACACCATTCAATAGCCTCTCATGAATCTTCTCTCTCTGTTTGGTCAGCCAGTTTTACAGGGCTGTTATTACATAGTCTGCTTTGTTAAGAGGAGTTTAATCAAAGTTCCCTTTCAAATAAAACCCACGCATGTCAGAAGTGAGCAAGCAGCTAATTTACACTCTCAGCGATAGAACAGCATGTGTATCCTTATCCTGAATATCATTATGTTTTAACTGTAACCAAAAAACAGCTGGTGCTGTCAGAATGACCTGGTGGAGGAGAAAAAATCTGCCGTCCTCCCAGGCCACGTTTCTCTGCACCCACTTACTGCCAGACTACAGCTTTGTGATGCCTTACTAATTGGTTTCTAGATCTATTGTTGTATTCAAAAGAAGGGTGATTTGGCTGATTAACCATCTTGCTTTCTTCTTGTGCAGTAGAAGAAAATGAAAATGACTCATTGCTACAGTAGTTAGTTTGAAAGAGGGCAAACAAAGACCATGTCTGGGTAACACATTTTGCTGCAATGACACAGTTTTTCAGCAGTCTGTACCTTGTGATTAATCAAATATATTTTATTTTCCTAGTAGATGTTCCCACTGTAGTTACCTTCTATTGCAATCTATAGAGCTTTTTTTTAATCTCACTGAGAGAAGACTACCAAACTCTCGCAGTCTGTTTAGAACTGCCATAAACCAAAATTGCCAATGAACAATATCCAAAGGGAAAATTAGGCTATGAGATCATCTCGTAATTGATTACAGATTACTCCATCCCTTCGAATGAATAGAGCCCCTGTAAAATCTTTCATTTCCACCCAGTGCTTGAAGTACTTGATGTGGTCATGTGTCTGTTGAAGTCAAATATGGATTTATTTGCCAAATTCCATAGGAGCAGGAGTTGTCCCTAAATTAGTTAGGGGGACCAACATTTTCAAAACTGGCCTCTAAATACCCTAGTTTTTGGGCACTCAATAAAACACATTGAATTGGACATCTAAAATTGGGCAAGACATGAGTAGTGACCACTTTTCAGAATACTGTTCAAATATCTTATTTGACCTTTACTTCAAGAACATGTGAAGTAAATTTAAATATTACAAATAACTAACACACCCAAAGCACCATAAACATAAGCAACTGCTTTAAAACCAATCAATACATATGAACCTACAAAATCCTAACCCATTGAGATTGGTATCAGTATATTTCTCTTAATTGCTCTGTTATAGTTTTGATTGTGTATTTAAAATTCTGGAACAGAGAGTAACTGCAACACTTCATAGTTCCATTGCAGGCATAATATTACTCACAACTATGAGAAGCACACAGTAGTGTGTTTAACTTCAACCCAAAGTGATTTAGGAAATGCGTTAACATAGCTCATCAAATCTGGGGCAAAATAGGAAATGTAAGAGTCCTTCTATCATCTTGTCATCTAGGCTTGATAAAAATGTAATGAGCTACAAAGAGACACGTGATCCTTCACAGTGACTAATACTGTTCTTGCTAAAGCCTAATGTTTGATTCACTGGCATTTTTCAAAAGTCAAACTAAAGCATAATAATTTCACTAATTAAGTTCAATAGACACTTCAGAATTAATGTCCATAAAGTTCTGAAATGAAAATTATGCTACCTTGTCCTCAAGGATACATGTTGTGCTGAGAAACCAATTGGTTCATTCACTGTGACAGATTTGTTTTCTCAAAGGTTACAACTGAGAGAAAGGCTTACTTTCCTCCATCCCTGAACCAAACTTTTATACAGTGAATAAATTTAAAATGCAAAACCAAACCAGAACTTAATGATGTACATTTCACTTAATTTTCTTTTAAAGATGACATTCTTCTTTCAAGTATAGAAGCATAATATGTGTTTTAATAGAGGTCTCATTTATATGCCAGCCTTTGTAAGAAAGATTGTTTCTGTCACAGGAAGAAATATAATTGCTCTAATATTCAGACAAGCATTAGCAAGAGATTGTTTTTTATCTCACTCAAGACAGTTCTCATTTGGGTAGGACATTCATGGAACTTTGCTAAAGAGGTAGATTAAATTTGTTAAATTATTATAAATTAGCTACAGAGTACATCCTTCCTTCATGCTATTAGCCTCTCTCATCTACATCATAAGAAAATATTCCTAATCACTGAAGATTTGCCACAAATCCTATAAAGTGTTGATCACATTCAACTCCAATTGACTTAAGACTTTACCTAAAATTTCTTCACTGTGATTTCTTTAAACAAGGCTAAAGTGTGTCCCTGTTTTTTTACTAGCTCTACATTTTACATCTCTGGACAATGATGTAGAAAGGCATCAATGCTGAGATTAGAACAGAGTGTTTAGCTTCCTATTCTGTTTTCAGAGCTGTGCCAAAGTGTGCCAGTGCAAAGCCAAAATATACACATTTTGAATTTGTAATGCTTACTACTAGCCCCAAAATCAAATATATGCATTAGGCATGTGGGGTATGTTCAGATAGGATGAATGAATTATCTAGCTATGACTAGCCTTATTGCCAAGTGATATTTAATGTGCTTGCATGGAGGAAATCTTTGAAGTCTTTACTCAGGCAAGCTCCCATTGACTTCAACAAGTAATTTGGCCATATAAAAAGTCAGTAGGTAAATCGGGATTTAATCTATTCTGATCTGGTTTAAATTTCATTTTTATAGAAGACATGTTGTAAATGTATATAGTTAGGCAAATGGATTTTTTAATATTGGGGAAAATGTTTCCTACAATACATACAAACACAGGATTATTCTCTGGACTTCAGATTCCAAACATCTTCCATTAAATAGTCTTACATTCATCCACCAATAGCTTTGGTTTGACTGGAAATTTTCCAGATTTAATCTGAAGAAAAAGGAGACTATTGATGCAAAGTCTTCAGAAAACTGATGAAGCCATTGTTGAGTTACAGTACATTTAAAAATAATTAAGTTTACAATGTTGACTTATTTTTGACATTTTTGCTTCCCTCTAGCTCAGAAACAGCTTATTATTACTCCTCCAGATTTTCACTACAGGTTGAACCTCTGTAATCTGGGATTCCCTGGTCCGGTAACTTCCACTGTCCAGCAGGACCACGGATGTTCCAGGACTAGAAAGTCTCAGGTGAGGGCTGGTGGTTGGGCTCCCCACAGATGGGCTGCCTGTCTCCCTGCAGCTGGGCTGCCTGGCACACCGCATCTGGGCAGCCACACACAACCCAGTAGGGCTGCCTCGCAGGGCCAGGAGACCAGTGTACCGCAACGGGGCTGCCCATCGGGGCCAGGAGCTCTGTGTGCCACAGTGGGGCTGTCCGATGGGGCCAGGCGCCCAGTGTGCAGGAAGCTGAGCTGCCCAGAATAGCAGGAAAGGAAGTGGGAGGACCAGCAAGGCAACAAGGCTGGTGGCAAGGGGGATCAGCAAGGAGGCCAGTGGCTGGGCCAGGGCTGGAGGCAGCTGGTAGCAGTGTAGACATATATGATCTCCCCTGGTCTGGTAAATCCCACATCCAGGACCAGTCAGGTCCTGAGGGTGCTGGACCAGGGACTTCCAGCCTGTACTATTCAAACCTCCTGAAAAACTCGTACACTGTTTATATTTGAAAAACTTATTTTTCCCATTGATTTCAGTGAGAACATAATCAGACATTAACTTTTGTGAAATGGCAATTATTTCCTTGTCTATGTAACAATCTTGGGATTCATGAAATAACAAACCAGTGAATGAGTATGAAATAAAACTTTAATAAAGCAAACTTGAGAGCATCTCTGGTGAGCTGCTGCACACAGCAGTGCATTGTTTCCAGCACTCACTTCCAAGGCACATCCCAAATTTCCAATCTCACAACACAGTCCCTTATGAGGAAGCATCTCCAAATCACAGTCTTTCATAAACATACCTCTACATTGTTCCTCTTCAAGAAAAAATAATTAACCAAGTATTAGAGGTATGATTCCTCAGGCATTCCTCTATCACTAGCATGAAGAGATTGGAGTCATGTGTCTATTTCTCAAAATAATATTCCTCCTTCCACTTCTAATTTTCTTTTATCTTCATATTGTTTCATTTTTATGAAATTTCAGCAAATTCTCAGTAACTGGTAAATTAGATCTAATCCTTCTTCCCATTAAAAAGTCAGCTGGAGAAAAGCCATTCTTCAGAAGTGTTATTTGGTGGACCAATACATATTTTTATACAAATCACCCTTTGTCAAAAGTTTTGGGGTTTTTTCATAACGTTCTTTACTGCCTGTATAGACCTTTGCACATTCCATTTGACTTGCGGGTTATTTGGACTTGATGATTTTGATGAAAATCCCAATCTGTGGCAAATTGCCTGAAATCTACATTGGAAAATTGTGGCCCATTATTTTAAGACTTTATCTGGAAGACAATGTCTGGAGAAAGGATTCCCTTCATGTCAACTGCCATTGACTTACTATTGGTCCTGTGCAATAGGCAATCTTCTGGATACCAAGAATAATAATCTGTGACTATTAAATAATCCTTTCATTGTCAGGTAAATAAGTCAGTGTCGACCTTCTCATAAGGCCTTAGTGGAACTGTTTGATGTCTCAGTGGCTCTGTCTTTTGGTATGGCTTGATTTTTCAAGCAGAAAAAAGAGTTTGCTACCTCATTAGTGATGTTGTGATTGATCTATGGCAATATAGCACCTGTCGTGCTTGTTGTTTGCACTTCTCAATTTCTAAATGACCCTCATGAATCTTCTGTAGCATTTCCTTTCAGAGAATCATTGGAATCACAACCTTACTGCCCTTGAAAATCATCCCATCTGTCTCATTCAGTTCATGTCTGCAGTTCCGATAGTCTCTTAGGCTTGGACGGCAACTGCTTATTTCTTCAGGTGATTCTTTAATGATCACTTCTTTAAGGCTTCCCAGTTATTCATCATCCTCCATTTCATCTCTTATTTGTTGCAGTTGCCTAACTGTTAAGGGAGTTGACTTTACAGTCATGCATACATAGGCTTGCATCTCTCTTGCATCTTGCATGTCTCTAAGGTATTGGCAGGTTTTGTGGGAACCACTTCTCTGGAAAGTGCATCTGCAGTGAACATGAATTTACAAGCATGTAGGTCAGAACACAGTCATACTTTTGTAGCTTTATCATCAGTCTTTGAATACTCATGGTACTATCATTTAGCAACTAGCTAAATAGAGCTATCAGGGGCTTCCACTGTCTGTCCCTAAAGATACTGATGTAATAATATTCCTTAGAAGCTCCTTTTCTATGTGGATCTGGTTTATGCCGCTGACTGCCAACAAATGCTTATGCCACTGACTGCCAACAATTCTCTTGCCTTTGTAAAATCACATTTCCTAACCCACATGGTGAAGCCTCTGATGAGATTTTAACAGTCCTACCTGGGGCATAGAACTTCCACAATGGTTCCTGTAACAGTTGTTGTTTTAAACCTTCCCATGATTCCTCCCATTCTGGATTCCAATACTATTCACTTTTACTCTCCAGGGCTGTGTCTACATCGGCACCCTTTTCCGGAAAAGGGATGCTAATGAGACAAGTCGGAATTGCAAATGCCATGGGGGATTTAAATATCCCCCGCGGCATTTGCATGAACATGGCTGCCGCTTTTTTCTGGCTCGGGGCTTTGCCGGAGAAAAGCGCGAGTCTAGACGGGATCTTTCGGAAAATAAAGCCTTTTCCGGAAGATCCCTTATTCCTCTTAAAATCAGGAATAAGGGATCTTCCGGAAAAGGCTTTTTTTTCTGAAAGATCCCATCTAGACTGGCACTTTTCTCCGGCAAAGCCCCTAGCCAGAAAAAACCGGCAGCCATGTTCATGCAAATGCTGCGGGGGATATTTAAATCCCCCGCGGCATTTGCAATTCTGACTTGTCTCATTAGCATCCCTTTTCCGGAAAAGGGTGCCAATGTAGACACAGCCCAGGAGTTTTCTCAACGCTTTCTCCAAAGTATATATATTAAGTATGAATTTTCCAAGATAATTAATCTTTCCTTGAAACGGAAATATTTCCGGGGGTGGGCAATATCACAGCAGCAGTTAGCCAAGGATTAACCCCGGGACACTGCTTACAGTAGCTACTATTGCTAGGAACAGCAATCAGTGGTCAATGGGAGCTGCGATTGTTGATACCAAGTCTATATAGCGGTGGGGACATGCCAGGAACTAATCCTAGTGGACGATCCAGTCTTCTGGCCAGTATTTGCCCACCCCTGAATTAGGAGCACAAGTCCAATTTTCAAAAGCTCCTAACTCGCTTAAGTGTTTTTAAAATGTTACCGTGTGAATGTTTGACACATTCTATTATAAATTCTGCCTATTTAGTCACACATAATACATCCATAACCCTGGTGTCTCACTGCTAGGCATCTTTCACTATCCACAATGTCATTTTATTCACATATGTACATGCTCAGTAATGCTCTCATGTATGAACTTTTTCATGTGGATAGGTGATCTTGGAGAGATGCATAATGCAACAGCCTGGCGCTGCATCAGCTTTCTTCATTTAGCCTGTTCTGAAAGCAGTTATTTCCTCTTTTCCAAGTCATTTAATGGCAGGTTCTTCTTTTGCCTTTTTATATCTGTCCCTTCACAATAGGTAAGGAAAAATGATAACATGAAAATACAATTGCAGCTAATGAGATATTGTTTCCTTCATCTATCTATGATGTTACAAATCACTATAACAAATCCTATCAATTTTCAAAATTAACCTTCACAAACCATTGTACTGCTCAGCCATTCAAAGAGAATTCATGTATTAAACAGTGGCAGCATAAAGAACAGAAGCAATTAAGTGACATCTCTACTATAGTAAAACAAAGCTTATGAAAAGGTATACTCTTACCATTACATTTTCTTTAACAAACAGATGACTAGATGCAATGTGTGCTTGGCTTCCTTAGTTCATCTTTAAATGGAGTTATGTGTTCATAATGGATACAGCAGCCATATACCTGATGAAGAATAATAGAAGGAAATAGAATTTAATGTGGCTTCCGTATGTCAGCATGGTGGTGCAGTTATCAACTGAATTTATTCATGTCATCCTATTACTTTGGCTTCTTTGTAGAAGCAAATAACAAATTAATGTTTCAGAATTGCCTTGATTTGCTTCACTAGTGGCAGATGTGATACAAGCAGAACATTTAAATCTAGTGCAATGTCCCAACGAGCTTTTTCTGACCACAATTACTGGATGTGGAGGCAAGATTCATGTGGGAATTTGCAAATGATCATGGAAACATCTATTAAATTAGCTTAGTGTTAGGAATTTTAAGGGGCAAGTGCTCTGGTATAATGTGTTCAATACAAGCAGTTAATTAAAATTACAGTGACATTTAGCTCAAAAAAAGACTGATGTTCAGGAAAAGGGGAGCAAAGGGGAAACAGTCCCAAGGTAGAGTGATTTAAAAGGGCCCAGCATTCCCAGTCACCAGTAGTGGCCCCAGGTCCTTTAAATCACCACCAGAGTCCTGAGCGGTGCATTCTGGTCTGTGCAGAAGGGCAGGCAGGGCAGGTTAGCCTCCAACCCCACCCGCTTTGCCTAAGGACCCGCCTCTTCCAGAAGCGTGGAGCCATTCTCTCCCCCACACACACACCTTGCCCAGGGCCCTGGCAATTCTGTTGATCTCCCAGCTGAAATAAATAGATCTTGCTACTTTGTGACAACAAGAGAGTTACTATCTGTGTTAACATGATCATTCTAATGAATCATATATTGTTTTTAAAGCAAGGGAAATAAAGATTATTAAGCAGAATTTTTTGTTCTAGGCTTGATTTTTGCTCTATAGCTTTGTATTGACTGTGACCAAGAAGAGCTATATAAACTAACCTCTTTTGAACTAAATACCAATGTTCTAGCTATAGATACTGCAATGTAGGACAACTGTTCAGTTCATAGCCACCTATGGGGTGCCTAACCTTGCTGAATTGATTTTGTGCTCTAGAAATTACGAGTGCCAAGTCCATATTACATCTTTCAAAAGGTGCTGCAACCCATCACTGCAACAGACAGCTTGCCATAAATATTAGCAAGACTGAAATTCCTGTAAATGAAGATTAAAAGAAACCACTTTGAAATTGGCTGAGCTGAGCAAGTAAGGAATTCATGTAGCTCTTCATGTTGTAAATCAACGTACAATGTATAGTCACTGACTAGTTTAATTAACAACTTCATATTCTGCCAGCAAAAGGAGTCACAAAGGACAAGATAGAGACCGTAAACTAATTTCAACAAGATATGTATTATCTGTAATGCCAAAATATTGTTTCAATGACTATAATTTCTGAGCCATGCTTAGGCCCTCATCAGAAGCTCTCTCTCTGTTCTCCTCCCCTCTGTCTTTCTGTCTTCTCTTTTGAAGCTTTCATTCTGAGTAATATACAGTAAAAACTGGGTTTGATGCCCTGATATTTAAAAGTACCCACCAATTATACTTATACATTGAAAAGCAGTTGACTTTGTGGGATGAATCTCATGATTGGAGCACTGTCATGGAAGGGTATAAACTGTTCAGAAAAGACAGGAGGAGGAGAAAAGGTGGAGGAGACGCACTGTATGTAAGAGAACAGCATGGTTGCACAGAGCTTCTGTACAAAATGGGAGAAAAGCCTCTTGAGAGTCTTTGGGTGAAGTTTAGATACAGGAGCAACAAGTGTAATGTCATGGTGGATGTCTGCTATAGACCACCAGATCAGGTGGAGGAGGTAGATGAGGGTTTCTTCAGACAACTAACAGAAGCTTCCACATCACAGGCCCCAGTTCTCACAGGGGACTTCAATCACTCTGACAACTTTTGGGAGACCAATACAGCAGTACACAGACAATCAAGGAATTTATTGGAGAATGTTGGGGACAACTTCTTGGTACAAGTGCTGAAGAAACCAGCCAGGGGCCATTGTACTCACAAACAGGGAAGAATTTGTAGGGGAAGTAGATGTGGCGGGCAATCCTGGAAAGCAGTAATCATGAGATGGTCAAGTTAAGGATCCTGACCAAAGGAAGAAAGGAGAGCGGGAAAATACAGAAGCTGGACTTAAAAAAGCAGCCTTTGATTCCCTCGGGGAAGGATGGGGAAAGGAATCCAGGGTTCCAGGAGAGTTGGCTGTATTTTAAAGGAATCTTATTGAAGGTGAAGGAACAAACTATCCTAATGTGCAGTAAGAAAAGCAAATATGGCAGGCAACTAGGTTGGCTTAAGGTGAAATCTTTGGTGAGCTTAAACACAAAAAGGAAGCTTGCGAAAAGTGGAAACTTGGACAGATGACTAGGGAGAAGTATAAATATATTGCTTGAGATTGCAGGGGGTATGATCAGAAAGGCCAAAGCATAATTGAAATTGTAGCTAGTAAGGAATGTGAAGGGTAACAAGAAGGTTCTTACGGGCATGTTAGCAATTGGAGGGTGGTCAGAGAAAGTGTGGGATCCTTACTGGATGAGGAAGGTAACCTCCCAAGGGCTCAGACACTCCCTTTCTCATTCTCTGTTTTATGGTCTCCTTCTGCAGGTGGTGAGGGCCATCTACTCGATCCTACTGCAGAGGGTCATCTGTCTGGGAGACCTGGACCCAATTATGGCTGAATTTGCTCTCCTGGGTTTCCCAAACTGCTGGAGTCATAGATGGGATCCACATACTGATCTATAAACCTGAGCATTGAGCAGCCCAGTATATTAATAGGAAGGGCTACTTCTCCATGGTGCTGAAGGCCCTGGTCGACCGTGGACAGTTCACAGACATTTTTGTCGGGTGGTTGGGCAGGGCACACAATGCCCACATCTTTTGAAACTCTAGCCTGTATGTGAAGCTGGAGGTGGGCACATTCTCCCCCCGCCATGAACTAGCAGTTGGGGACATGCTGGTGCTATTATGCATCATGGGTGACGTGGCCTACCCCCTCATGCCATGGCTCATGAAGTCTAATATTGGACACCTATACCCTAGCAGGGACCAATTTAATGCCCGCCTGAACTGGACCAGGATCCACGCTGAGTGCGTCTTCGGTCACCTCAAGATGTAGTTCAGGTACCTGCTGACCCACCTCGACATTGGGGAGCACAACAACCCTGAGGTGATCGTGATATGTTGTGACCTCCACAACATTGTGGAGAGGAACGGGGAGGCCTTCCTCCCAGGGTGGGGGGCAGATGCCATCTGCAAGGGGCAACACTTCGAGAAGCTGTGGACAGCTGCCATCCGCCAGGTTCATCAGGCTAGGGGGTGCATCCGAGAGGCTCTAAGGGAGAGGTTCTCTCAAGGACCCCAGTAACTCTCACCAGGGGCCTCTGGCTTGCTGACCTATCCCTTCCACATCACAGCCCCTCCCTTCGCCCCTTCCCTGACTTCTCAATAAAAACACCTATTTGGTTTCCAACAAAACAAAGTCTGTATTGATCTTTCATTAAAGAAGATGGGGAGGGGAGCTCATAACCTGGAGGAGGAGGGGGCTCGGAGTGGCATGGGGGGGGGTGGCTAGATGTGTCACCTCAGATGCAGGGACCTCATTGGAGCTGGGATTGGGTGGATCAGGGACCACAGGAGAGTGGGAATGGGGGGCGGCTGGAGCGGGATCAGGGATGGCAGGGAGCAGAGGGAAGGGGCATAAGCATCACATGGGGAAAGGGCATGGGCATTGTTTGAGGAGGAAGCAGAGGGGGGAAGGGAAAGGGAGAATGGGCATAGCATGGGGGGCAGGAGGGTGGTAGGCAGGAGCAGTGACAGCAGGTGGGTGTGCTTTTGGGCCCCTGGGCTCTGGCAGCTGGCTCAGGTGGCATGGCTAACTCTTCAGTCCTGACTGGTCCGGCAGTGGAGAACACAAAGAGGAAGATATTGTCAATCATCCGTGCAGACCCTCCTCTGTGAGCAGCAACCAACAGTCCTTGGGCTACAGGAGGAGGATGTCCTGGGAGCAAGGCCATGTGCCTCACAGGGGCCCTGAGGTTCCCAGGAAACCATGCTGCTCGCTTGCCCCCCAAGAACAGCAGGCAAGGGAAGTGTCCAGCCACGGTATGATCCCCTCATGGGCAGCAGAGGAGCTGGGAGCAGCCTGGCCCTCCCTGGGGTCGACAAACATCCCCTCCCCCCCCAGGCTCGACGTGCATGGCCTCCCCTGAGCCTGGCAGCAGGATCCCATCCGTGTTCAGGGGCTGCCTTTTGAGTCCACGTAGCACATACTAATGCTGCTCGTGGTTTCACATGCACAGATTGCAGCATGATGTCCAGCCCAAGCAGCCCGAGCGATGCTCGCACCCTGCCCCCTGTGCACCTACCTCCCCCATCCTGTGTGTGTGACAAACTGAGAGCACTCACCTGAAAATCACTCCCCAGCATCAGACGAGGCCTGGGAGACATTCTGGTTCACAGGCACTGGCTCCAGGAACAGGGTGATGGTGTCTGTCTCCTCCTTCTCCTCCTGCTGGCCCTGGTCCTCCCCTCCGTGAACTCCAGCTGGGCAATGACAGAGGTCTTGAGGCTGGAGTCCACCACAAAGGGTGGGGAAATGGATTCCCCACCCCTGAGGAACTGGTGAAGCTCCTGATAGTAGGGACAGGTGTGGGGTCCTGCCCCTGAGCATGAGCTGCGCTCTCCGGTCCTGACGTATTCCTGTAGAAGCTCTTTGACCTTACTCTGGACCTGTTCTAAGTTCTAGGGTGGGTGTCCATGCTCCACCAGGGACTTAGCCATGTACTCAAAGATGTCTGTGTTGCAGCACTTGGCATGGAGATCCTGCAATGTCTCCTCCTCACCCCACAGCTCGAGGAGGGACAGGATCTCTGCTCCACACCAGGAGGGTACCTGCCTCTTGGTCCCACTGGCTGGGTCCTGGGACCCCTTGGGCTGCTCTCTTCGAGGGCTTGGAGAGTCTCTGGGGGCTTGTGGCTGTGCCATCAGAGAGCAAGCTTGTGGCAGGGAGAGCCACATGGTCAGGGTGCTGCTTCAAGGCTGGCTTCCTGCCACAAGGCTCATCCAGAGTGCCTGCAGCTGTAAAAGATACCAGGAGACAGGAACTATAGAGTTGTGATTTCTTTGGATAGCATGTCCACAAGGGCACCTGTGTTCAGGGGCGGATACAGGGCAGGGCGAACGGGGTGGCCGTCCCGGGCCCTGCACTTAAAAAAGCCTCACGCATGCGCCGTGGCGCCACCGCGCATGTGCATGGCGTCGCGGTGCATGCGCCATGGCAAAGGGGAGGGCCCCGCAGAGTTATGCTGCCCGGGGCTCCGCAAAACAGTCATCTGCCTCTGCCTGTGTTATTTCCTCAAGGCCTCTTCTTTCAAAAGAAAACCCTTCTCCCCGTCCACACGCGCCTTTTTCCGAAAGAGCTCTTTCAGAAAAGGCGTTCTTCCTCATAGAAAGAGGAGTACCACTGTCAGAAAAACCCCTTTGTTCTTTTGATTTCCTTTCAAAAGAATGCGATTGCAGTGTGGATGTAATTCAAGTTTTGTCAGAAAAACAGCTGTTTTTCCAACAAAACTCCGTAGTGTAGACATACCCTCAGAAAGTTTGAAGATGACACTAATTTAGGGGGAGAAGTAGGCATGTTTGGAGGGTAGGGATGGGATCCATAGTGACCTAGACAAATTGGAGGATTGGGCCAAAAGAAATCTGACAAGGAACAAAAGAAATAAACAAGGACAAGTGCAGAATCCTGAACTTGGGACAGAAGACCCAAGCACCGTTACTGGCTGGGTACGGACTGGCTAATTAACAGGTCAGCAGAAAAAGAGCTGGGGATTACAGTGCATGAGAAGTTGTATATGAGTCAACAATGTGCCCTAGTAGGCAAGAAGGTTAATAGCATATTGGGGTGCATTAGTAGGAGCATTGCCAGCAGATCTAGAAAAGTGATTATTCCCTTTTATTCAGTACTAGTGAGGCCATACCTGGAGTATTGTATCTGATTCTGTACCCCACCTCCCCCAACCCATTAAAGAAAGGATGAGGACACATTGAAAAAAGTCCAGCGGAGGGCAACAAAAATGATAAGGGGGCTGGAGCACATGACTTATAAGGAGAGGCTGAGGGATTTGGGCTTATTAGTCTACAGAAGAGAAGAGTGAGGGGGTATTTGATAGCAGCCTTCAATTCCTGACAGTACAGCTTCACTGCCCCACTACCAGCTATACAACCCTGGACAGGAGATGTCATGGCTGACAGCAGGGTAGTCCAATTGTACTGCCAGGAAGAGTTGTTCTCATCGGGTGCTGAGACTGAGTCCCAACAGGACTACATTCCCCTCCCCTCAATGGCTCTTGGGAGTAGAACCTTGCAGATCTGTGGATCCCAATGTCTATCCATGATTATCCACATCTGCAGTTACACATTTCTATCCATATAAGACTCTACAAATATGAATGTCTTTTTCACTCACATTCTGAGGATAAAAGATCTCAGGCTACTTTATCAGATTTGACCCAAAACAGCTCAACCCAAAAAGCGAAGACAATTTTTAAAAGAAAAATTGAATTTTTTCTTCATGGAAAACACTTCAGTCATTTTAAAATTAAAGATGTTATGAATTAGTGTTTCAAATCTACAGATGGCAAATCCAATCCTAGAGAAGACTTAAATGGTAAAACAAACCATCATGTTCACCTTCTGTACAATCAGAAAACTGACTCAGAAGCACAAACAGTTTGGAATGTTGAAAAAGGGATAAGAACGATAAGTACTATGGAACATATTTACTGTATGTAAAAATAGTACAGTGACATTTTAAATAGATGAAAGGTCCAGGGTTTAGTTCAAATAAGCTGCATTAAAACTGCAATGCTTATCTGAACTAGCAAAACATCCTGAGCCTCCAAAAGTGTCCTCAAAAGCAGATGATAGCACTACAAAATATTTCCTGATGTTGGAAATATATTTTCCTATATTATTTTTCATCTATTTATTCCTCTAGTACCACAGGAAGTAGTGCATTTCTCTCTTCCTCGTCTTATATATTACATTATATTATTTTTATTAACCTTTTTTTTACCCTTGAACTTCTAAGCACTTTTATATGCCCATACTCATTTTTTACCCATATACTGTATAGATATTGTATTATATTTTGGATGGTGCTTTGCAGCTGGAAAGAAAGATAAAAATTACCCAACATCTGTATCTTTATAGCATCACATTAGAGATACGAGTGACAGAATCTTTTATGAACCAACTTCTGTTAATGAGAGATACATAAACACCTTATATTATCTCACCCACTTTGTCTCTTCCATGTACTGGGAGCAGCCTCACTATAACTTCTATGCATATAGGCCCAGGTGACTGTCCTGGAAAAAGTGCCTTTTTCCAGTTCTGCTAGTGATTCATTGTGAGACCTGATTTTGAAAAGTCTCCTGTGATTTTTTTTATGCTTAACTCTATGCATCTCACCACAGGTGGGTGGATTAACTTTTGGTGGGCCCCTCAGCTCCTGCCAGAGAGGAGGGTCAGGGTACACCCACTGCACCCACCCAGCACTCTGGCTGGAGAGTGGGAATGAGATGGGGGGGCTTGCTACGCTCTGCTCACCAGGCACTCCAGTAAGGGAGTGGGGTAGGTCCCGGCGCCTTCACTTTGCTCCCTGACAGGAGTGGTGAGTGGACAGAAAGCAGCAAGCCCCCATGCTCTGACCCTGCTTTCTGGCAGGAGTATCAGGCAGAGAGGTCCATTTTTCTGGGCCCCTCCAGTTGGCTGAGGCACCTAGATATGAGGCCTGTTGGCTCAGTGGCTAATCTACCATTGTATCCCATTGAAGTGAATGATGAGCACTTTTCTAATTCAGACTCAAGGGCTACGTCTACACTGGCCCCTTCTTCGGAAGGGGCATGCTAATTTTGAACTTGGGAATAGGGAAATCCGCGGGGGATTTAAATATCCCCTGCGGGATTTAAATAAACATGGCCACCGCTTTTTTTCTGGCTTGGGGAAAAGCCGGAAAAAAGCGTCTAGACTGGCGCGATCCTCCGGAATAAAGCCCTTTTCCAGAGGATCTCTTATTCCTACTTTGAAGTAGGCTTTATTCCGGAGGATCGCGCCAGTCTAGACGCTTTTTTCCGGCTTTTCCCCAAGCCAGAAAAAAAGCGGTGGCCATGTTTATTTAAATCCCGCAGGGGATATTTAAATCCCCCGCGGATTTCCCTATTCCCAAGTTCAAAATTAGCATGCCCCTTCCGAAGAAGGGGCCAGTGTAGACGTAGCCAAAGTGTCTTGACTTAGGCATCTAAAAACCAAAGCATTTGAAATCTGTGGTCTTCTTTAAAAATTGTACCTTTAAAATCTATTCCACTGCCCTCATCTGATAATTCTGGTTAATGATAACCCCTTGTTTTGTAATGCCCTGTCTGAACCCAAATGAAAGGCAAAATTATTGTTAGCTGAAATTCTCTGATGTGTATACATCTCTCTGGGAAAAAATTATATGTCACTGAGGGGAAATTTGGCTGCTTGGTTATTTTATTATAGCATTTTAACGATTTAAAAGGTATGAAAATAGTAAGCAGCTAATTGGTGTACAGATGGACAAGCAACCATGTAACACGTATACATAAATGGACATAGTTTTGCTTCCTCTGAGCTTTCAGTAGATGGATGAATAAAATAGCTTGACTTACTGGCCTTTTACAGTAAGAGTTTTCTGGTCTGCTCCATATAGGATGACACTGATAACATGCTTGGCGAGGAAATGGCGAGGCACTACCTTATTACAAATGAATAATAAGGCTGGAGCTGTTTCAGCACTGTCCTTCTGCACAAGGAACTCTTTCCTTTGTTATTGCATGTAATAAAGGCAATGTTACTATATCCTAATGTAATGATTCAGTGGACAAAATTTCCTCTTATTTGCATATTTTAAAGAACCAAAAGAAGGAGATTTCTGACTTTCCTGAAAATAGCCTCACCAAAAAAAAAAAACATTAAAAAACCCATAATTCAAATGTGTACAAACGATGCACCATCAGGTTCAGACAATAGCCAAATTTAATGGATGAAAGTATAGCTATTCTCCACAAATATTCACTGAAACAATTGCTTCCAATGTGTTCATGAAATTTATTTGTTTGGTTTCCATAAATACTTTAGGGAACAAGATGACTAGCAGAAATATTTTAGAAAAGTTAATTTTAAAGAAATTTTGATATTATTAACTGAAAAACAACTTTGAATGTATATACACAAACATCAGTGATCTAATTCTAAGAGTTGTGGTCAACAACTTAGAAATTATACCCTGTGCCCAAAGAAGCCCAATCCAAACAGTTTAATTTTAATAATGAGATTCCTACAATAAATTACTCCAGATCAATGTATAAACCAATATTTATTTATTTATTTATTTATTTATTTTTCCATGAGCAAGTTTGGATGAGAAATTCGGGCAAATTGTAAATGGCTTGTGGACAATTTGTGAATTGAAACAATTGCTAAAGGAGTTTAATAAATTATTTGCTACAAGTTATTCTCTCGAAGCTAGTTAGAAATAAATGCCTATCTGCTTTTATCATCACGGGCTGTGATTAAGAAAACTAATGCAGAATACTATGTGTGGTAATCCAAACATTAATGAACCATTCCAGGTCTTTCTGAGTGTTCTCAAATTTGTGGGATTTTTACTCTTTGGAATCCAGGCGCTTTAGCTTTTTCATAGATTCTAAGGTCATTATGATCATCTACTCCAACTTCCTAGAATTTTCCCCAAAATAATTCTTAGAAGATATGCTTTTAGAAGAGCATTCAATCTGAGAATGCACCACAGCCCTTAGTAAATTGTTCCAATGGTTAATTACATCTTATTCCAGTCGGAATCTGTTTAGCTCCAACTTCCAGCAATGGATCATGTTATGCCTATCTCTGCTAGATTGAAGAGTCCATCATTAAATATTTTCCCCCAGTGTAGCTAGAGTGCAATCAAGTGACCTGTTAACCTCAGTGTAGTGTGCTGTTGGCTTCACTCTCTGGGGACAGTGGTGGTTTGATAGCATTGATGCCCAGTAGCGTGGCAATTTTTGGAGTGCTGGTGCTGAGCTGCACTCCTCATTACTTCTGTTGGCACTCATCACAGCCCCTTAGATCTGGGTCTGGCAGCTGGGATTCTGTATGTGGGGCTGGTGGTGAGGATCTCAAGCCTGGCAGCTAGACAGGACTCTGCATGTGGGTCCAGGCGATAGAGCCAGCAGCCGAGTGGGACCCGAGGCCGGTCACTGACACTGTTTGCATGGCCATGACTGCTTAGTGAGACACAGGGCCAGCAGCCAAGCCCCTGTGCATAGGGATGGCAACCAAGCAGGACCCAGGGCCAAGCTCCTGTGTGCACAGACAGGAGCTGAGCAGGACACGGGGCCAGCAGCCAAGGCCCTTTGTATGGGAATGAAAGCAGAGTGGGACCCAGGGCTGGAAGCAGAGCTCCCAGAGAACAGTGGGGCTATGGCCAGGACCCTGGACAGCAGGAGGATGCCCAAAACCTGGGGGTACTATAGCATCCCCACATTCCTACTTCCTGAACCTATGTTGATGGCAAGTTCAAGGCATCTAGAAATAACCTTCTTAGAACAAACCCAGTGAAGGAGAGGTGCAACTCTTTGGCTGTTTCTTCATTTACAATAATTAGTGGTTAATTACCTGACCTGCCTTAACTTCAGACCGGTCTGAAAACTCGTCTGTTTTAAGATGTCATTTAAAACAAAGGAAAAAACATCATTATCACAGGTGCTCTATTTTTAGTACTATTCATTACAATGGAGCATAGGACTAGATCTGGGTCCATTATCTCATTAATGACAATAACTGCAGATGTTTTTTCTTCAGAACCTCATACAAAATGTGTACATTAAGTCATGTTTTCCCAGAGTTAATGAGCTGCTGTTCCCAGGTGTGTGGGACATGTTACTGTAGAACTGATTTTTAAGACAATAATAAAAGATGCTGAGAAGCTGGAGGAATTCCATTCTGTAGTTCTCACTCAGCAGTTGTAGCAGTAGTGACATATTGCATCATCTGAAGGCATGAAGCCAAAAATTTGATTTGGATGATTGCACTTAATGTGCCTGATCATATCTCTGGTGTCTAGATTAGCAAAATTGTCCCTCTCGGGTATGCGCATTTAATAGCGAGCACATAGAACTGCAATGAATCTATTATGAACCAGCTGACTTGCAATAAAAATGAGCCAAGAAGTTTCTCAAGCCAGAACTTTCTCTATACTGGTCGTCGCAATTGGGACTGCTTTCTGCCATGGAGAAGCTGATCCATGAATCAACTTGGGGGGAGGAGGGAATTAATCATCCTGTCAACCGTGGCTCTTCCATTAGTATGTCTTGCTATTTGTGATTTCTAAACAAATTTCCTGATTTGCTATTAATGTTCCCAGTGTGTAACTCAACATTATGTGGATTATAACTGATACAATCCTAATCAATATCATTTTCACTTAATACTGCATCTAGCAGATGTTGTATTAACCAGTCATGTCAATTATGCTTGCATTTCTAAACTAATGTCTCATTTGGATGTACAGAGAGCTGCCTGCTCCCACATGCTGGGCAGTTAGGCAGCCAAAGGCCATTGCTTATGACTAAAAATAATTGTAGGACCAAAACTGCAGTCACAAGTTAATTACAGTTCCATTTGGGTGCAAAAAATGACAAAAGTTTTTAAAAACGTAGATTTATATCCTTTTAGTACATTTGGTCACTACTATAGTCTTAAGCCCTTCCTAGCAGTGAATTAAAATAGACACACATAAAAAGGGAAGAAGTTAGTAGCAGATGGAGGAGCCCAGCTCAAGTGCAGTAATCATCAGATGCGATATATAAAAAGTGTTAAGTAGATTCCATTACACTCAGACTCGCGCCTACTTATATCACTTACCATTGTGTAAGGGAGTCTGTGTTGCTGTAATTTATGCCCAGCATCTGGAAGAACCATTAAGTTAAAGTATGGTGGAAGCTGCTTTAATTTACATGTCCTTAGACGCTTTTACTTTTTTTTTTTTTAAACTATACATTCCTCTCTTTGGTTCCACAGCATGAGAATACATTATATAACTCCCACTAGACATACTTGTTATTTCCAGTCAGGTTCACTCACATCACTAGTGAAATATGCATCAAAAGAGACTCCTCCCCATAACATAGATGCTGGAATTAGCAGTGCTGGGGGTGCCGCTGTTCCCTCCTCTCTTCCCCGTGCTCCCAGCTTAAAGTGGTTTCCATCTTATGCAAAGTTTGCGGTCGGTTCCATGACTCTCAGCACCCAAATTATACACATTGGTCCAGCATCTCTGTCCTACAGGAAAAGTGATATATAGAAATATCATTTCTCCAGTATTCAGTTCATTATTATCCCACTCCCATTGTAATTCCTACAAGACATTAATTAATAAGTCCAACCGTTCAACATCAGTGTATATGCCAAAGTGGGATGAAAAGTTGAAATAAATTGGTTTTTTGAGTGGCAAGTTTCAGATTTTTAATTTGAAACACCTTGAATTTTTTCATTTCTAGACAAAACAAATTATTTTATTTTGGATTGTTATATCAAACCAAAACAGCTTGGATTAGCTCAACATTAAGCTGCGTCTCTGAGCTGTAGGTTGCTTCAGGGGAATTGCAATATGGCTACCTTCTGCTTTTTTTCTCCTCTGTGGTCTAGACTCATTGAATAAACTACATCTTTCATGATTTGTACGGTGTCAATTCTAATTGAAGGAAGACCGATGTTCAAGGGGAGATGTAGTCAAGTCAAGGAACCCACTCCATAGGAAGGCAGAAGGCACCCAAACTACAGTCTCCTGAAGCAACACAGAAGCTCAGGCAAACACAGAACCAGAATTCTGAATTAAATATTTCATTTAGATTTACCCAAGGAAAAAATGTCAACAGAAAATTCCTAATCAGATGTAGAGCCAGTGAAGCATGTGTGCTCTTGAGTTGGCTCTTTTATTAAACCATAGTTGTGGCCCTTATAGGCCCACTAGCAGGCCTCTTCCCAATAACAGATTAGTTCTGTCACACTAATAAACTAACCCAGGCCATGTCTACACTAGGAAAGTATTTCAAAATTACTCAGTTTGATTTAATAATTCCTGATTTAACAAAATCAAACTAGTGTTTCCACAGTATGGAGAAGCCTTAAAATTAGTCAGAAGCAGGCTCTTTTTAATGTGGATGTGCTACCTCATACTTTTAGCCCGAGGAAGCACTGGGGAGTAATTAGTTTGAATTACTCTGAGGATAAATTATTTTGAAATAGCGACATTGGAGAGTTCATGTTACCATTATTTTTAAATAACTATTTTTGAATTAGTGTTACTTCTGATGAAAAGCAGTACAGATTTCAAATTCCACAGCACTTTATTTTGAAATAATGAGTTTGGTAGTCGGGACACTTGGCTTATAAATTTGACCTTGGATGGGTTATGTCAAAATAAGTTCCTAGTGTGGACTAGGGCTTGTCGTGCCACTTTGCTTCTTCAACACACAAAGTAAATGCCCATCCATGGTCATGCATGTAGAATAGTATCTCTAATGAAAAGATCAGCTAATGTGTTTCACAGAGATTCAAAACATCTCCATGTTTTCAATTTTATTGTCTACTATGCCTTTGACTTGAAATAAGTTATAAACTGAAAATAGATGACAAATATTCTCTAAGGGTACATCCAGACAGTGGAGCTATTTTGGGATACCAGAGGTCTTTTATTTCGGGATACCCCACATCTTTTAAAACGCACCTGTTATTATGAAATATTTTTCAAAATAATGGGCGCGCTATTTCAGCATCCCTGTGATCCGCATTACACGAGGGTTAAGGGATGTGTCCAAATAACGTGTTATTTCAAAATACAATAGAAATAAGATAAATAATTTGTGTAGCGCAAATTGCGTATCTTATTTCACGTTTAGGGTGCTGTATAGATGGACCCTAAAAGATTAAATGGAGAGTAAGAAGAAAAAGGTAAACAACAAAAGATAATTTGTTTTAAAATATTGTTATCATTTCAACTGATTTTTATCTAAGCTTCATGAACTTTTGCACATGCACACGTTTCTCAATTTTAATCAGGCTCAGTTGTCAGCCCTGGTCCAGCAACAGTGACCCCAGCAGTCAGCCTTCCTTACTACCTTCAGGGATTCCAACATGCACCCAGTTCTGAATTTTCCCCAGAATATGTATTCTACTCTGTCCAGTCCTCTCCTGGGTAGTTTAGATGTTACAGATTTATTGCTCCTATTGGGGTCAATATATAGGGCTGCCATTCCTTTAAGGGGTCATCATAGAACAGTTTGTTACTTCAGTTGGAGTTACCAAATTGTTCCATTTAAACACAATGGATTAGTTTTGATTAAAAAATAAAATAAGTTTATTTAACTCTAGAGATTTTAGGTGAGTGCTTTTCTAAAGTATCTTATTTTGAACCCTCCCTCTAATGCAAATCACACAGCAGGGGATAGGTGATTCTTTCCTACTCCCTTCCCATTTTTGTTCAGCTCCAAGAGGCAATGACAAAACCCAACCTTGAATCTGTTTTCTACCTAAATTTTACACTCAGATGGTGATTTATGGCCTTTCTGAAATACTGACATCATTCATGTTCTTATGTAAGTAATAATGACAAAAATGGTTCCATACATTGTGTGCATAGAATGGCACTTGAAATGTGGAAACACTTCCAGTATTAGTACATCTTACAGACATGGTTTACAGATTCCAGCTACGGGGTATGTCTAGACTGCATCCCTCTGCCGACAGAGTGATGCAGATTAGGCAGGTCGACATTGCAAATGAGACAGGGATTTAAAGGGTATGTCTACACTACCCCGCTAGTTCGAACTAGCGGGGTAATGTATGCATACCGAACTTGCTAATGAAGCCCGGGATTTGAATTTCCCGGGCTTCATTAGCATAAGCGAGGAGCCGCCATTTTTAAATCCCCGCTGCTTCGAACCCCGTGCAGCGCGGCTACACGGGGCTCGAACTAGGTAGTTCGGACTAGGTTCCTATTCCAAACTACCGTTACTCCTCGTGAAATGAGGTGTACCGGTAGTTCGGAATAGGCACCCTAGTCCGAACTACCTAGTTCGAGCCCCGTGTAGCCACGCTGCACGGGGTTCGAAGCAGCGGGGATTTAAAAATGGCGGCTCCCCACTTATGCTAATGAAGCCCGGGAAATTCAAATCCCGGGCTTCATTAGCAAGTGCGGTATGCATACATTACCCTCCTAGTTCGAACTAGGAGGGTAGTGTAGACATACCCAAATATCCATGCCTAATTTGCATAAAAATGGCCACCGTGTTTTGCCATCTCTGCACTTTGTCGGCAAAAAGAGGCAATCTAGAGGGGGATCTGTCAAGAATGAAAGCCTTTTTTGACAGATCCTGTAAACCTTCTTGCAGGAGGCATGAGGGATCTGTCAAAAAAGGCTTTCTTTCTCGACAGATCCCCCTCTAGACTGCTGCTTTATGCCGACAAAGTGCTGAATCAGCAAAATGTGGCAGCCATTTTTATTCAAATTAGGTGTGGGATATTTAAATCCCTGCCTAATTTGCAATGTCAACCTGCCTAATCTACATCCCTCTGCTGACAGAGGGATGCAGTATAGATATACCCACAGTGACTATTGTCAATAATCTAATTCTCTTTTATTTGTTTTTGGTATGAATCCATACATGGTTTCAGCTACTCTGAGCTGGCAAAAATGTGCAGAAGTAAAGCCTTCTAGGTAAAGTCCTCAGGATTTACATTACAAAGTGAAATTTCTAGCTCCTTCCTGCCAAACCCTAGTACTAATAAATGGAGAGATTAACTCAAAATTATCACCATGGTTGAATACCTTTTGATAAAGATTAACACACATTACACAGCTGATCAGCAACTTTGTATAAGCTATTAAAGGATATGTGCTTCCAAATTATTAATTTGTGCCTTAATGGCATTCATCATTTAAAAGACTATAAATAAGCCTCTTAAATTTTACTAGCCCTCAGCAAGTAGTTTCCTTAGGCTATGTTTTCACTACCAGGTTATTTAGAAGTAAGTTATTTCAAAATAATAACTCCTGAAATAACTATTGCAAAATAAACGTGTTCCTCTTCACAAGCAGCAGTTATTATTTTGAAATAACAAGCCCATTATTTCAAAATACAGAGAAGCCTCAAAATTAGTCTGAGGCAGGCTTCCCTCTTGTGGATGTGCTACCTCAATTTAGAGCCACACGAGGAACTTGGGAGTAATTACTTTGAATGGCCCTGGTGAGGAGCTATTTTGAAATAGCAGTAGTGGAGCATCCACACTACTGCTATTCTGAAATAGCTGTTTTCGAAAAGGCATTATTCTTCATGGAATGAAGTTTACAGAAGTTGGAATAAGCCGTCTGTTATTTTGAATTTATTTCAAAATAATGGAATTGCTGTGTATGCGCTTGCATTGTTCTTTCGGAACTAGCCAATTAGCCCTTAATAAGATGGGATTTTCAGGTCTCTCCTCCACATAGGTCTTCTCTCCTGAGCCTCCAGTCTCTCGCTCCATGTCTCTCTCTCTCTCTCTCTGTCTCTCTCCTCCTCCTCCTGCTTCCCACCCCCCTCAGCTCTCCTCTGCCTCCTGCCTCTCTCTGTCTCTCTCTTTCTCTTCTCCTCCCCCTCGTGCCTATCACTCGGGGACCATGGAACCCAAACAGCCGTTTGGGCTCTGCGCTCCCTGTGCTGCATGGGGAGCATGGAGCCCAAATGGTCACTTGTGTCACTTGCTCCCATTGGTGGCCCGGCTGAGTGGGGCAGAAGTCAGCTGAGTGCCACTGTGGGAGAAGAAGGGGGTGGAGCAGTGTTCACAGGCCGGGGGCGGGGCCTGGAGCTGCTGTCATGCCACACGTCACTACCCCGCCCCCGTTCGCCTCCCGCCGTGGTGCTTGGCTGACTTCTGCGCCACTCAGCAGGGCCGCTGCGGGGGAGCAAGCGGCCATTTGGGCTCCCGCGCAGTGGCCCGGCTGAGCAGCGCAGAAGTCAGCCGAGTGCCACAGTGGGAGGTGAAGGGGGGCGGGGCCTGGCCATGTTTGTCACTGCCCCCCTTCCCCTCCTGCCATGGTGCTCGGCTGACTTCTGTGCCACTCAGCCCGGCCGCTACGGGGGAACAAGCAGTGCAAGCGGCAGTTTAGGCCCTCCGCTGTCCATGCAGAACCCCTGCGGTGGCCTGGCTGAGCGGCGCAGAAGTCAGCCAAGCGCCACGGCGGGAGGCGAAGGACGTGACTCAGGCAACAGTGCCGCCCAGAGGAAACAGCCAGCATTTCAGTGTTACAGAGTCACAGGCATTAGGCTACTATATATATGATAACATCCTTTATTCCAAAATAACACTGCTGCGTAGATGCACCCTGAGAGAGATCTCGTGAATTCAACTGCAGAATCTAAAATTTTGAAAATTACTGTATTAGATTCACATGGAAGTTCTGGGATGAGTCTCAAGAGACCAAGAGATAGTATTAGGGAGGGAGAACGACACACATATGAAGTTGGTGGGATGATATAACAAGACTGGGTAGAATGAGTCGTATGTGCGCATTTGAGGGTATGAAATAGGATGTAATTATGTACCCTTTAAGTGGATTTGAATGTGTAGGTGGGATATCATTTACTTCATTGCCCTTCTAAAACCTAATTCCCAAAGAAAATCACCTGGTGACCCAGAATTCAGTCATTGAGTATATTCAGCAAGGGTTGCGCAGGGCTAACCTCCCTACAATCAAGTCCAAAAGAACAAAAGGAATGAACTTAAGAAGTAAGTACCAGCTTAACAAAATCTTATGCTAAAGAAACATAAATAACAGTTTAATGTTTGCTACATAACATGACTTCTTCATAAGCTACATACATTATTTTCAATAATACACAAACAGAATTTTTAAAAAGCTCTGAATAGGTCAGTCCTCCCAAAACACAGTGAGTTCACCAGAGTATGTTAATCTTTTATCACCAAATCTATACAGTCTGCTGAGCCAAAAGCAACAGCTTTCATCCAGTTGCATGTAGACATTTTCAGATGGAATCCATGCAGTTTCTTCCTCCTCCTCTGCTAAAATCCCTCAGCTAGTTCGTTAACCAATTAATCAACCTACCACTCAGTTAAGTATGTGGTTTTAATAGCTCTATTACAAGAAAACACAGCACTGAGGTTATCAAAATATAAATGGCTTTCCCCATTGTCACATTTAAATAACAAGTTGGTGAATCGTACTAGTTGACACAATTTAACTAAAGCACTTTGGCTAAAATTAAACGTTTAAAGTATAATATTAAAATAAATTCCTCTCCCAATTTTTACTTTCTATAGTTAACACTGCCAGGGCTTCCCTGTTGGAGGGTTCATAATATCATTTCTTCTTAACACTTAGCCAGAGAGTTGATTATAGCAATCATTCACCATGTGGTCCATTCCTGCACAACCATGAAGGCTTGACGGCATGAGAACCCAACCTCAGAACAGACTTCATGACCCATGGGGTCTTATTCTGGACTGCCTTGGTGGAATCTTATCCCAGATGTTACAAAGCACCCAGAGAATGGTATTTGTTGAAACGTCTTGTGTCATCCTTGTAGCATGTCTGAAAAACATAAGGCATCACCTGCAGACAATGACCTCAGTAGTCTGTAGATCTGAACGACCATAAACATCTGCATTACAGATGAAGTCCTTCTACTTTATGCCCAGCATAAGACATTGACATTATGTGTAAAGCCTCCAGCTTTGTCCAATCCGTGCAGCATAGTGTCGGTGTCTTGCAGCAACACAACACTATGGGAAGGATATAGCTCAAATAGTTGATTCCTCCATATTCTGGAGTGCCTCATGAAACCTGTTGGTACTCTGTACTAAAACAACAACATCAGAAGCATAGTCAAGGTATGTGAGCAAGAGTTCACCAATGTCCATGCCTGGACCTAATGGAATGCTGCATTATAAAATCTACTACTGACAAAGGAGCACAGGAGCCAGAATGCAACTCTGCCTAGTATCAGATACTGATATAAAAGGCGCTGATATCTGTATTCCCAGATGAACACAGGCAGTGGTTCCATTTTGCAGCTCTCTAATTATGTCCAGAGGAGTGGTGGGGACAACTGTCCATAACACAGCATAGGCTACTGAACAATATCATTAACCTACTGCACAATGCTTCAGAATTAGGGAAAACAGAATTAGGGAAAACAGAATTAGGGAAAATTAGGTGGCTGCTCCTGGGACTCAGCTTCTTCCAACCCATATTGTGCATGTGGCCTTTTGCAAAGCAGCTGCCTTCATGGAATCTGAATCCAGCAACAAGGCATTGAGAGTACCAAAAGCTATTAAACTACCAAAACTATCAAACCCAATCCCCAAAACATCTAAGTGTCGAAAGCTAACTATGCATCTGCCTAACAGCAATGACAAAGAAAGCTCATTTCTATCCATTCCCTGTAGGTTTTAGAACTATCTATTAAGCATGTGTGTTACAAATGTACCAGATTATGACAAATGACAGGTTGACAAAAATTCTTTTAAGGGAGGATCCAACTGATTCCTGGTACCAGGTCATTGACTTTGCTTAGTTGAAATAAGTTTAAACTGTACTGTTCCTAGGGTTTCCTTAAAATTGATAATAGTGAAATGCTTATTAGACATTGCAGTAAGAGCCTTTCTTCTGGCCCATACAATACAGTATTAACAAACAGTAATTTTGGGACTGCACATCCTAAACTCAAAACTCCGGTCATCATGAAGAAGCGGGCTGTGCCCACGAAAACTCATGATACCCTCTACATGTTTTGTTATTCTATAAAGTGCAACCAGACCATTTGTTGTTTAAGTTTAAACAGTAATTAAGTTTGCACAAAGACAATTACTGTAGAAAAAATGCTTTTCAAAAGCCTGCATCACCAATATATCCACAAGGCATATAGCTGCCTTCTTTCAAGCTTTGGTTTCAACAAGATATGCATATGTACACAGTAAAATCTGCCAAGAGCCACCATTTTATGGGGTTAGTAAGAGTAGGTGTAATGGGTGGCGCCTCTCTGTCATGCAAATCTTAGAAGAGTAGTGGCTTCTGGTTAGGCCTCCAGCTTTGAAGGTGGCCCTGCCACAAGCATCAGAAGTAAGGAAGATAGATTTCTGCAGTTGGCTTGTTTTTATGGATAGGAGTAAGAAAATATAGACTCTGGTCACAGATGATAGATCATTGCCAGTGTTCCCTGTAAGGGTATGTATACACTGCATTCCTCTTTCGAGAGAGGAATGCAAATGCAGCCGAGCAAAATTGCAAATGAAGCACAGATTTGAATTTCCTGTGCTTCATTTGCATAATGTTATCTGGGCTTTATTTTTAAATACCCTATTTCAAAAGTAAAAATGCTGTCTAGACTGGGTTATTTTGACCCCCCCATCCTCACCCCACCCTTCAAAATAACCCTTAAGCTTCATTTTTAAAGGAGTATGTGTTATTTTGAAAGAAGGGGTTTTTTTTGTTTTTGTTTTTGTTTCAAAATAACCCTGTCTACACTGTGGGGAGGAGGGATTTCGAAATAGGGTATTTTGAAAAAAATACCTGGATGTCATTATGCAAATGAAGCATGGGAAATCCAAACCCGCGCTTCATTTGCAATTTCTCTCGGCTGCATTTGCATTCCTCTTGAAAGAGTAATGCAGTGTAGACATATCCTAAGATAAGCACTTCAGTGCCCTCCCAGGAGAGAGTCAAAAACCACCCTGCTGATTAGCAGAGTGCCCACCGCCACACATGCTTCAGTGCATATAACAATATTTATTCCACACACAGATAAAAACATTAGCGGGTACACTAATTATTGTTCTTCACATCTAAATTATGGTTTATAGATTCTGGTGTCAGAGATAAGTTACGGGTTAATTCATTCTGACTTTGGTAGTTTTCCCCTTGTTTAATGGCATTTTTTTGATGAAAGGATTTATGCAGAAGTCCACAATGGTCACTGTGGGATGTATTTACTTAAGTAGAACCCTATTCCAGTAGAATAATTCAGGATTTACACCACTGCTGTACAGATAAGAATAAGACCCAGACACTTGACCCAATATTATATTTGTGTTCTTTTACCTATTTTATTTACTTGACCCTGTATGCATCTTTATAGACAATTCGGTGGTGCTGATAGTATTGCAAAATGGTCAGTATCTTCATATTATAATTTGTTCTATTTAGGTTTGTAATTGTATCCCATGTGTTCACAGAACAATTAGCAATGATTTCCATTTATCGACATAACTAACTTTGAATGTTTGGCCAGTTACCAAGCATATTTCATTCCTTTTTTCCAATTTTTTCCAATTTCCTCCAAGTTCAAGATGCCACCAAATTATGTCTCATCAGTAAACTAACAAGTTTGTAATTGGCCATACTGTCTCTCATTTATACAAATTGCAAAATGCAGAATAAGCAATGACCCTTCTAAATCTCCAGTTCATTTCCTCAACCCCAGTTGAACATAAATCATCTATCATTATGTATTCTCTTCTATCCTTCCTGTCGAAGGTAGGGACCTGGGCAGACAGAGGTACATCCTGGAGGTGAATGCATGGCTGTGAAGATGGTGTCGCCAGGAAGGCTTTGGCTTCCTCGACCATGGGATGCTATTCCAGGAAGGACTGCTAAGCAGGGATGGTGTTCACCTTTCGAGGAGGGGGAAGACCCTATTTGGACACAGAATGGCTAACCTAGTGAGGAGGGCTTTAAACTTGGTTCGACGGGGACAGGTAAGCAAAGCCCAAAGGTAAGTGGAGAACATGGAGACCTGGGCGATGGGTCAGAAAAGGGAGGGAGCGAGGGCTACAATGATAGAGAGAAAGGAGAGTCAGAGCAAAACTGGAAGGCAAGGTCAAATCAGGATCTTAGATTCCTATATACAAATGCGAGGAGTATAGGAAATAAGCAGGAAGAACTGGAAGTGCTAATAAATAAGTACAATTATGACATTGTTGGCATCACAGAAACTTAGTGGGATAATACACATGATTGAAATGTTTGTATAGAAGGGTACAGCTTGCTCAGGAAGGATAGACAGAGAAAAAAGGGAGGAGGTGTTGCCTTATACATTAAAAATGAACAGACTTGTAGTGAGGTGGAGATGGACATAGGAGACGGAAGTGTTGAGAGTTTCTGGGTTAGGCTAAAAGGGATCAAAAACAAAGGTGATGTCATGCTAGGAGTCTACTACAGGCCACCTACCCAGATGGTAGAAGTGGATGAGGCTTTTTTTAAACTAACAAAATCATCTAAAGCCCAAGATTTGGTGGTGATAGGGGACTTCAACTATCCAGATATATGTTAGGAAAATAACACTGTGGGGCACAGACTATCCAATAAGTTCTTGGACTACATTGGAGACAACTTTTTATTTCAGAAGGTTGAAAAAGCTACCGGGGGCAAGCTGTTTTAGATTTGATCCTAACAAATAGGGAGGAACTGGTTGAGAATTTGAAAGTGGTCATGAAATTATAGAGTTCACAATTCTAAGGAAGGGTAGAAGGGAGAACAGCAAAATAGAGACAATGAATTTCTGGAAGGAGATTTTGGTAAGCTCAGAGAGCTGATAGGTAAGGTCCCATGGGAATCGAGACTGAGGGGAAAAACAACTGAGGAGAGTTGGCAGTTTTTCAAAGGGACATTGTTAAGGGCCCAAAAGCAAGCTATTCTGATGTGTCAAAAATATAGAAAATATGGCAAAAGACCACATTGGCTTACAACGAAATCTTGCATGATCTAAAATTAAAAAAGGAGTCATATAAAAAATGGAAAGTAGGACAAACTACAAAGGATGAATATAGGCAAACAGCACAGAAACGCAGGGGAAAGATTAGAAAGGCAAAGGCACAGAATGAGCTCAAACTTGCTACGGTAATAATCAGAAACAAGAAGACTTTTTATAAATACATTAGAAGTAAGAGGAAGACCAAGGAGAGGGTAGGCCCACTGGTCAGTGAGGAGGGAGAAACCGTAACAGGAAACTTGGAAATGGCAGAGATTCTCAATGACTTCTTTGTTTCAGTCTTCACCGAGAAGTCTGTAGGAATGTCTAACATAGTGAATGCTAGTGGGAAGAGGGTAGTTTTAGAAGGTAAAAATAAAAAAAGAACAAGTAAAAATTCACCTAGAAAAGTTAGATGCCTGCAAGTCACCAGGGACTGATGAAATGCATCCTAGAATACTCAAGGAGCTGATAGAGGAGGTATCTGAGCCTCTAGCTATCATCTTTGGTAAATCATGGGAGACAGGAGAGATTCCAGAGGACTTGAAAAGGGCAAATATAGTGCCCATCTATAAAAAGGGAAATAAGAACAACCCAGGAAACTACAGACCAGTTAATTTAACTTCTGTGCCAGGGAAGATAATGGAGCAAATAATTAAGGAAATCATCTGTAAACACTTGGGGTATGTCTACACTACCACCGTAGTTCGAACTAGGGTGGTAATGTAGGCAACCAGAGTTCCAAATGAAGCCCAGGATTTGAATTTCCCGGGCTTCATTTGCATAAATCCATTTTTAAATGTCCGCTAGTGCAGACTCTGTGCTTCGGACTAGGCTTCTCCTCGTGAAGCCTAGTCCGAACTACCTAGTCCGTGCCATGTGTAGCCGCACGGCACGGAGTCCGCACTAGCGGACATTTAAAAATGGTGGCGCCCAGCTTTATGCAAATTAAGCCCGGGAAATTCAAATTCAGGGCTTCATTTGCAACTCCGGTTGCCTACATTACCACCCTAGTTCGAACTACGGTGGTAGTGTAGACATACACTTGGAAAGTGGCAAGGTGATAAGAATATCATGCTGGCTGTTCCCTATCAATAAACTAGGTAAATACAACTTAGATGGGGATACTGTAAGGTAGGTGCATAACTGGCTAGATAACCATACTCAGAGAGTAGTTATTAATGGTTCACAGTCCTCCTGGAAAGGCATAACAAGTGGGGTTCTGCAGGGGTCTGTTTTGGACTGGCTCTGCTCATTATCTCCATCAACGATTTAGATATTGGAATAGAAAGTACGCTTATTAAGTTGCAGATGATACCAAGCTGGGAGGGGTTGCGACTAATCTGGAGGATAGGGTCATAATTCAAAATGAACTGGACAAATTGGAGAAATGGTCTGAGGTAAATAGGATGAAGTTTAATAAAGACAAATGCAAAGTACTCCACTTAGGAAGGAACAATCAGTTTCATACATACAGAATAGGAAGCGACTGTCTGGGAAGGAGTACGGCAGAAAGGGATCTAGGAGTCATAGTGGACCACAGGCTGAATATGAATCAGCAGTGTGATGCTGTTGCAAAGAAAGCAAACATGATTCTGGGATGTATTAACAGGTGTGTTGTGAACAAGACACGAGAAGTCATTCTTCCACTCTACTCTGCGCTGGTTAGGCCTCATTTGGAGTATTGTGTTCAGTTCTGGGCACCGCATTTCAAGAAAGATGTGGAGAAATTGGAGCGAGTCCAGAGAAGAGCAACAAGAATGATTAAACGTCTAGAGAACATGACCTATGAGGGAAGGCTGAAAGAATTGGGTTTGTTTAGTTTAGAAAAGAGAAGATTGAGGGGGGACATGATAGCAGTTTTCAGATATCTAAAAGAGTGTCATAAGGAGGAGGGAGAAAACTTGCTCATGTTGGCCTCTGGGGATAGAACAAGAAGCAATGGGCTTAAACTGCAGCAAGGGAGGTTTAGGTTGGACATTAGGAAAAAATTCCTAACTGTCAGAGTAGTCAAACACTGGAATAAATTGCCCAGGGAGGTTGTGGAATCCCCATCTGAAGATCTTTAAGAATAGGTTAGATAAATGTCTATCAGGGATGGTCTAGACAGTATTTGATCCTGCCATGAGGGCAGGGGACTGGACTCAATGACCTCTCGAGGTCCCTTCCAGTCCTAGTATTCTATGATTCTATACTGTTTCCATTCTGTAGCTATTTGTAATTTTGTATTTATTCTTTTGCTCTGTCATGGATTTTCGGAATTTATCTTGCATTGCATTTATCAAAGGGATTTTTCCCTTTCCCAAAAGTATTAATGTTGAAACCTGATTACTGGGCTGATCCATTGCTAGTCAAATAGTAGACAATTTCTGGTTTTATTGCTATTTTGGCTAATACGCTTTATCTTTGCTCTTTTTAAATTGTGGAGCTGCAGTTTTCATGGCTAATGAAGTCAATGCTTTTGCATAAGTGTTAAACATTTGAGAAGCACATTTTTATACATTTTTTTTCAAAATAGCAGAAAGCCAATGCATTAGGGATTCCAATTTTGCTAGCAAAACCAGATTGCTTATCGTATTTGTTGTGATACTAATTCACCAAAATGACAAATTTCCTTCCAAATCACTGCAATATTTAGGAAAATTATGTTGAATATTGTTTGCCTACCTCCTTCCCCCCTCCTCCCACACACACACTTAAATTGTCCCTAAAGAGAGTGCTTAAGAGAATGGCTCAATCTTCATACCCTATCTTTCTGTTCAAACCATCACCTGGGCTGTTGCTTTTGATACCTACCCTACAGACAGACAACAGTGGCTTATATAGATGTGGCTCACTGGTACTATAGTTACAACCCAACCCAGTTAAGGAAGCAGTGTTTTACTCCAACATTCTTAATATGCCTTGAAAGAAAACAGAACACTATCACACTTTTATAAATATCAGCTTTTTCTTTACTAGTCCTCAAATTCTGTGAATCCTTTTTTGTTATTACGCTACCTCGTGGTAATAAGAAGTGCTGCCCAATTTGAAATCCATTCATGTGCATGACACAGGAAGCTTGTTTGATGTAATCAATGTGGACATAAATTTATATGTAATGTTAGTAAAATTCATTAGGCTCTCTTTGGATGAAAGGCATTACATGTATAGGAATGACAAGCCTTTCCCCTCTGCTCCCAAGCTAAGCCAGGGATTTAGCCACACAACTCTGAATGGAAGAGGTAGCTGTGATTGACTAAAGAGCAGAAGTCCATTGAAAGTCAGTGCGGTTAGCATGAAACTATAACTCATTTTGGGGAGAGGGTTTGGTGACAATTCTGAAAATTCTGAAACACTGATATAAATAGTTGGTTTTAGGTCAAACCAAATCTGAAACTTTTTGGTATTCCTAATGAATTAGAAGTCAGTTTGGGATCAAACAAAACATTTCATTTTGCCCAAAATGCCACACTCTCCTACCAGTTCCTCCTCCTGTTTTATGAATGCATCTAAGTCTCTGTCATGGGGTTCACTCACCGCTGGTGGCACTGTCTCCTGGTGTGTGTCCTCAAGATTAACTCTGGCCAGGCTTCACACCCTCTTAGGGTGGTGTGTCTCCTCCCATCACTCTAACACCCTATACAGCCCCTCTCACTCCATGAACTGAGGCCTCTTCTTTGTGACTCCACCCTACAGCTAGGTCACCATACATCTTCCCCTTCCAGGGGTAATGTTACAAAGGGTTTCCTGGTAAAACTATCCCAGGTAGTCTGTTGTCCTCTGCCTGGCCTGTGCCACATCCCCAGTGGCTGGTAAAGGAATCTGGGCTGCCCCTCTACTTTGGGTTCCAGCTCAGAGTCTCTCAGGGTATGTCTACACTACCCCGCTAGTTCGAACTAGCGGGGGTAATGTAGGCATACCGCACTTGCAAATGAAGCTCGGGATTTGAATTTCCCGGGCTTCATTTGCATGAAGCCAGCCGGAGCCATTTTTAAATGCCGGCTAGTTCGGACTCCGTGCCGCATGGCTACACGTGGCACGGACTAGCTAGTTCAGATTAGGCTTCTAATCCGAACTAGCTAGTCCATGCCACATGTAGCTGCGTGGCACGGAGTCTGAACTAGCCGGCATTTAAAAATGGCTCCGGCTGGCTTCATGCAAATGAAGCCCGGGAAATTCAAATCCCGGGCTTCATTTGCAAGTGCAGATGACTACATTACCCCCGCTAGTTCGAACTAGCGAGGTAGTGTAGACATACCCTCAGTTAGCAGCCAAGGCCTGCACTGTCCTATCTTGCCAGGTTCTCCTAGAGCCTTTTCCTGAGTAGCCCTCCTTCTGGGTTCATCAGTCTCCAAATCCCATTCTCTTAGGGGATGACAGCAGCCTCCTCTTGCCAGATTCCTGGCTTATACAGACACCACTTAGCTGAGTCTTTTGTCTAATTAATCAGTCCCTATTCTCTGGCTCGTCCTCCACGTGCAACCTGGACATTTAATTAGGCCTAATTTATTGTCACCCCACACAGTATACCCCCATCTAGGCTTGTGACTATAGCCTGAAAAAATGGGGCTAAAACTATTTGGCAAATCTGTTCCTTTTTTGGTGAAAAGGGTACTTTTTGGATAAACAGTTTTTACTACTAAATCATATAATTGCTTTTGAAAACATCAATCATATGTGGCTATATTCCCTAACTGGAACTGAAAATCTCAGTCATTGTTGTTGCACTAAACTGTAAACACAGATGACAGGAAAGGGCACATCCAGAGGTGATATATAAAGTGATGTATTTAAATACCTCTGTACCTTGCTGCACTTTGCTCTTATGTTGGTGTTTTTTATACACATTGAAGAGCTGGAAGAAGGCATGAGTTAATGTATATCTCCTTCCAGTTCTTCAGTGCCTAAATCAGCACAAAAGGAGTCCATGTTACTGAAAGGGAGCAATGTTACTGTTGGTATAAACTGCACATCCTTTTGCAACACATACCCTAATGTTCTCTACAGAGCTCCCAAACTTTATTCAGTTGCACAAGCACAATATCAGAAGTAAAAATCAAATAAGGTGAATAAATATTTTATTCAGATTGGAAATGTATGCAAGTCTTAAGACAATGCTTAAATGGTGTGGAATACCTTTTACAAGCTCTCTACACTTATGTGAATTTAATGGATAGTGATTAGTTATTTTATACTTACGAAATACAATTTAGTTCTTTTTCTCTAAAGAAAAATATATGGAAAAAAATTAAGGGTTAACATAAAATTGCTTGTAATGAAGAGTTCATTTAACATTAAAAAGGATGAATCAAGAAAACCCTTATCAGTTCTGATCTGTAAATTTGTTTTCTTACTTCAATCAGTATCTGGTAAAGCAGAGGCAGAAACTTTAACATATTAAGTGCATTTAATGTCTCCAAACCATGAATAACCTGGCTCAGATTTGGCTGGTAACAAGAAAATGGACATCTGAAACTTTGCCATCTGGTCCACTGTCCAACATTAAGTATAAGTCGTTGGACTGAAATTGAAAGCTAAGCAAGAGAGAATCAGGGGTTAATTGCTTTGATGAACTGTTAGAGAGACAAAAGAAGCAGTGATATACTGTGCTGCACAAGCAATGCATATTTAACCAATAAAGCAGTCTGTCTTATTCAAACAAGTATAATTATCTGTCACTGTTAATTATTGTGCTAAGGGTTTAAATTAATGGAATCCTATATAGTGGCCTTTGCCATCTATACCTCTGTCTTGTCCAATTTGTATGTAACACTTAACCTCTCCCACCATGTTTAAAGGGCACTGTCACAGGATGATTTTAGCTTCTGTAAACCTTTGTCTTTACAAAACCTCAGGTAAATAAAAATGTGCCTAAAATGTTATTTAATTCTAATTAAGCTTTTTTGGTTTGGGATTTAGTCATCCCCCTCTTCCCCCCCCCCCTTTGTGCCAGTGCAAGTGTACAACATTGTGCTGTACTCAGCAGTGAACCCTGACTAGTCTATTTTCTTTGTCCCTGCTGAATGAAATGCAAAGGTAACAATCAGCCTCCATAGGTAGAGCTAGTTGCACTTCAAAATTCCTTCAATTTTAATATCTGATGCAGCTACATCACAGGAAAGGAAATTGATTTTAATAATTTATTTTTAACTAGACAGTGTTACTTTGTAATATTGTGATTGTGGCATAATATTGCTGATGCTCAGAACTTATTCACGCATTTGTACCTACCATTACAATGCTGATCGGAAGACTCTATGCCTAGGTACAGTTGAGCTAGTGAAGAATGAAGTGTAGACATCCTCTCTGAGGCTACGTCTAGACTAGCATGATTTTCCGCAAATAATTTTAACGGAAAAGTTTTACATTAAAAGCATTTACGGAAAAGAGCATCTATACTGGCATGGATGCTTTTCCACAAAAGCACTTTTTGCAGAAAAGCGTCCGTGCCAATCTAGACGCGCTTTTGCGCAAAAAAGCCCCTATCGCCATTTTTGCAATCAGGGCTTTTTTGCACAAAACAAATCTGAGCTGTCTACACTGGCCCTTTTGTGCAAAAGCTTTGCCCAAAAGGACTTTTGCCCAAACGGGAGCAGCATAGTATTTCCGCAAGAAGCACTGATTTCAGACAGTAGGAATAACCTCAAGCGGCCCGTGTAGACAGCTGGCAAGTTTTTCCGCAAAAGCAACTGCTTTTGGGGAAAAACCTGCCAGTCTAGACACAGCATGAATGTCTTTTCTTCTGGCTATTAGTCTCACAGATAGTGGAAGACAAAGCTTAAAATGTATAGAGATTCATATAATAATAATAGCACCGAACTCTTATAGCATTTATTGAGATAACTGTATGGGTTTTGTCCATGATAGCTCATGAGTCTACATGTTTTGGTTAGTCTAAGGGTATGTCTACACTACAGCACTAATTTGAACTCACTTAATTCAAATTAGTTAATTTGAACTAAGCTAATTCGAACTAGTGCATCTAGACCTAAAAACTAGTTCGAATTAGTGTTTTGTTAATTCGAACTAGCATGTCCACATTGAGTGGACCCTGTACCAAAGTCATGGCTGGCTGGAAGCAGTGCTGGCAGGGCAAGGGCAACAGGGTAGGTCTTAGAGTGTGGAGCTGCTGCCTCAGGCTAACCGAGAGCTGTGCTTAAAGGGACCCGACCCACACCCCGGACAGACAGTTCTCAGGGTTCCCCGCTTGCTTGTCTACCTTGATGAGGGACAGCAAAGCAGTCCTGTCTTGGAGTGCCCTGAATGCCCACACTCAGCACATCACAGCACTCGGCTATCAGCCCGGCTGCACTTGCTGCAGGCTGCCATCCGGGGGGTCAATCGGGGGGCTGCAGGAGAGCTTCCACCCAGAGGAGCCTGCTGAGCCACCCCAGTCCTCCCCATCGGGGGCTCATGCCCCATTCCTCCCTCACCTCCTTCCACTTACCCCTCCCTAGCCCCCCTTCCTGATGTACAAAATAAAGGACACGTTGTAGCCAGACAGGAACCCCCCTGTAACATCCATTTTTGCTTGCCTGGAGCATACAGGGCACACAGAGCAGAAGGCCCAGGCTGCTGTGACCATGAATGGCTGTAAACAGAGATATGCCAATTGCTGACCAAGAGGCTGCCAAGGAGTATCCTTGACTCAAACCCATATTGATACGAATACACAGCCATCCGCAGGGGAGGAATCTCTCTCCCAGTAAAAAAATGTCTAGTATTCACAATTTAGTTCTCTCTCTTGCAAGTGTAAATTAATTTGAAACTTGCTTTTAAGAACTGGCGCCACAAAACAGACCAGTACAATTCGGTATCTTAGATAAGAAAGAGGATACGGGCCCCCAGGGGTATATAGATGGGTCCAGCAGCACATTGTCAATCTACCATCTATCTGCTGGTCGGGTTAGGTGTTTGATCTCCCGAGGTTCCAGAGGGGACACCCACGTCATATTCGTCTTTCCTAGGAATTGAGAGACCGGCCCTGGCCTGACACGCTGGAGTCGAGAGGCACAGAAAGGGGTAAAAATTGTACCTGGATGTGGTCCTTTTCTTAAGTATATATATACATAGTGTTAGAGCTCTTTAAAGATTAAGCTGTCACTTGGTACCATTATTTCTATTTTCTATCTTTACGTTTTTCCTGTAACCATTTTTAAGATATATATATATATATATATATATATATATATATATATATATATATATAATTTGCTAGCATTTAAAAGAGAGAGCAATAGCCATTGTAACCATATGCTTTTATAAGTCTTTTAATAAACCTGTAACTGTTTAAGTTTTAACCTGACTCCTTCAGTTGCTGTAATAGAACCAAGCACAATTTAAAAGAACTTCAGCCGGTCATAAAGGGACAGACATAGGGAAAGCTTGGGTGTTTGGATCTGTGTCACTCCCAGGTGACAAGATCCGTTGGGGCACCTTTTCAGCCTTTCCTAGGCTGCCCGCTGCGAAGGAACCCCTGTGTTCTAGCAGCTAAAATGTAAGGTGTAATAAGCTCTTCCTATCTAACGGGGCGTCTGTTGGCCTGCTGGCCACCCTCTGCGACGGGACCCCGGTCCTAGCAGTAAAGATACGGACGTTAAACCTTTTCTCGGAAACATACACACACATGCTGCCCTGACCGTCCGCTGACACACGTGTGTTCAAAAATAGAAACTCTCTTTATTTAACAAAACGGGGGGGGGGGGGGGGGGGACGACTAACCTCTGGGAAGACTGGGAAAAGGAGGTGGGAGAGGGGAAGAGAGAGAGTGGGAGAGGGGAGGGGGAAACCTGGGAGGAGGAAGCTGGAAGGGGGAAGCCAGGGGAAGAAGGAGGAGGGGAAGTATCAGACTATGGTATGCCGTATCTTCAGTAGTGTGTACAGATGTGATCTCCTCACCCCAGAAAAGGTATTTTGGCCTTGGAAAGGGTTCCGAAAAGGGCAACAAAAATGATCAGGGGTTTGGAACAGGTCCCATATGAAGAGAGGCTAAAGAGACTGGGACTTTTCAGCTTAGAAAAGAGGAGACTGAGGGGAGATATGATAGAGGTCTATAAAATCATGAGTGGTGTGGAGAGGGTGAATAAAGAAAAGTTCTTCATTAGTTCCCATAATAGAAGGACTAGAGGACACCAAATGAAATGAATGGGTAGCAGGCTTCAAACTAATAACAGAAAGTTCTTCTTCACAAAGCAAATAGTCAACCTGTGGAACTCCTTGCCACAGGAGGCTGTGAAGGCTAGAACTATAACAGAGTTTAAAGAGAAGTTAGATCAAGTCATGGAGGTTGGATCCATGGAGTGCTATTAGCCAGGGGGTAGGAACGGTGTCCCTGGCCTCTGTTTGTGGAAGGCTGGATATGGATGGCATGAGACAAATGGCTTGGTCACTGATTTCAGTCCATCCCCTCTGGGGCAGCTGGTTTCTGCCACTGTCGGCAGACAGACTACTGTGCTAGATGGTCCTTTGGTCTGACCCAGTATGGCCGTTCTTATGTTCTAAGCTCATGGCTCAGGGTCGGGGATCTCACAGGACCACCTTGATTTTCATGCAGACCTGCTCCTGGGTTCGCATGTGGCCTTTGGTGGCCAGGCTGGCAGCTATCCTGCCCTAGATGGCCATATTCCTGTGCCTAGTGCAGAGGTCGTGGACGTTGGAAGCCTCCCCCCAAACCTGGATGAGGTCACGATCCCCGCACTAGACCAAGCATGTGCCCTCCTCTTGCAGCCCCAGGCAGATTCCTGGGAGCCGCCAGCCTGGTCCTGGGAAGAGGTGGAGGGCTGGGTGACAGCGGGTGGCTGGCTCATGCCATGCCAGGTGCAGGGTCTGCTGGCTGGGTGCTGGCAGGCTTGCAACTGGCACAAGCACTATTGCCAGACCGTGCCCCTTTAAGGGCTCTGGGGCCGGGAGGGGGGCAAAAAAGTTTCCTTGATTTGGCCCAGAGTGGCACCAGGGCAACCTGGGAAGAGCTAGCCTCCAATTAGTTCAAATTAAGTGGCTAAAGCATTAAATTAAGTATCTAAAGCATTTTAAAACATACATTGAAGTAATTAAAAAAAAACACAGTTCTCGTGGTCTATATTTTGTAGTTATATGGGAATCTTGTAAAATATATCTTACTAACTGATAGACCATAACAGTCCAAAGGAATTACTATGACCTAACTTATAACTGTCACACTACTCAGGGACTTATGAAAATGTTGATGTCCTATGAAAAAAAACACATATGGGCACAAAATGAGTTTCACTTTTCAAGGGACATAAAAGGCAATAAGAAGAGGTTCTTTAAATATATTTAAAGAAAGAAAAAGACAAAGGAAAGCATAGGTCCTTTACTCAGTAGAAAAGAAGAGGTGATGACATCAAGAAGGCTCATGTGTTCAATGTTTATTTTGCTTTGATCGTCACTGAAAAGGTTAATAGTGTCTAGGTACACAACACAGTTAATATTAACAGAAAGGGGGAAGAAATTAAGCCAAAATAAGGAAAGAACAGGTTAAAGGATATTTTGATAAGTTAGTTGTATTCAAATGATAAAATTCATGCTAGTGATGTACAGAATATCAGAACCATATCTAGACTACGGAGTTTTTCCAGGATACCAGAGATATTCCGGAAAAACTCTGCCACATCCAGGGAACGCATCTGCTCTTCTGAAATTTTTTGCGGAAGAGCAGACATCTGCTCTCGGAAGCCCTGTTTTCCTCATTTCACAAGGAAGAAGGGCTCTTCCGAAAGAGGAGATTTCTCTCAAATTTGGCCCAGTGTGACAGGCCAAATTTCAGAAAAGCCTCTTCCAAAAAAAAGATTGGAAAAAGCTTTGTACACAAATCGCGTTGTGCAATTTGAGTACCTTTTTCTGACAAAAAGCAGCAGTCTAGACATAGCCTTAGATATTGTCTTTGAGAGCTCATGGAGGACAGGGGGAGTCTAGAGGACTGGAGTAGGACAAACATAGTACCTATCTTCAAAAAAGAGGAACAAAGAGGACTTAAGGAAATATAGATCAGTTTGCCTTACTTTGAAAGACACTGGAACAAAGTATTAAATAATCAATTTGTAAGCACCTGGAGAATAATAGGTTATAAGGAATAGACTGCATGGATTTGTCAAGAACAAATCATGCTGAAGAAATTCAATTTTTTTCTTTGACAGGATAATATGGATAACAATGAATGGGAAGATGAAGTATACATAATATATCTTGTTTTAATAATGTTTTTGACATAGTCCCACATGACATTCTCATGAGCAAATTAGGGAAATTAGTCTAGATGAAGTTACTGCAAGATGGGTGCTCAACTATATGAAAGACTTTATTCAAGGGGGTAGTTATTATTGGTTCACTGTCAAACACTTAGAGATTCCATTGGGGTCAGTCCTGGGTCTGCTACTATTCAATATTTTAAACAATTACATAGATAATAAAGTAGAGAATATGCTTATACTATTTTAAGATGACAGTAGGCCCTTTGGAGGACAGGATTCAAATTCAAAATGACCGTGAGAAATTGGAGAATTGGTCTGAAATTAACCAGGTGAAATTCAGCAAAGACAAGTGCAAAGTACTTCATTTAGGAAGGAAAAAAGCAAGCACACAGCTACAAAATGGGGAATAACTGTCTAGGCAGTAGTACTGAAGAAAAAGATTTGGGGATTATAGTAGATCACAAATTGAACATGAGTCAAAAATGTGATGCAATTGCAAAAAAGTTGTATATCATTCTGAGGTGCTTTAAAAGAAGTGTCGTATGTAAGATATGAAAGGTAACTGTCCTATTCCACTTGTCATTGGTGGGGTTTCAACTGTAGTACTGTGTCCTAGTCTCAGAGTCACATTTTATAAAAGATATAGATAAACTACAGAGCAGGGGATTGCAACAAAAATGATAAAAGGTTTAGAAACTCTGATGTCTAGGAAGCTTTAAGCCTGGACAGTGGGGTAAACCTGATAAGTCTCCAAATAGGTTAAGGACTGTTATAAAATTGTTCTCCTGTCTACTGAAGGCAGGCCAAGAAGTAATGGGCTTAATTTTAAGAAAAGAATTAAATTAGATATTTGGAAAAACTTTCCAGTAATAAGGGCATGACGTAGTGGGGGGTACCTTGCTGGTTGCTATGCTGGGCAGTGGGCTGTGGGTGACCTCCACTGGTTGCTGTCTGTAGCACAGCCCAGCAGGGCAGGGGATGAGTCATTGTGCAAAAAGGGTCTCTCAACCTGTCCAACCAGCTACCCCCCATGGAGAGAAACAAAGGAAGGTGGAATGCCTCCCTGGCTGGGGGGCAGGGCTGGAAGAGGGTTAGTTTCTGTCTGGGGTCATGGAGGAAGCAGCCTAGGGAAAGGGGCTGGAAATTAGGGGCCCAGTCTCCATCATCTCAAGGGGGGGCTGAGGCATCCTAGGCCTGCCCTGGAACCAGATTACATCTGTGCTGTGCTGTATCCTGGAGAAGCAATAAACTCCCTCTATTCTACTGGCTGGTGGAGTCTTCCATGCCATTACGGGGGTGCAGGAGACGGGAAAACCCCAACGCGTGGTCACAAAGGGTAGTTAAGGTTTAGAATGGGCTTCCAAGGGAGGCTGTGGAATCTCCATCACTGGAGATGTCTAAGAATGGGATTGACAAATACCTCTCCAGGATGGCCTATGTTCATTTGGTCCTGCTTCAGTGCAGGGCTTACGTGACTTCTTGGTGTCTTTTCCAGTCCTACATTTCTATGATATTAGAAATACAAACATGGTAACATTTATAACTTGCTTGGAAAAGTACACAAAACAGCCCATATACTCCTCAAACAATGATGAGTTGCCTAGGAAGCAACAAAGTTTTATAGTAAAGGGGACTGGACTTGAATTTAAGCAATCTGGGTTCAATTGTGAGCTCTGCCCTAGACCTCCTGTGTGTGGCTTTGTGATAGTTTAATTTTTTATGCTACAGTTGCCCATCTTCAAAACAGGAATGTTAATATCACATTTGGGCATAGTCAGGATAAATGTATTTGTTTGAGGGAATTAATATGCAATAATGATGGGGAAACATTATACCCAAAGCTGTCTAGAAATTGAGAACATAGTAGGGACAGCTGGTTATATTGGAAAGATGCAATAATGTGATCTTTATTTCTAACTAAAAAAATCCACTTTTCTTTCCCTATCCCAATCCATTCAACTGAAGATGATTCCCAAATGCATGTGTGACAATTTATCTGAATATGACAACCATAAGAAGGTAGGTGAAAGCTGCAAACAAACTACCAAATTTGACAAGTTTCTGACCCCGATATGACCCCTATATTTACCTGCCAAACACCTGCTAAAGCAGAGTGAAATTGCCTTTATCATGGGATAGAACCACATGCTGTCTGGCAAACTACTTTGTTATGAAATAATACCTGGTTCATTTTTCATTATGGAAAAATGAACAATGAACCTGTTCGTTCTTCAGAAATGAAAAATGAACCAGGCATTATTTATAACATCTGACATAATTCTTGGCTAGAGAGAGAATAGTTAGCAAAATGGGATGAATATGGATTTGGTCATGTATTTTCTTTCATCTGTTCTAGGGGTGTGTGGGGGGGTCTCAAGCTTAATGTATTCTCTGGTTTGTTTTAGGGTTTTTTTCTTCATTAGTAAGAGGGTAGGAAAAAAATAGCGAATTAATAATGTTAACCAATCATTTCGTATTTGAAGGCCACTTGGGCCAAGTCCATGCTGCAGTAAAACATCCACAGCTGTCTCATGACAGATGCCTCTGGCTTGGACTGCAAGCTTTTTATGGGGCTATATAATTGCCGTGTAGACATTCAGGCTCAGACTGGAACCTGAGTCCAAATGTCGACAGTGCAATCTTATAGTCCCACTGCCTCAGCTCCATGAGCCTGAAGCAGCTGACACAGGCCAGATGTAGGTGCTTTTATTGCAGTATAGACTTACCCTAAATGATTCAACCATCAATTAATCAGTTGAATTGTTAATTCTCCTTCATGACTAATGAATAGTGAAGAATGGACTTTTGTTAAAAACAAAGGAATCCACAGTGACGGAGCTTTGTCCATCTATGATCAAATACTCCATCTATAACCCAAAAGAGTTACAGACTGAAAATAAGTTAGATACATTCCATAGTGACTGAATTATAGGGAAAAATGTAACCCCTGAAGAAACATATGGGAGAAAAGTAACTTCAATCTGAACTCTGTAAACGCGAGTGTCATGGAAATTCTCACAGCCCATTAATGGAATTTGGATTACACCCCAAATGCTGTTCCTTTTTTTCTTTGGGTATTGAGGGCCTCACCATTTATAGGAAAGTCCTACAAAAATAAATATGGATGAAACAATTCTATATATTTCTATAGAAAGGCAATTGGATTCCATAGAAATCACTCTAAAATCTTATGTAAGTTAGTAGAAAATGAGACCCTTTCTTTAGCTTTTGAACCACACTGTAAAACTTTATAGCAAGGATATAATTCCCTGGTAAATTCTACACCCTGATTCAAACATTTGTATGTTGTATATTATTTGCATTGCCATAACACCAAGGAGCCCCACCTGTGAACCAGGACTCTATTGTGCAAGGGCTATGCAAAAATAGAATGAAATACCTGTCCCTGCAAGAATCTTATTTTCAATTTAATCCAATAGGCTTTTTCCACAATGAAGGGCTCTGAAGGCATGTCTACACTAGGACATTTTTTCAAATTAACTTATTTTGAAGTAATAACTCCCCAAATAATTATTTTGAAATAGTGTGTCCAGACTATAAGGAAGCCTCGAAATTAGTTCGAGGTAGGCTTCTTTAATGTGGACGCAGTAACTTGACTTAGAGCCCCAGAAATTACTGCCAGTAATTACTTGAATGGCTTTGGGGAGTAGTTATTTTGAAATAGCGGCAGTGGAGCACCCACACTACCACTATTTGAAATAACTATTTCAAAATAAGCATTATTCCTCATGGAAAGCAAGAATTATTTTAAAATAACCAGACCCTTATTTTGAAATAATGGGCTTGGTAGTGTGGACTCTCCACTTGTTATTTTGAAATAACTTCCTAGCATAGTCCAGGGCTGACAGGTGTGTCTGTTTTGCTGCCAGGTGGGAAAAGGACTCCAGCCCAGAGATAGGGCTAGCAACCAGGGAGTGGTCCTAGGGTAAAAGCCCAACCTTGCCAGATTCTGAACACATGCTTTGATCCTTAGAGTAGTAGAAACTTCTCTGCATTTGTCAATGCTTTGAAATAAGAACAAATAATTCTTCAGGAACTCTCTTCTACTCTATTGCAAAGACAAGTGCAAACAGAAGATTTATAATTCATTTGGGGGATATATTTGCTATTCTTCTGGGACTGCATCATATTCCTACACCAAAGAAACTATGAGCTTGATAAATATTCTAATATATATTTTTGAAGAAATTACACAGTTTTTGCAAAGTATGTATGAGAATTATGCAAATACCATAGGTATAGAAGTATTGCTTGCAGGCATTAGAGAAGCAAAAAGGCAAAAGGTTTTTGCATTCAAATGCCTTTAATTTTTCTTTTTACAAGTGCCTATCAAAATAGTGAGTTTCATAGCACCAAAATGCAGGTTGAAAAGACAGAAGTAAATAGGACAAATTTGAGCTCATGAGCTTTGATGATCTTTTGAACAATAATTCTTTGGTTCAGACTTTGGGAAGCATGTTTAAAATTCCCCTCAAAGGGTATGTCTACACTTTCAGCCTATTTCGTAATAGGGCTGCAAATGTAGGCATTCGGAATTGCAAATCAAGCCCGGGATTTAAATATTCCGTGCTTGATTTCCATCTTCCCTGCAGGGCGCCATTTTTGAAATTTACAAGCCCGGAATAACTGCCCGCGTCTACACTTCCCGTTATTCCTCCTGCAATGATGTTTAACAGATAGTTCGAAATAGGGCTTTATTTCGAACACCCATTTCACTGCTGTGTGTAGACATGGGCAGTTATTCCAGGCTCGTATATTTAAAAAATGGTGCCCAGCCAGGAAGATGCAAATCAAGCGCGGGATATTTAAATCATAGGCTTAATTTGCAATTCCAAATGCCTTCATTTGCAGCCCTATTCTGAAATAGGCTGCAAGTGTAGACATACCCAAACATGGATATGATGTCACTAGATTATCTTTTTTTATGTACCAGAGGCCTAATTCTGTCCACTCAGCAGCCTGATCCTCTCCTACTTACTAAGAGTAACAAAACTTCCCTTGCTTTCAATCTACTTTCCTTTATAAATAGTTAGGAATAAGTCAGCGCTGCAGCATCAATATGTAAATAAAATGAATTGGGTAAAATGGGTTGTAGGGTTGTCATGACTCTCCCCCTGTCTGTCAGGGTGGGAAATCGCCCCCCTCCTCGCTATGACACTTCCGGAGTTCAGGGGAAATTAATTCACGGGTAGTGTCCCAGGCCTGCAATCATGCCAGCGAGCGATAAGTCTCTAGGCCCAAGGCCCTCATTCAGGGAAGGGCAATCATCATGTGGGGCTCTACCCATGTTTAGTTAGGTAGAGCAGACAGGAGTTTTTTTGCCTGGGCTCCCAGTAAGAATGGGACATGAATCAACTCAGTTTTGAGGTTCTACCGTGCAGTCAGGCAGAGGGACAATGGGCTTTGTTTGCCTTGGAGCCCCCAGTCAGGATGAAGCGGCAATCCGTTCAGTTCTGGGGAATATTAGCTTTCTGATGGGTGTATCCGCAGACTATCTGGTACCCTAGTTCAAGCATGGCCAGACCAATGCAGGCCTCCTTGCCACAACATGGGTGAGACTGCCTCTGTGAGGGTATGTCTACACTACCACCCTAGTTCGAACTAGGGTGGTTAATGTAGTCATTCGAAGTTGCAAATGAAGCCCGGGATTTAAATAGCCCGGGCTTCATTTGCATCCTGCTGGGCGCCGCCATTTTTAAATCCCCATTAGTGCGGACTCCGTGCCCACGGCTACACACGGCACGGAGTAGGTAGTTCGAATTAGGCTAATTCGAACTACCATTACTCCTCGTGGAACTATTAATTCAAACTACCCGTGTAGCCGCGGGCACGGAGTCCGCACTAACAGGGATTTAAAAATAGTGGCACCCAGGCTTCATTTGCAACTTCGAATGACTACATTAACCATCCTAGTTCGAACTAGAGTGGTAGTGTAGACATACCCTGACAGAGGGGTAGGGGGAGTGAGGCAATCCAACTGCAAACACTGGCTTGTACACAATCATGTAGCTAAACCCTATTTGGCTTCCCTGGGCTCCTTCCTACACTCCCTATCAGGGTGCTACAGGGCTGGCTTTTTATAGTTCCACTTCCTATTCTTATCCCACCGCTCGGCTTCTTTCAATTGGCAAAGATAGCAATGTCTTTAGGATACAAATGTTGTGACACTTGCATTGCTGTAATGATGATGAGAAAGCAGGGTGGGCAATAACATGGTGGGCTGCTGGCACTATATTTACCTGTGCTTCCACAGATATGGGCGATTGCAGCTTCCATTGGCTAGGAACAGTGATCTGCACCAACGGTCGCTATGATTCCCGCCCCTACCTGAAGGTTAATATGGTGGGGGAGGGCCTCAAGAGGCTGACCATAGCAGACCAGATCTAGTCTGCAGGCTGATATTTGGCCATCCCTGTGATAAAGTGAAAGAAAGGATCCATTGACTCCATATGAAACTGGAGCGAGCAATGTCAGTTACAGAGTTCTAATGTCATATTTATTTTACAGCACATTCCAATATTGAATAGCTAAAATAAATAAGAATAATTCAGTAACAGATTTTGGATTCCCACCTGTAGTGGTGCTGTAATCCACTCCAGCAAGCCAAAGGAAGTCCATGTAAAACTGGCCAATCAGGACCAGGCTAAGACCTATAAAAGGCTACAGAGCTGAGGGTACTTTACTCTCACTCTGACCAGCTAGGGAGAAAGAACTGGGTCCCAGTAGGGGAGATACCAGTGGTACCTTGGTGAGAGCAGTGCTGGGCAGGCTCAGGAGAGCCAGAGAGAAGCTCCAGCCTGGTACCTGTCAGGAAAATGGCCATAGCAGTAGGGATGAGAGAAGGAGGGCAGGACATGGCTGCTGCCAGAGGGCCCCTGGTTTAGGGACCAGAATAGTGGGTGGGCCTGGGTTCCCCCTTTCCAATACATAGCACCTCACCACACAGGAGCAAGACCAACATAGATTGCGGCTTGCCCCTGAGAGGAGGAGCCATAAAGGCAGGTGCCAGAACTGAGGACTGTTGATACCTCCAGAAGGGGAAGAAGGAAGTGGTGGGTACTGCCAGAGGGCAGCATCCTGAAGTGGATGCCACAGACCAAGGGAGACTGGAAAGCAGAGTGAGACACCAACCGGAAGTTGGTACATTCCATGGACTGAGTTAATTCCCAGTATGACCAGCTGGAGGCACTGTAACAGTGAGTGTAACCCGCAATGCCACTTTCCTCTGCTGGTGCAGGAGCAGTTTCTTGTGCCTAAAACTAAACTATCTGAAGTAATGGCAGGTTTTATTATAGGACATGAAAGCAAATAAATAAAACATGAACTCAACAAAATCTCTTGGAAGTTTTTAATCTGACAGGCAGATGTACATCCTGAATCAAACTATTGACTTGAAGGTTTTGCCCACATACACCTGAAAGTGTTTGCTATTTTTAATGGAAATTAGAGTCTTGTGAGGCACAGAAGAAAGAGCGTTCAAGCTTCATTAACTTCCTCTGTATTGATTTTTCTAATAAAACCTGTGGATACAACCAAACACATCTGAATATTATACAGAGAAAAGGTAGCATACTCAAGTCCACAGAGAAGGACCCTGAGGCATAGAGATCATCTATAACACTGTGAAAGAAAATAAGCTGAACTAGAATAGAATTCAGAGTCCCAGTATCACAAAGCAAGACTTAAATATGTAGGGAGAAACCCAGTGAATCTGACAACCACCCACTACGTGAACTTGTTTGTTCTTCAGATTAGGAGTTAGAGGCAATAGATGCTATAATATCAGCTCAAAAATACACAAAGGGAGTCACTCAGATTTAGAGAATTAAGTAGAGCCACATGTGTCCTGTGTTCAGTGGAATATAAAATTCCACCCCTCTTTACTCTCTGAAACTGGCAGGGTCTCTTCAAGTTGGCATACCTGGCATGCACCCCATCCCTCCCAGAAAACCCTTTGTGCAGGACGCGTGTCAGCCACTGGGAGCAAGGGGCTAGAGTGTGTTCTGCTTCAATTACCCCTGAATAATGGATGGCCTACAAGGGACCTGTCAGCCAGGGTGATTTACATCAGGCCTCAAATATTGTGTGAGAATGAAAAGCTCCTTGTTGATGGTGGTAGAAAAGACACACAACACTACATTTTCAAAAGTGTCTAGTGATTTTTAGTGCTTCATTTTTGAGTTACCAGCTTCATATCTGAAAGGGGCCTGGCTTCTAGAGTGTGGATGCATGGTACTTTCTGAAAATTAGGCCCCTATATGGTGGGTGAATTTGGAAACCAAAAAAACTAAGGCATCTAAAGACACTAATAACATCTGCAAGACTGTACTTGACCAATAAGCATTCATCCATACAAGTACTCAGCAGCCAACCTATTGGTCAAAACAGTGATGACAGAATGCTTAGTTTCTGAGACAAAAGAGTGTCTGGAGTGGTTTATACATATCTTGGGGTTGTCTTTTTGGAAGGATAGTGAAATAATGTCTCGCTGCACATGTGGACATTATTTTACTATCATGTGAGCTCTACATATTGTGAGTTTTCCAACATCTGTATTCTACAGATGGGAAGAGTATTCTGTGAGTATGCAGCAAGACTTTCTGTAATACCTACATTTACTATGCAGATGAAGGGTTTTGGTTGTTTCTCCTGGGTTTTCTTTATCCTCCTCAATGTAGGCAGCATTATTTGCTAGCCTGCCTATGTGCTGTTTGTTTGCAGTACTGATGAACTGGATGAAAAGTTAAGACTGTATAGTATGGACAACATCCTGTTCTTGTCAGACATAGTGAGAGGGGGGGATTAAAATGTTAGCCAAGAGTTCAAAGATAGGGCTGAGTGCTGCTGAGTGCCTAGGGCCAACATAGAACCATAGAATCATAGGGATGGAAGAGACCTCAGGGAGGTAATCCAATCCAACACCCTGCTAAAAGCAGTATCAATCCAACTAAATCATGCCAGCCAGAGCTTCGTCAATCCGGGACTTACAAACCTCTAGCAATGAAGATTCCACCACCTCCCTAGGTAACTCATTCCAGTGCTTCTCCACCCCCCTCATGAAATAGTTTTTCCTAATATCCAACCTAGACCTTCCCCACTGTAACTTGAGACAATTGCTCCTTGTTCTGCCATCCATCACTACTGAGAACAGTCTCTCGCCATCCTCTTTGGAACCTCCCTTCAGTAGTTAAAGGCTGCTCTCAAATGCCCCCTCACTCTTCTCTTCTGCAGACAAAATACACCCAAATCCCTCAGCCTCTCCTCATAAATCATGTGCTCCAGCCCCTAATCATTTTTGTTGTATTCTGTTGGACTCTACAATGTTTCTACATCCTTTCAGTAATGGGGGCCCCAGAACTGGACACAATATTCCAAATGTGGCTTTAGCAGTGCTAAATAAAGGGGAATAATCACTTCTCTAGAGCTGCTGACAATGCTCCTCCTAAGGCACCCTGATATGCCTTTCACCTTCTTGGTTACAAGGGCACATTGTTGACTCATGTCCAGCTTCTCATCCATTGTAATCCCCATGTCCTTTTCTGCAGAACTGCTGCTTAGCCAGTTGGCCCCCAGCCTGTAACAATGCTTGGGATTCATCTGTCCCAAGTGCAGGACTGTGCATTTGTCTTTGTTGAACCTCGTCAGATTTCTTCTGGCCCAACCCTCCAATTTGTCTAGGTCACTCTGTTTTCTTTATTTTTATTTTACTATCTTTCCAACATTATTGTACCCACTTTCTAATTGCACCAAACTGAACACCTTTGACCTACTCCATGCCCTCCTCAGAACCTCACCACTACTCACCCCTTTTCTAAGACCTGACACCCCCTCACTTCATCATCCCTTTCTGTTTCTTGCTCTCTCCTCCCTCCCTCCCCCACATTCATTTTGTGTGTGTGGGGCAGAGGCTGGGGCATGGAAGGAAGGTGATGGCTCTGGTTAGGAGTGTAGACTCTGAGGTGCAGCCACAAATGAGGGGTTAAATGTGTGGGAGGGGGCTCTGGGATGGAATCAAAGGGTAAGGAGTGCAGGACTCAGTTCAGGGATGTGGTAGGGGCTGCAGCCAGGTAAAGGCACCCACGTGGAGTTTGGGTGTGGGAGGCCCTCAGGAATGGAGATGGGTTGTAGCAGGGGGTGCAAGTTCTAAAAGGGGTGCAGGAAGGACCTCAGGACTGAGGCAGAGGGTTGAGATGCAGGAGGAGGTATGGGATGTGGGCCACAGGATGGGACTCGGGGCTGGGGCAGGGGACTGGGGTGTGGGTTCTGGGAGGAAATTAGGATGTGGGAAGAGGTTCTGACTTGGGGTAAGAGGTTAGGATGTGGAAGCTGGTCCGGTGTCTACACTCCAGCCAGGTGGTGCTTACCTCAAACAGCTCCCAGGCAGTGGTACAAGGGGATTAAGGCAGGCTCCCTTCCTGTCCTGGCTCCACGTGGCTCCTGGAAGCAGTTGCCATGTCTGCATCATAGGCACAGGGGTGGCCAGATGGCTTTTTATGCTGCCCATGCCCACGGGCACTGTTCTCACAGCTCCCATTGGCCAAGAGCCGTGACCAATAGGAGCTATGGAGCTGATGGGTGCAGTGCACAGAGCTTCCACTGCACTGAGGGACTATAGGAACATGCCAACTGCTTCTGGGAGTCACACAGGGCCAGTGCTGGGAGCCTCTCTTAACCCTGCTGCATCACTGACTATACTTCTAATGGTCCAGTCAGCAGTACTGGCTAAAGCCATCGAAAACTGGATGCCTGGCAACCCTAGGTAGCATGCTCCTTTTAGAGAGTATCATTTTAGGGGGAAGACCTACTCCACTCCATTGGATCTGGGTTCTACTGAAAATTTTTTCCTAGCTAATTATACAGTGTGTTCTCTTTCTGTAAGCTATGCTGACACATTCAGCGGCATAGTTTCAAAAACCTGGTCTTAGCTGTTTGACTCCCATTAACATTAATCAGAGTCACACAGCAAAATCCTTTTTGTTCAGTACTTTGAGAATGGGTAAGGATGATAGCAGACGTTTCCCCAATTTCACAGGCTTTTATGCTTCAATCACAGTGTAGACATTTATGCAGAATTCTACCATTTCCAAACACACCATCAGCTCTGCAGCAAAATTATAGAAAAAACAAAGCTATTTTGTGTAACACTAAGATCACTGACTGTAAGAGCAGCCTTACAAATAATTTATACTGAGTCTGGTTCTTCATTGCTTTGCATCATATGTAGTCGAGTCACTTTACTTCTGCATAAACTGGGTGTAAAATGTTACCATTTTGAATTAACAGACTCAGCTACCTCTGGCCCTGAATTTGAGGACCTGAATGAAGACAAAATGATATGGTAAGATAGTGTGCTGCAGTGGTGTTTCATTCAGATCTCATTTACATTATTGTAAATCCAGAGTAACTCCACTCTCTTCAGTGATATTATTCAGCCTTAAACCAATGTCTCTGGGGGTATGTCTACACTACCCCATTAGTTCAAACTGGGGGGGTAATGTAGTCATACGGAGTTGCAAATGAAGCCCGGGATTTGAATTTCCCGGGCTTCATTTCCATGAAGCCGGCCGGCGCCATTTTTAAATGCCGGCTAGTTCGGACTGCGCACCGCGCGGCTACATGCGGCACAAACTAGCTAGTTCGGATTAGGCTTCCTATCCGAACTAGCTGTACGCCTCGAGGTGTACAGCTAGTTTGGATTAGGAAGCCTAATCCGAACTAGCTAGTTCGTGCTGCGTGGCACGCAATCCGAACTAGCCGGCATTTAAAAATGGTGCTGGCCGGCTTCATGCAAATGAAGCCTGGGAAATTCAAATCCAGGACTTCATTTGCAACTCCGTATGACTACATTACCCCCCCTAGTTCGAACTAGGGGGATAGTGTAGACATACCCAGGGATCAGAATATTGTCTCTGGTTTTAATGTCACCTGACCTTAAATGTGCTTATTTAATTACACAGGGCAAACATTCTTCTGGACTTTTCCCCCATTTGACAACCACTATTCACCTTCATGTAATTCATCTTGGATTAGAACCATTAACCTACACTGAATTCACAGGGGTATTGCAGATCAAGAGACAGGTGCTTTGGCAGAGCTGCACAGGGAAACTTTCACATCTCTTGGCATTATACATTGCTTCCATCACTGTTATTGGTCTGTCACTTTCATGAGCACTAATAATTTAGCAAGGAAATATAAATGTCATTATGGTGATATTGCTGCTACCTCAGAGGAGAACAGAGACTAGCCTTGATGGCCATTTAGTGTGCTTCCTAAAGTTCCATAAAAACAGAGAGGGGGGGAATTCATGAAAGCAAAGTGTACTAGAATACATTAAACAGGTCAACTCTTTGTACAGTGATGTGGGCTGACTTAATTGGTTTGTGTCACTAGAGAATGAAAAAGAGCAATGAAGTTTCTGAGCAAAATACTACAGTAGGTAATTACTGTAATTGGATCCAACCTGGCACCCCTGGAGCAGCTGCATGAGTGAACATATAAAATAACAGTAACAGCAGGCTATGGTAAAATAAGATTGTTTACTCAATTCCATTATGCTTTGTTCTTTATGAGCCTGGTTGCAAATCTGGAAGGGGCTTCATTTTTTCTCCCTTCTAGACTGTGACTTGGCCAGAAGGCTGAGTTGTTGAAGATGCCACTTCAGGCCAGAGAGAATGTGAATGTGATGCACTCGACCTACAGGGTGTCCACAGGAGATGAGCACCACCCCATTACACAGGCTTATTACAATGTGCAGTGAATGCACTTTTTAGAATGGCTTGTGCTGAACTATTTTGCTCAGACACTATAGTGCTCCTGTAAAGGATGACAGGAGAGAGGTTGAGTGATGGCTCAATATTTCTTCCCTTCCTCCTTACTGCCACCCAGCTATTTGAAATCGTGGTGAGTGGGATAATTGGAGCCTACAAAAGGTCAATGTAGCCCTTGTTTCAGGCACAAAAGCAGCATGTTTCATGGGAAAATGAATGGTTTGTAGAATACAGTCGAGAGAATTTATCAGACTGTCAAAGTAGAGCAAAACTACTGTGGCTAAGAGTTTCATCATGTTGGTAGGTTAGACTATAGTAAGTCAGTTCTGATTAAGATGGCCATATTGCAAAATACCAACTGTAGAATGCAACTCAAGTATCAGAACCTGTGATAGTTAAGCTGCCGCAGTAGAAGGAAAAGCATTTAGGAAAATGGGATACATGTAGTTGGAGGCAGCCAAAAGAACTAGAACATGCAAGAAAGTTCTAAAATAGGCTACCAATTAGGAAAATGATTTAAAGATAGAAGGTTCCCAAAGATGAAAGAAGATTTTGAAAATGTAATCATGAAGAGCTTTTATTTCTCCAAGTAGCATTAGCACATCAACCCAATGAAAAACAACCCACTTTATGTTCACCACTTGCATCCTTGGACAAATAGGACTTCATTCATTCCTTGTATATGAATGACCAGAATAGATGAGAGGAGACCCCAACAGTATCATTTCACATTTTCTTTTGAATTCCGTTGACGGGATAGGGATTGTTTTTCCCAATGGAAAAAGTTAGAAGTTCTGATCCAGGAAAATATTCAAATGGGTCAAGTTGATGGGACTGTTCAGTATGACTATTCATGAGATTTTCTATTGCACCCAAGTGATTTTATCCTGTAAGAGGACAGGCATTGATTTATGCTCCCATTGACATCAAGGGGTCAATCCACAGATTTCAGTGGACTTTTAGTCAGTTCCAAAGCTGGATCCAAACTTTCTCAAGGTGCTGAGTGCTCATATCAAGAGATTTATGGCAGAGACTGGGACAGCCACAAAGCTGAATTCTAACTTGAATGACTTTCTTCACAGTTCAGAGACAGTTTGATTCATAGAGGGAAACCAGAATAAAAGCTATTTCTTAGTCTTTAGTTAGAAAGAAATCCAGAATAATAAGATTCAGACTTACTATGAAGTCTAGTTAGATCAGAAAAGTAAACAGTTAATGTAATCTTTCCAAGGTGGAATAGCTCTTGAATATTTCATGACAAACTACAATATGATTCTTACCTATGCTAATGCTTCCTTATTTCAAGAGTTGTTTGTTTTAAATAACTTAAAATATTTTACTAGTTTTGTATGAAATATAAGTAGTATCTCTGGCAGGTAACTGTCATACATCTGCCAGCAATAGTAGGTGTCATTTTTAAAACAAATATCTATAGCTCTGGGGCCCTTCCAGAAAAAAAACTGGTTCAGTTACACTACCTTAATTGATTTTTCCCTGGAGTTTGCATGATAATTGGCTCCTGACTATTATTCTGATTAAAAAAAGTATATTTATAAGAAGAATTTACTTGCTTTTCCATACCAAATAAATAAAAGAGGGTGAGGGGATGATCCTAGCTTGCCCTCCACTCTGCCTCTCACCTGCATACCTAGCTTTCGCCTTTATTATTCTGTAAGTATGGCAGAAATTCTTTCTGGGGAAGTGAGCAAGAATGTGGTCTGAAATCCTAGAGGCTATGCCAGAGGCCAGGACTATTTGTACTGGATCTTCTCTGCTGCAAAAAGATTCTCCTGCCTGCATCATTGTTCAGAGGTACCTCCTCCAAGCACAGGAATGCCATTCAAGGGAAGAGGTAATGCCATAATTAATACAGATGGTGACCATGTTACTTCGGGAAATCCCTGCAGAGAGAGTAGAGAGATGATGCACTAATAAAGAACAGCTGCTGCATTGAGCAGCTTCCACAATGCATTCCACACTTTCATCACCTTATGTCAATCCACATCCATGCTGCATCACCAAGCAAGGAGAGGGAAGCACCACTTAGACAGTATTGTTCTGTGATTCATAGACTGCAATGGTGAAAATGAGCACTAAAAATACCAAGCTAAAACTGACTCCACATTTGAGTGAAGCCAGTCTGAAAACACTTGTCCTTTGTTAACATTTAAGAGGATTGCTTTAAACCAATTTTGATTGTTGAGAAAGATAGTCTGGGCTGAGATGTATGCCAAATCACTTTCTAGAGTGAATTCTTTAAGATTCAGTCATAACCTCTAATAACAAAATGCTGACAGACTTTAATCTCCAAGTAGCAGTGCTAGCAGGTGAACTACCGAAAGCCTTGTCTACACTAAAAGGAAGATCGCTGCTGCCCCCAATTAATCTTCCAGAGTTCAGTTTAGTGAGTCTACTAAGACTCGCTACATCAAACTCGGAAGATGTCCCCACCGGCATCCAGTATTCCTCCTTTTGTGAGGAGCAAGGGAAGCCGACAGGATCATTTGCTCCCCTCAGCCTCCCGCTGTGGGGACACTGCCAAGGTCGGCTTAAGGTAAGCCAACTCCAGCTGCATATTCTACATAGCTAGAGTTGCATAACTTAAGCCAAGCTGCTGGGTCTAGATGGCCTAAGAGCTGAAAACAATCAAGACCTGGATTAAGGGATGGAACCTCAGAACATGGTATTGCTGAAGTGGCAAAGAGCATCAGCTGCAGAAAGCAATAGCAATGGCTGTAGAGAAAAGCAGTGGCAAATGGCCAGTTGCAGAGGCACACCATGACCACAGAAACAATTCTCAATTGCCCTCCCCTTTTTCTGGGGTGAGAGATGAACCGTGCAAACCTCACTTCTGAATTCTGGGCTAGCTAAGGACAGCTAACCATGAGTGGGGTGCAACTCAGGGTGAAGGAAATGATTTATTCATTTGTCGGAACTTCAAGGTAGGAAACAGAGGCAAATGACACTGACCAGTGATTTTTGCTTATGATCACATACTTTTGAATGTGTTTGTGGAGTTTCCCCAAACCAATGCTTGATTCCCTTTCCCTTTTATTAAAATTTCTCTTATTGTACACACTTGGTGCTTGCAAGTAGGGAAGTATTGCTTCTTAGGAGCACGCTAAGGTGGTGAGTTTTCCCATATCTGTGGATGGAGGCTCAAGGTGGCTCTCTTTTGTACAGTTAAGAGGAACCTATAGGTACTGAACCCATTTCTTGTTGCTGTTGACTCCCTCTTGCAGAAGGGTGACACTGAAGTCAAATGTTTGACTGAAACTCAGGTACCCATATCTACTCTACCTGTAGACTACCCAGCAGTTAAAAATAGCAGTGAAGCCACAGCAGTATGGGCTTCAGTTCAGACTACAAATGCAATATATATTCAGGGTTTCCAGCGGTTTTCTACAGTCCACACTGAAGGCTGTGTCACCATAGCTTCGACACTATTGGCGCCTTAATTGCTAGATTAAAACTATGGCACAGGTAATGATCATCACAGTTCCATTTGTAGTTACTGGAAGCTTCAGGGTGGAGCACTTGAAAATCAGGCCAAAGATGTTTCATACTGGGAGCCCTAAACCTGAAGCATCCAAAATTAGATAGTGCTTTTGAAAATGTGGCCTCTTAAAGTAATGAGTCTCTTGCCAGCTATACACAAGTTTGCTTGTTTTTGGAAAAAATCCAATTCTGCTGCTCTATTGTTAATCTTCTAGTCTGATTTTTATTCACAAGAAATGGTTTAATCAGCCTTTATTCGGTTTAGATTTGTACTGGCTAGTGGCAGAGAGCATCTAGCCTGACAGGCAAATACATTTGCAGTTTCTAAGAGAGGTTGATAGTTTAGGAAATCTTAACAGAGATATGTAAATGCTCTACTGTATATTATTAATTTCCCACAATAGGTTTGGGGCAAAGGTCACCAAATATGAACTATTTTATTTTAGCAACCAATCAAATGTGTTTCTTTATAACTAATATTTAAAAATAAAAAGGCCAAAGGTCTGATTTCACTTACAGTCCTGTATTTCCTTTACGCCAGTAACTCCATTCTCACTAGTGACACTCGTAGAACTGAGTGCAGACTCTGATGCAGATTTCTTTACTTTGATTTGCCAGTAATGATGGAATTCATCATACTGTAAGTCAGATATTCTTGTTAAACAGAGTCATCTGATGAAACATGATGTTAGTAAACAGTTTGAAGTGACTTGAAAACCTAAATTACGACCAAAGAGTAAGTTATTAGAACACACCAAAATAGCTCTTTAGAAATTGGCTAGACCAGATTTATACTAAAAACGTCATGTCAACATTGAAAGTGGATACTTCTGAATTTGTCATTTTCTCCCTTTATAGGTGATAACCTTTCATTTCTAGCTGACTAAACAATAAGAGACGTGAAAACTCCTTGTGCCTTTTCCTCACTTATTTAAAAGGTGGAGAAAATATATATGAGTTCTTCCTTATATAATAGGATACATTTCAGAGTCTTAAAAATGAGCTAATGTTACTAAGATTTTTTTTCCACTTTCTGGGTTAGTTGGGCCTGACAGAAGTTAATTATTTAGACAGCTTATACTGAAATGCAACCTGGGGTGAGGAAGGGTCCCTCCAATGTGTAAAACTACCATTCCAGATAGTTCCTGCCCCTAAAGCATTTTTGGAGTTTGACTGTGTTAAGTGAGCACACTTAGGAGTGGATTGTCATCTCACATAGGTTTTATGATGGTGTCATTTCAATTATTTAAATTATGAATTAATCCTCACTTACACCAGCCTAAATAAGAGATTCAGCCACCAAAGACAAAGATATGCACTGGCATGTCTCTACTTACACAGGATAGAGGGGAGCAAACGTGTAAGGAAATGGTCAAGGGAAGCACCAGGAAGGAGAGTGATATCTGCAGCTGCATGCTTCTCCTCCTTCAAAGTAGTGTCAATGATATACATTTGGGGTTAGTGATTATTGGCTAGATAGATAAGGTAAAGAGGTAGTGACCAGCCACTTTATGCTGCATGTCCCAAGACAAGAGATTAATCCAGAGAGATTAATGAAGGTCAATGGAATGTGAATACCCTTACCATATTAACCCCTCATGAAGGAAATGGGAATATGCAGAGATTTTTTTTGTTGAAGGGGAATCCCAGAATTACCACAGTGTTTGGAAAGGACTGTAGGACAGCTAGAGCGGTAGGCTTTCTGCGTTATGATTCTGACTGGTAATCATTGTAGTTAAGGCTTGAATTTTCTGGAGAATCTGGACAACTAGGATCTTTATGCCTCTACACTGCCAGTCCCTCTTCTCTGATTGCATATTGAGAGAACTCCCTGGCTATTCACTTTTGCTATATTCAAAGCAAGTGTTCTCTTTCCACAGTAAAACCTATAGAAGGGGAGATAGCTGTGTCTTGATGCTCATTGGGTTCTGGAGAATTGTATTGCAGTGCTGAGAAATCAAACACTCTTTCCAGCTCACCATATGTAGTCTCTACTAAAGAGATTATGTTCCATGTGTCCAATCTGGAGTCACAAATTCTAGGAAATGAATGTCTCTTTGCTTCCCCAGTGGTTGACCACATGAGGACTCAAATCATAGAATACTAGAACTGGAAGTGACCTTGAGAGGTCATCAAGTCTAGACTTCTTGAATCATAGCCATCCTTTTCATGTAAGTGTCATTGTTAAGAATAGAGGAATATGTATATGTAGAGCTCAGCAATTTTGGGGGGTGAACAGTTTATTTGCCAAAATAATGCAGTTTGGGGTTGGTTAAATCTATTCCCAAATGTGCCAAGTAGTTTCGGCTAAAAGAAAATTTTGGATTATGTTCACAGGAGGAGTTAGGAGCCATTCACAAAATTGGAGGAAGCACCATTGAGCCACACAGAGTGTCTGTCTATTGCCTACTGGGTAGGGCCATCCCCTTAGATTTGGAAGCCCTAAGTTAATGTAGCTGCTATGATGAATATTTAATTTATTTATTCAAAATGGAACAGTTCCAGCAAAAGAATGAGGACTTTAACTCAGCATGGTCTATAACCCAGTGGCTAGGTCACTTACTGACAGCGTGACTCCAAATTCAAATTATAGCTTTGGACCAGAATAGAGACTTGAACCTGGATTTTTGGCATCTCGACTCATGGGACCATAAGGTACAAGTGGGTGGTGTTGCAGCGCTACTTTATTTAATTAATAGCATTTCCAAATGTCCCCTGCTTTTAATTTTAAAATGTAAAAATGTCCCAAATATAAACAAATATTTTGTTCAATTCAAAATTACTAGTCCCAGCTCCCCCCCCCCCCCCCCCCCGGGGAAATAAAAATTTGTCTGGTTTATCTTAATTTTTTGCCATTTGACCATCAAACTGAAAAATCCATTATCCATGCAGCTAATTGAGCACATGCACAGAAGTATACACATGCACTCACACCATTACATGGTAACTATATGTACCACAAAACAAAACAAAAATGTTTAAGTTAGGTGCTATTACATTACAGTAAACATACTGAGTAGTTCAAACCTCCTTTCTGATAAATTTCCATGTTCCCAATTAAGATTTGAATTTAATTTCTCATGTAAAGCCTGGTACATGTGTTTGTTTCTTTTCAAGCTTTGATTTAGTTCTGACACTCTAGATACTACAGTGGAATAGCTTTGAAATGTAGTTATTGTTAGGAATTGTTGCAGACGTTCCCTATGTAGTTCCAACTAAAATGAATATAGAATTAAATTACCCATCCAACGCTCATGCAAGCAGCAGTAAAATGGTAAATTATTCTCTTCCTTTAAAGCAAACTATTCAAAAATGCAATGGGGAGTTTAATATGCAGTATTTCTTACTGCATGTTAGAAGATTTAAAAAGGGGCTATCAAAAGATACAGCTGATATATTGCCAACTATTGTTCTATTATTTCTGTGTGGGGAGGGTTAATAAAAACATGACTCACTGCTTTACTGCAGTGAGGTTTAGGTTTTAAAAGATTTCACTGTCTAGATAGAGTATGTGTCTTTTTTTATTTATTCTTTGACTTCACCATTTTCAGACAGAGTGTTTTATAACCAGACTAATATTAGACCATTCAACAGAACCTTTGGACCTCTCGGTATTTCATCAACTATCAAGCCACATATAGGGGCCTGGCACCAGACATAACATAGCCATTTTGCATTATAGGACATCAAAGCCCAGAGCCTGAGCTGAGTTAATTGGCATAGTTGCATTGCCTATGTCAGTTGATTATATATCCAAAACTGAATGAATATTGTCATAATACGTGAAACTTTCCAAGATTTTGTGCCCTTAATACCAAGTATGAGTGTAATTTGCATTCACCCAACATTTTCAAATGTAATTGCAGCAGTGGAATAAGTGAATTATGCCCACAAAATGAAGCACTGGTATAGCTATAAAATGCATCTTGCATGGAATTCATGGACAACCATACAAAGGACAAGCAGTCATGAAGGCCAACATTGTTCAGTCCAGAATTTGTACTAGTTGCCATCTGCACATAGTGAGGAGCTTGCACTCACAAACCTCACTATATTTCCTCATTTCCCCACTTCATTTTCTGGAGCTAACAAAGGCAAGTAGGCATTTGGTTTAATTCCTGGAGAGGGTGTCATTCTGAGATTCCTTAAACAACCTCAGTGATTCTATGATCACTCTGCAGGAGGAAGAGGAAATGATGGAGGAAAAACAGAAGGAGGTATAGCCCCAGGCTCAGATTATATTCTGCGAACAGAGTATATATGAGCTATATGAACATATTGGCCAGAAGTCTTGCAACATTGCATATTTGATGCCGCAACCCCCTGCCTTATGTGCCTTTACAAAGTTTTCCATGAATAAAGTTCAATTTTCAAGTTTACACCAAAAATCAAAACTAGTTTTTTCCAGTGGGCCTGAATTGCTCAGTGCAATAACTTAGTAAGTCTGGATCTCTTTAAATATGCTTTTTCTTACATACCTTTCTTTCTGTAATAGCTATCAAGGCCCCATAGGGCTCCATCTTGTTCCCATTGAAATTAAATGACAAAAATCTCATTTCATGGGGCAGGTTCAGTGGAAACTATTACAGTTACTAATGTTATTTATGGGATTATCTTATGTAGTGTTTAAACAGGATCTATACCACCTATTATATTTTTAAATCATGTTCAGAAAACAAAGACAACTGGTTAATATATTCCCTGAATGATCAATTTACATGGAAATATAAGGAAGGAAGAAAAAGCAGAGGTGAAGTTTAGTACAAGTTTCCTGGGGTTGCTTGTGTAACATGCTTTAACCACAGGAGCAGACATAAATCTGAACTAAACTGTTCATCCTGGTAACATCGTTATTCTGAAGTAGAAAATAATGCTCTAAATTCTCCACAGCTCAGAGGTTGCTCTTGGATATCTTTACTACATATTTGATAGGTTGCAAAGTAACCCAGAATAATGGCAGAGGTGTCCTAGGGGCATCAAAACATCATTATGTAATGAAAACCCATTAAAGCTAAAAGGTTGATGCAGTCTGATAATTATTTATAAAAACTACACCTCAGATAAATACAATGTGCAATTGGAAAAAAAGTGAAATCTACTTTTCTTCATCTTTTACTTGTAATAAAAATGCTCCTGATCCAAACTTCATTAAGTCAGGTGTTAACTGAAATATCTTTGAATTTATGCATACTTGAGACTAAATATCTGATCCTGTAAACTAATCTACTCAGGTGTAAGGGTCTGCCCATACAGAAGGGCTCCACGCTGTTGTGATACTAAGATTGAAATAATATTCATATATTAAATTTTCTGCAAATACTTGTGTTACAAAACAGAATAGCCTTTCAAATTCTCAATACATTCTGTTAAACTGATCAAGAAGAGAATTGTGTTTTTCCTGTCTTTTTCATTCATATGGCACAATTTCAATGTTTGCATTAGAAAAGCATTTGTGGCAAACCTGCTAAATTGTTTGTGTACATAAAAATGTGACTTTCAGTGGATTTTTGTGTGGCTTTAGAATTAGTGAGTGGATTGGTGACTGTGTTTTGGAGTTTCAAGTGATCAGTTTCTTTCCTCCTAAACACTCTTTTCTTCCATCCTCCAAGCTCATGACTTGGGTAGTTGTCTTTTCCTATCCCCTCTCATTCTCTGCTCACTTCTAGAACACATCCGAACCTCACTATTTTATCTTCTTACAACATTGAAAAATCTGTCCCTTACGTTATGTCCCAATGACGAAAATGCCAATCCAGGCACAGAATTTTCCTTCTCTACAGTCGCTACCATCCCTGGTTGCTATTTGTTATCTTCCTTGGCTGTTAATTGAACCAGGTAACACCCATCTTTGAATCACTGTATTGATTCCACATTAAACTTTGTATTAAGTTTAAAACTCCGTTTCTAAACCCTTCACAACTCATTATGTTTCGTCTCCTCATGTGTTGCTTTGTTGACCTCTGCACAGGGCCAGCAATGTCTGTTTTGATTCTCTGTTCATTTATTTCCCTGCTATTGGAGCTATATTTTTTCCTACATTTTTGTTCTACAGTTACAGCTAACAAAAAAAATTCTAATTTTGGCAATTCGCAAAAAAATAAAGCACCAAAACTGTGTGTGAATTTTAGATGAACTTAGTGAACAGTTTGGATCACAAAAGGAAATTGGGAACAAAAAAATGTTGACACATCTAAATGGTTCATTTCATCCATCTTGAAACAGTTTTGACTTTTCATTTTGAAACTTTTTTGAACATTTTGAACTAAAACATTTCTACTTTCTGCTTCAAAATGGCTCTGTCCTCCATGAATTTATCTAGCTCTTTAAAGCTGTCAGTCTTGGATTTCACAAAATCCCCTCGAGTTCCACAGGTTGAGTGTGTGCTGTGTGAAGTACTTTCTTCTGTTTGATTTAAACCTGCTACCTATAAACGGGTGACCTCTAATTCTTGTATTGTGGGAAAGAGTGAATACAGAAGAGTTATTTACTTTTCCATACCACTAATGCTTATCACTTTTATACAACTTGCCGAGGAACAGAAATGGAGACATAGTAAAAGGGGTGCACTAGATTACTGAGGGAAACTCACCAGAAGGAAAAAAGGTAGCAAGCATCATGTCTTATACATATATTTATACTTCTTACATGGTTAAAAAAAAACAACTTGCATATCATCCACAAGAGAATGGGGCACTATTTCTCTATGGGGATTTTGGAGGTATGTACTCTGCAAGGATGGTTGTGTTTGAGTTCATAAAGTATTACTCACAAGCTCGAAAACACTTGACTCTCCATTTCTTTTATGTACTTCATAATCCACTTAATGCGCACAAAGTAGATTTCCTGAAATAAAAGGAGATGCTCCACATAGTTATTTATAGTAAAATGGAGTTTGAAAATACTTTTAAGCATGGTATTGACCTTTGAATTAGTCTATTGTATACAAGTTCAAGCCAGCAAGAAAGCATCCTTTTATCGCACATCCTAAGAAATGCAGAACAAAAGCCTGAGTACCTCAGAGGCTGCCTCTCTGTAGGATACCAGGTCTTGAGCTAACAAGAGGGAGCTGAAGAAAAGGGTGTTTTCAGTAGGTATTCCTTCACACTGGAACTGCCTTCCCCCCAACCAGTCTTCCAGAGCTGGAATTTTGTGACATTCACATCATACTACATTGTTCCTCTGTTCGCCCTGGTGTTTGTTAGATTGGGCTGAGAGAGTGATTAGCTGGAAAGTTCTAGAATGGATGAATTAGACCATTACTATGAATGTAACTAATTAAAGGTTGTATACCATAGTTTAGCAAATAAAACACGCACCCATGTATAACCTGCAGTTCTTTTTTGTGTAAAAAAACCCTTACCCTATACCCACGGATGTGTATAGCCTATGAGTCCTGCATTCATCCAATCACCACTTGCACCACACTCACACCCAGGCCCCGGCAGCTGCAGCCAGGCACAACCCACCCTCCTCCAGGTGGGGGAGCTGCTTGTGAGCAAAAATAAACTTGTATACCCCACGGACATGTATACCACACGGGAGAGGGGGGGGATTGTAAAAATGTGTATAACCCGCAGGTTATATATGCTAATTTCTGGGTATATATGCTGAGAGCTACAGATGAGCCCACTTTCAACATGCCAAAATAAATAAACACACTCTAGTGCAGTGGTCTCCAACCTTTTTACACCCAAGATCACTTTTTAAATCTCAGAACAGGCGAAGATCTACTGCCCCGCCCCTTCCTTGAAGCCCCGCCTACATTACATGAGGAAATCTAATGTAAATGTACTGCGCAGGTGCGCAGTTCGGAGAGGGCTCAAGAGCTACTCTTAGAGCCCCTGAGATCTACCAGTAGATCGCGATCTACTGGTTGGTGACCACGGCTCTAGTGTTTACTTATTTAGAGAAGGCTGGCTAACCTGTAACACTAGCAAAAAGCAAAAAATAGCACTAATTTGAAAAATGTGATGTCCTTTTGCAATGCCCACCTCATGCCACTGAATAATGAACTGAAACTATTGCTGTTTCTTAGTTTCATTTTTTTTTCCCTGCATTGATTGCTAGATGGAGGATACTAATTTTGTTTCACATAAGCACAGGACATGAATAGTTCCATGTAAAAGCTTTTACCAGGCCCACACTCATGATCTGTACATGATACTTGAAGTCCTTCCACATCTTTTCCCTTCTCCAAAAGGACCTTTAATTACCTTAATAGGCACTGGGTTTTAAACAAACAAAAGGAAGTTTTTCTTCACTGTCAACCTCTGGAACTCCCCAGCAAAGGAGGTTTAGGTTGGACATTAGGAAAAAGTTCCTAACTGTCAGGGTGGTCAAACACCGGAATAAATTTCCCAGGGAGGTTGTGGAATCCCCATCTCTGGAGATATTTAAGAGTAGAATAGATAAATGTCTATCAGGGATGGTCTAGACAGTATCTGGTCCTGCCATGAAGGCAGGGGACTGGACTCAATGACCTCTCAAGGTCCCTTCCAGTCCTAGTATTCTATGATAACTCCTTACCAGAGGATGTAGTGAAGGCTAGGACTTCAGCTCTTTTTTGAACCCTGTTAAACAGTCATTGATGGACCTAACCTCCATGCATCTATTAGTCAGCATGGATAGGAATGGTGTCCATAGCCTCTGTTTGTCTGGAAGGGAGTGACAGGGGAGGGATCACATGAGGATTCCCTATTGTGTTCTCTCTCTGGGGCATCTGGTATTGCCACTGTCAGCAGACAGGATACTGGGCTTGATGGACCATTGGTCTGACCCATTATGACCGTTCTTATGTTCTTAATTTCCCTTAAGTTTGTGGCTGGCCTGCTTCATCCACTTAGCCAAGCATACATGATAATGAAGAAGTCACAGGATGGCTATTGGCACAGCAGTTAATGGAAAAATCTGAACACTTCCTATATTCTGCCCTACACAAAAACTTAAAGGGAATCCACGAGAACCTGGGGTTTTATTTGAATGAGTATAATGAATTGTTTGATTAATTAGTGAATTTTAAATCACTATCAACAGCAACCAGTGCATTGGATGGGTTCTCTGTTGTAGTTCGCCAATGGAATCCACACATCTTCTGGGTGTGGTTTAGTGGCCTCTCTGGTAGCATTTTGAGACTACTTAGAGACAATGAGTCTGCTCTACAGCCTTAGCTAACAAGCATCTGGCTTTTATCTCATGCAGTAGAAGCTCATGCACTAAGCTCCAGAGGTCCTAGGTTCAATTCCACCAGCAGATAACCAGGGTCTGTTGGCATTACACAAAGATGGAAATAAATAAAAAAAATAGTTGTAGGATCCTATCAGTAAGTTCTATCTCTGGCAACAGGCTTTTTGTTTGTTATAAAAATAAAGAGAGGCCATGTCTCCACTACCAATTATGCCAGCAAATCCTATGTTGCTCAGGGATCTGAAAAAAAAATAAACCCTGCCCCAATGGCATAAGCGGCATGGTGCACAGTGCTATGTCTGCAGGAGCTGCCAGTATAGCAACTCCTGCTCATTGAGTTGGTTGTATTAAGTTGACAGGAGAGCTCTCTCCCATTGACAAAGAACAGCTACGCAAATGATCTTACAGCAGAGCAGCTGCATTGATACAGCTGTGCTGCTGTGAGATTGCTAATATGGACATGGTCTTTAGGAAATAGTTCCTTTTATCTAAAAAGACAACCAATAGAGGGTCTTATTCTCTACTGCCTTGGGCTAAATAGTGCTTCATGTGGTGATTTTGTTATGAGGCAGAGGAGAGTCAGGCTCATATAGTGCAAACATGATCAGAAGAATTTTCATCAAACCACTGCAAAAAAACCAAAAGTCATTTCCATAGATTCCAAGACTAGAAGGAACCATTGTGATCATCTCCTCTAACCTTTTGCATAACATAGCCATAGAACATCTCCAAAAATAATCCCCAGAACATCCATACACCCACACCCACACACAAAATCTTGATCTAAATGTTGTTTAAAAATTACATCTTATTTCCGGCTGAATGTGTCTATCTTCAACTTTCAGCCACTGAATCATGTAATTACCCAATATTTAATCTAGCAGAGAAAGGTTATGGGTTCTTTAGACTAATCAAGTTGCTCCTTAACCTCCTCTTTGCTAAACTAATCAATTGAGCTCCATAAGTCTTTCATTATCAGGCATGCTGTCTGATCCTTCAGTCATTCTGTGGATTCTCTCCAAATTGTCAGCATCCCTTTTGAATAGTGGACACTAGAACTGTACACAATATTCCAACAGTCACACAGTGCCAAATACAGGGGTAAAGCAAACCTTGCTGCTTTTACTCAAGATTCTCCCTTTATGCATCCAAGGATCACATTAGCTCTTTTGGCCATAGCTGCATACTAGGATATCCTGTTCAGCTGATTATCCACCATGACCTCCAAAGCTTCTCAGTGTTGCTGTTTCTCAGTGTTGCTGTACCCACAGAATGGGGGGGCAGCGCTCTATTTTTTGTTCTTAGATTTATACATCTACACTTAGCCATATTAATATGCAAATTATTTTCTTGCTTACCAAATGATGGAGAGTTCTTTCTCTGAGTGACCTGCCATCTTTATCATTTACCATTGCCTCAACTTGTGTCACCTGCTGATTGTCATTGAAATGTTTTGGGGGTTTTTCCAGAACTCTGACAAAAGTGTTAAATAATGTAGTTTCCTGTCCGATACACCCACATGATAATCATTCCATATTTACAATTATATTCAGAGACTTAGCCAGCTTGTAATCCATTTAATGTATGCCACGTTGATTTAAAATCATTCTAGTTTTTAATCAAAAAGGTCATGGAGTGCCAAGTCAAATGCCTTGCAGAAGTCTAAACACATTAGACCAACACTATCATGTTTATTAACCTAAAATGTAAACCTTTAAAATATAATCACATTTTTTGTTTGAACAACAATGATGCATTTGATAGCTGTTGTGAGCTACAGAAGTACAAAGGACAATTTTTTAAATTTTTCCCTATATGGACAAATGCCTCAAGATAGAAATGCCAATTATGGGTTTACAAACTGCAGCTCTTCAATTCTCCATTGAAAAAATCAGATATCACTAACTACTGCACCTTTAAAGACTACAAAGGTATGGTCCGCTTTAAATGGATGGCAAACTGACTTTTCCCTGCTCATAGTTCTTGTCCGACAATTCTTTTCCATTGATCTTGTAACTATTAGTACTGTTGTGACGCCTGAAGCTTGAAATCAAAGTACAGCATATTTTCTACTGTTGTAAAGCTCTACTGTTCTTGGTTTGGAATTCCACCTCTAGTTTTCCGAAACAGCCTTTTACATTCATCTAAGTTCAGCTATCCAGCAGCTATTGCAATCCAATATTTTAGTATCTATATCTTACAGCAGTGGTCCCGAACCTTTAGAGGCTGCCGGGCACCAGGGGGCATGGCCGTTTGCCTGCCGGGAGCCCGGGGGCAAGGCCCCCCCAGCCACGTGCTCGGGGGCGGGGCCCCCCCGCCCGCCCTCCAAGCACCGCGCGCCCAGGGCACAAGCGGCCAATTTGGGGCGCTCCTGGGGCCAGCGCTTACCATGCGCCCAGGCCAGCTCCGGCACGATGCATGTACCACATGCCTGGGGCAAAGCCAGCCCCGAGCACTTGGCGGGCGCACTGCTTACAGCATCTGACAACAGTGTTGGGGACCACTGCTTACAGCATCTGACAACAGACAGCCCGATGTGATTTTACACTGGCACCACTTCTAAAAGAATATAAGAACAGCCATAGTGGGTCAGACCAAAGGTCCATCTAGCCCAGTATCCTGTCTTCTGACAGTGGCCAACACCAGATGCCCCAGAGGGAATGAACAGAACAGGGAATCATCCAGTGATCCCTCTCTGTCACCCATTCACAGCCTGTGACAAACAGAAGCAAGGGATACCACCCCGCCCCACCTAGCTAGTAGCCATTGATGGATCTATTCTCCATGAATGTTTCTAGGTCTTTTTTGAGCCCTGTTAAATTCCTGGTCTTTACAAGTAGTTGATGGTTATGTGGCTTCTTAAAACTGAACATTGAAAATTAAATTAGGACTGAATTCACAAAAGGATTTAGGAACTTAACTGCTACATTAGGCAACAAAGGCCAACATTTAGGCATCACTAGCATTCACAAAACCCTTCCTGACCTACCATCTAAACCTGGAGGTGCTTAAAGGTTCCTGGCACCTGAATTTCAGCAATTGATTATGCACACAGCTGCCTATATCCTGACACTAACCAGCAGTTCAGTGCCAAAGCTCAACAAGAACCTCAAACAAGGAATTCTATCACTTCCTTATAACCTTCATCCCAGTGGATAGGGTACTCACTCGCAATGTAAGAAATTCAAGTTCCATTCTCCTCTGCATGACAAAGTGGGTTTCAGGTTGGATCTTCCATCTCTCAGGTGATTGCTCCAGCCACTGGACTATGAGATATTCTAGTGTAGCTTTCACTTAGTCTGTCCTGTTGAAGCTGCTCTACTGTATACAGCATGGCAAGGTCCTTGTCCCAGGCCCCCTGCCTTGGGACCCCTTCTTCAGCCAAAATCACCAGGAGACCCTCTCTCATGCAACCACCTATGTCTTCTTATTGCTTGTGCCAACTTCCCACCATTTTCTATTTACAGAGCTTGGTTTTTCACAACTGCTAACTCAGCTATCTTCTCCTTCACAGGCAGGCACCCAGCTCCCCCTCCACGTCCCCTCTGGCTGATTTATATAGTCCTCTGGCTAATGAGGCCCACAGCTGCTTCCATTAGCCCTTCAGGCATAGGCTTGCTCAACTGGCTGTAATTGGCCTTTTGAGCCAGGCTGTAGTGGCAGAGCTTTGGCTTAGCCTGCACTCTGTCACAACAGATAACTAAATATGCATTGGGCTACAGAGAATGGAAAATGACTCTATAGGCCAGTAGTTAGGTCAGTCTCCAGGAATGCGGGAGAACTAAGTACAAATTCTTTTCCACACTATGAGGAGGGAGGAATTGTACCTATTTTTCACGTCTTGGGTGACAGCTCTATCCAGTGGGGTAATATTTATGAGAGAGGCTACTGCTGCCTCATTTCTGGCCCATGTCTCTCCTGCCCCCACTTCTTCAACAAAAATATCATTGATGCTGAACTGAAAGCAAGGGATTCGTGGCTGCAAAACCCAAACACAGATGGGCACTTCTCTTTGTCCCAGACTTAGGGTATGTCTACACTGAACAGCTATTTCAGAATACTGAAGATATCCCAAAATAGCTACCTTGTGTCTACAGTAGCCACTGGTTATTTCAAAATATTTTTGAAATAACAGGTGCACTATTTCACCATCCTGGTAAACTTTGTTGCACGAGGGATAAGGGATGGCTCGAAAGAGCATGTTATTTCAAAATTTGGCACTGTGTACATGCGCCAAATTTCAAAATAAGCTATTTCAAAATAGATTTGAAATTACTTATTTCAAGTTTAGGGTGCTGTGTAGACACACCCTTAAGACACCTTCCTCTGGAGTTTGCAAATGCTGAGCCACATAATGTTGTGTTGGGCTGTTCTGTCATGTTCCGGGATATGATAATCTGGAGATTTTCCCTTATACCACTATCTTAGTATCAGTTTCTCCCCAGATCTAGGACGCACTATTCTTTCTCTAGTGTACAGACTTGCCCCTTGATTCTGCAGTTAACCTCGCTTGAGCAAAATGCTGGAATGGACCATAATTCAGAAGGGTAAGGAAAAGAAGAACCATGTCCCTACTTTAAGCTTCCTCTCTTCTACACTTTCCTAATAAGTCAGGAGTCTTCAGAGATAAGGAAGATGGTGCTATTCTTGCACAGGTAAAGGTAAACACGTGTCTGCAAAGCTTGGAACGCCACAAGAATTTTTTACTGCAAGCCATCCCACTACCGCCACCACTATTTTGTCTCCAGCAGCTGCACTAGACCATCCATACATTCTACACTGCTCCTTCTTTCCCCCTACCAAGCTTCAACTGGCTGCAACATCCCACCTCTTGAGAGCTATATAATGTCTTTCTGAGCAGAGGAAAAAACTATACTGCACAAAGCAGGTCTGTAAAAGAAGGGCTCCCTGTCTCATCAGGCGATGCTGGGAAGACCTCCTCTCCTCCAGAGCTTTAAAAAGTTCACAGGAACTTAGCTTCTGCACACTTCAGAAGCACTGTACAAAACACAAAGGGACTAAGTTAATTGACAACTGCTGCTTCCTTGCCTGGATTTCATTTCCTGCCTTCAGCCATTTCAGTGAGAAATTGCAATATTTTCTTTGAAAAAGATGCCATGGTTTGTTTTGGTTTGGTTTGGTTAATTTTCAGAAAACTACTTTTCATTCCCCTCATGCTCCAAAATGGCTAAACAGTTTATACATAAATTTCCAGAAGACCATACCTGTAAAATATCAAGCCAAAAAGTAAAAGTTTCTGAGCAACTGAACACAGGAACTTACACTGGAATCATACATGGAATGGTTTCTCTCTCTCTCTCTCTCTCACACACACACACACTCTCTCTCTCTCTCTCTCTCTCTCTCTCTCTCTCTCTCTCTCTCTCTCTCACACACACACACACACACACACACACACACACAGAGCTACATTATGTTTATCATTCTGTTACCAGGTAACATAAATAGTAGCAATGTTGTTATAGAAATTGCTGTAAAACGTTGTAGGATATATTTGTTACAACAGTAGCTGTTAGTGCCCATTAAATTGTTTCTCTCAGAATTTCCATGATGAACCTCTTCTCTTCTGGAGTATGACAGAAAAAGTAGCAGTCTGCCAGTACATGATCTATCTTTGTATTTCAATGTTTCAAAAACAGATTTGGTTTTCATGTTAAAAAATTCAAGCTATTAGTGCAGGACTTGAACTAATGTATGGGGGGGGGGGTATTTATCTTCATACATATAAAATTGAAATATCTTTTCAATGACACAATGAATTCCCATCTTTCAAAATGTACCTATAAAGATATACCAGAATTTAAAGAAAATAAGCATAAGGGTCTCTAAATCACATTTCAGCTAGATGATTTCTCCAAACCATGTAAACTAATAGAATATCACTAAAAGTGCTCCACCAAAAAATGCAGATTAACTGCAAAAAAGGATTTGAAATGGCTTTCCTGTCAAATCAATGAGCCTTAGTTGGATGGCAATCAGAAATTATACTGGCTAAATGTCACAGCATAACACTATAAAGAATGCATTAGTAAACAACTATTTAAAATCTGTCCTCCAGGGAACCAGAATCTAATCTCTATTCTTTAAAAGCGGGGATAAATGATCTTTTTTTTTTTCACATAGGAAAGTCAAGAAACCAGCACTGAATTTTAAGAATCAATCCTTGTACACTAAAGCCCTAATACTTACACAATTAAAATCAATGGGAACTTAGTCATTAGCTTCAAAATGTCAGGATCAGGCCTTAAAAGAAAAGGGTTAAATCAGTAAACAAATCACTGCTATGAAAAAAAGTATATTCTCTCCATAGCTAAGGTTAAAACAGACTTTTCACTAAAATTGTGAGTCCTTTCGACATTCTTTGAAAAGGTAATTCACACTTTAGATTTGCATATGTGGCCCATGCTTAGCTGACAGTGTGATTGCCCAAATTTCAACTAATTATAAAACAGAGGTTGAACTAGTTGCTAATACTCTTCTTGAAAATTTCTATAGTTTATTTTTGCTGTGACTTGTTGCACAAATGCCATGTCCTAGAAATTTGCAATGAAGTAAATGTAAGGATATAGCCCTTCTATCAAGTGGCATGGACAACAACACTGGCTAGTTCAATATCTAGGGGTTCCTCTTAACAATACAAAACAGAACAGGCTTAAGATCTCACCCTGTAATCTGGGAAAATTGAACACCATTACTAGCTGCCTCTAAGAAGCAATACTTCTCCACTTGAAAGCATAAAGTCTATGTATAAAAAATGGGGTGGTGAGAGAGTTGAAGTTCTGTAGTTCTTCTCTCCTATTGTTCTTCAAAGGGCCACTTTGGGCAGAGAGTAAATTAAGCTGGTGTAGCACTGCCTGGGTCAGGAGGGAAGGAATGGCTAAAGGTGGTCTGTCTATGTCTCTCTCTGATACCCAATCTTCCTTTAACCCCAGGCACAGGCCTGCTGACAAGGTGGGCAAAGGGGGCAACTGTCTCAGGGCCCGACAATTCTAAAGGACTCAGGGCTCCTTGCCACTACAGCCACTACTGTGGTAGTGGTGGTATCTGGAGCCACTGACCCACTCAGGGTGGCTCAAAGGGCTGGGGACTGTCACGGCTCATTCCAGGCAATGCTGAGGGATGGATTCCCCTGGCATTGCCCATTCCAGGACCATGGAACCAGGTCCTCCCACCTTGCCTGGGGGCCCAGTGTGACTATGGGCTCTCCTGCCCAGGCAGATATGTAATCTGGGGATTAATTCCTGGCAAGTGTCACTCTCCCCTCCCAAGACAAGTAGCAATCCCTGTACACCTCATAGATTTCTGATGCCATTTACTTCTGCTCCTTCATGGATTTCTTCATGTATGAAGGAAGGGAGTGCCTAAGCCTGAGCCACCATCATGACCTCATTCCTGTCAGCCTGATCCGACTTCTACTAATGCCACCATCAGGGAACCTTGGAGGTTCCCTCTCAGATGTTATAGCACACAACAGGATTTCTTCTAGTTTGCGGGGGAGGGGCTGCTGGTGAGTCCTATAATAATTATGGTATAGCACTTAAATTACATTCATATAAGGCCTTTACTGCGCCCAACTCTGACTTTTAGAATGGTGAGGTTTGAAATAAAATACTTTAAGGGGAAGATTTTTTCAAAGAGCCAAATGGGAGGTAGGGACCCAATTCCCATTGATTCTCAGTGCCTAGCAGGTGGCTAACTGGCCTTTGTGTCAATGAAATCCCTCCCCTCCAAATTAGAAATTGCTGCTGTGTGAAGATATCCTCAGTGGAGGAGATAGTCACAGCCTGCTTTTAAAGCTGGGCTGATAATTCAAGAAATGAGTCTGTATTTGTGGAGAGGGGAATGTGTCACAATACCTTAACACTGTACAAGCGCCAATATTTCATTTCCAGCAAATCTCTAATTAACATTGCTATCTCAGGAATTAGCAACCAGATCTGAGCCATTCATAACAATTTTTATCTTTTCTGTGCAGGTGCAACAAAATCAGTTCAGTTTTACATTCCAATTATGAGCCTATTACATAAAGTACACCACTCACTCCGTCTGCTGTTGGAAGACCACGACACTTGAGTCATATTGAGGTGTGTATTAAAAAGGATACACTTAGAATTAATGGATGTCAATGGAGATAGAAGCCCAGGGTCCTGTAGCTTTATTATAATTGTGCTATTTCTATCTATATGTATGACAGATATATATATGAATATGCATACACATGCATAATTTCTCAAAGCTTCTGTTTTTTTAAGATCTCTGATCACAAAGATTTATAAAGGAAGTCATTAAAAGTATCTTGCAAAGTATAACTTTAGAATCCTGCAGCAATTTACAAAAATGTTATTTTCATTATTTCTCATTTAACAATGCAAGAAAAAAGACCAAAATCATCATAATTTGTAATGTAGCCATTTGAAAATACTCTCCTTTGTTCAGATGCAATTTTGTAGAGTAGATTATTAGTTATAATCTAGATTTAGCACCTTCACAGAGTTTTACATAAGGTTTAAAATGACTGCCTGATTTAAAGTAGCAAACAAAGTATGATTACTTTTCAAAAGTTATATTTATTGTGTGTGTGTGTGTGTGTGTGTGTGTGTGTGTGTGTGTGTGTGTGTGTGTGTGTGAGTGAGAGAGAGAGAGAGAGACCGACCTATATCTATCTAATTAGTTTCCTATATAGATATAGATATAAAGTACAGGCAGTCCCAGAGTTACGCGGATCCGACTTACGTCAGATCCGCACTTACGAACGGGGCTTTCTCGCCCCAGAGCTCACAGGCAGCAGGACTGCCCAGAGCGCAGCGGTCCCGCCACCTCGACCTCCGGGGCGAGAAAAGCTGCTCCGGGTGCCCCTGGTCTGCTGGGGATCGTCTCCAGCAGACCAGGGACACCTGGAGCAAAGCCGGGGAGGCGGAGGGGTCCGCCGCCACTGCAGCTTTGCTCCCGGTGTCCCTGGTCTGCTGGAGACGGTCCCCAGCAGACCAGAGGCACCGGGAGCAAAGCGGCAGCAGCGGCGGGGTGTCGCGCCTCTGAGGCTTTGCTCTGGCTGCAGCTTTGCTCCCGGTGCCTCTGGTCTGCTGGGGGGGGGGGGGGGCGCAGCTAGTGCACCCCCCCCCCAGCAGACCAGGCTTTTGTTGTGGACCCTGGGGTAGAGCAGCTGGGGTGCTGCCGGGTTGGTCCTGAAGGGACCTATCTGGCAGCCCAGCTGTTCTGTCCCAGGCTCAAGATTCAGCCGCTGTTGAAACTGATCAGTGGCTGATTCCAGGAAGCTGAGGGCAGAGCAATTCTGCCTCCAGCTTCCTGTAGTCAGCCCCTGGTCAGTTTCAGCAGCAGCGGCTGAATCTGGAGCCAGTTCCGACTTACATACAAATTCAACTTAAGAACAAACCTATAGTCCCTATCTTGTACGTAACCCAGGGACTGCCTGTATACACTTGTATAGCATAGGAACTGGGCTGTCCTGCCTTCATGCTCAGCAGCTACATCTATGCAATAATCTGCTAGAGCAAGTTGAGAGCCATTATGTGAGCAAACCACAAGGCACCATCTGGTAATAGAGTTCACATGAACACTTGCAAGTGGGCCTTAATCTGGAAAGCCTGGGACAGATTGTTTCTTTCTCCTTTGCAAAGTAGAGTCAGATGGACAGATCCTCCAGGGCAGGAGCAACAGCAAAGTTATATATTCCAATAAATATGTGCCAGCAAATCAAATATCTGTATGGAGATAAGTGGGCAGTCATGCAGCTGAAGGCTATGTGTGCAAGCAAATCTAGCCCTTAATGGGAAACATTTCTCTGAGCCAAGCATTAATGTGAATGGGAATTCTCTGACTGTATTAAGAATACTAAATGGACCTTAACTCTCTAACCTTGTTCTCTTGTTAGTGAAGAGAAAAGCATTGGTTTAGTAAGTAACTTTTGACAATTATACTCAACCCCCCTCGGATCTTCACCCTGTTGTAACTCGCAATTTGCTGCTTTTATTAATTATTATTATTATTATTCCCTTGCATTTATTTTTAATTTAGTGAATTGGAGAAAAAGTGAACAAATGCTTAACCTCAAACATTTGTGAATTCTCAACTACAAGAATACTTGATCATGCCAAGTTTGTGGCAATTGCTTTTAACAGCTTTAATTTATGGACTGTATGTAATTGGGAATGTGAACAACACAGTCTGTCCCCCAGGAATATTACACAGATGAAAAATGTACTGTAATAATAACAGGATAAATAGAACAATAGAACAGTGGAAGAATAGCTGCAGTGAACAGATTATTATGTAGTATAGTTATATGCCATGTAGCAACAAAGCTATTTGTATTCCCTTATGAGCTTGTAGAAATGCTGGGGACAGGGTAAAATGGGAGAGTGATTTATGCCCATGTTGCAATTCTAATTGTCAGTATACAATGACATCCATTGAGATGAATAACTGTAGACAAATAAACTTGATTAATGATCAGTCATTTTCAGTGTCAATTTTCTTTATCATGGTCATTGCACCAATTAAAACTACCATTAGTTATCATTTGTTGACAATTTGAATCATAAGTAGGGGAATAGTAACCTTCCCCTTAGGTAATGTATAATTTCAGTGACCACAGAAAAAAAAGATTATATTTGCCACCCTGATTCAAATGAGAAAAAAAAGAAAAAAGGACTTAACCAGTTTTTATGTGTATAGTGGAATCTTTCCCTGGGATCATGGGCTACTAAGATAGAAAGTTGAGCTCAGTTCTATCGAATAAAGGAGAAATAGTATAGCAGTTTGTGTTGAGGCATTTATGTATTAGATGTGTTAAATAATCAGAACCGATTATTAAAAATATGTGCTGCATACCATGACCAGTGAGAACTTCACAACAATACTGGGGAGAGAACTAAGGTACTGTTGTTCCCATAATATTTGTAGTGAACACTTCAAAACTCTTCTATACTCTGAAAACACTGTCTGATATCTGAAATATTTATAACTATCTAAAACATTCCCCAAATCAGGAATAGTATGTGACTTTTTCTGCAGGCAAATAATTGATTACAATAATATATTCATAAATATTAACTCATAAATATTTGGTTCCAAAAACAGTTCTAGTTAGTACTATAGTAACATGGAAAAATATAATTGTAAAATGAAATAAGAGAGTTCAACTGAACGCTTAATTACAAAGAGTAGCTTGGTAATATTGGAATAACAGATACATGACTGGGCCCAGAAAATAACCAAAGGTCAAATTCCCCATCTCTCACTCCCCTATGTATCCCCATTGATTTTAAAGAAGTTGGCAACAAACTATGGAGAGACAAGGGTTCAGACAAATGAAGCAGGAACAGAAATAGCAACAGTACTGATGAGGGGAAATGTTAATAAAGAAATTATATAAGCATTATGGCTGGCATAGGAGAAACAGTTTGAATGAAAATTAATGACAGTTTAACAAAGAGCAGCTGGAGAAAATAGACTGGGAAATAGCTGTGTGGATAAGAGAAGCCCATAAGGCCGTCAAGAATTTTGATTGACATAGTTCTTTTATCAGACCGAGATTTATCAAGGTGATCTCTCCAGAAAGTCTAGAACTCCCCAGAAAGTCTAACATATCTGGACCACGGATATTCCAGGACTGGAGTGTCCCAGTGGAAGGCTGGCAGCTGGAAGCCCTGTAGGCTGACAGGGTCGTGGGCTGCCAGTGGTGGGGCTGGAACCCAACATCAGAGCTGCCCTCTGGTGGGGCAGGAACCTAGCAGTGAAACTGGCCAGCAGTGGGGCCAAGAGCCTGGCAATGGGGCTGTGAAACTGCCTGTCAGGGCCAGGATCCCTGTGCACAGAGGTGCCAGGGGCAGAGGCAGCCAGAATGACCTCCCCTGGTCCGGCAAAATCCCTCATCTAGGACTGGTCAGGTCCCGAGGATGCCAGAAGAGAGAAGTAAGAATTGTTCAAAGACAAAAGAGGGGGCAATTTATTAGAGGAAATATAACCCAGAATGCAGGACTAAGGTTTTTTTTAAAACAGCATTTATTAAATGGACAATATAAACAGTGGTTACTCTGGATCTTTACTTAAGAAACAATAATAAGACTGGTAAGATGATTCATGAAGTTAGCAATCTAAATACCTTTGTGGATAGCTATGTAAACAGGGTCTGAATCAATTCATCCAATGCAGCCACTGGAATGGGAAAGGAATCCTGGGTGTGGTTATGCTCACTTAGTTGTTTAGCCCTGTAAGGCATTCAACTGCTGTAAATATAGTTCATGCTGGAATGGGAAATAAATCCTGGGTGTGATTAAGTAAATACAGTTCAGACAGTGCTATAGTCCTGATAGATATTCAATCGTTAGAATGGTATTTTGCCTATTGTAACTAATATGACAGTTGTGGGGTCACAAACCATGTTAACCCTAAATGTAGGAATTGTAAAATATGACCACCAGAGCTTGCAGGGGAGATACTGTCTTTGTAAAGAATCTCGGATGAACAAGACTTTCTCTTCCAGACTCAGTGAAGTCAATTGGGGGGAAGGGCAAAGCTCTGAACCAGCAGGCTACATGCCCTCCAGGCGTGAGCTGTAACACTGGTTCAACCTGTTTCTCTTCCCCCATCCCCTGTTCTAATGATAGAACTAAAACTGACTCCATAAGGAGTCTCTCTATTATTTTAAAATGATATTCCAGTGGATGCTAGAATCTTTTGGCTGGTGGGCCAAGAGCTGAAATCTCTGAGAAACTGACATCAGAAAGAGCTGGAATCACTAAGTTTGGCCAAGAGCCAAACCCATCACAGGGTTGGCAGGGGACCAGCAGGGGAGCTAGCAGGAACAAGAGGTCAGTGGGCAGCCAGTGGCAGGTGGCCAGCAGGAGCAAGCAGCAGGTGGCCAGTGGGAGCAGCGGGTTACAGGAACAGGCAGCTGGCAATAGTAGCTAGCAGGAGCAGCACATAGGTGGTATTGCCACATGCTCAATAAGTGGAGATATCAGGATGATGTGCTTATGGACTCTGGGTCTGCACTGACTGGACAGAGCTATGAGTGGGGTGTTTGAAGTGAGGGAAACCATGAGTTGGGGTTTGGACTATTAGATTTTATATATGCAAGAGTAAATACTAAAAAAGAGGGGGGGGGGGGACAAAAATTTGACTGCTGGGAAGCAGTTTTGGAGAAAAGTGTCATTATACACCATTTTAACCTACCTGGATTGAGCTAATAATATGGAGCCATATTGGCTTTGGCAATGTCATGAGGTAAAATCTATGACAATTTCATATAGGGCTGTCAATAGACCTGCGTTAACGCCTGTAATTACGCAGGACAGGAGTAACATTAATCACTGGCATTAATGCTGCGCTGCCTCTTTGAAGTGCCACTCCAGTGCGTCAAAGGGGCAGCGCAAGCGGAGCAGGAGTCCCCAGCTGATCCCCGTCTCTGCTGTTGCAAAGCCAGGGATCAGCTGGGCACTTCAGCTGATTCCTGGCTCCATGCAGCGCTGCCCAATTGAAACGCCACTGTGGCATTTCAAAGGAGAGGCACACACAATTAACATTTTGTATTGCTTGACAGCCCTTATTTCATATGATCCTTGGGTGAGAGTGGAAGTTTGGGGAGAAGTCAGAGGCCGTAGACCTGCAAAGAAATGAAAGCCAAAGATCTGTGGGGAGCTATCTTCAGGCAAATCACAAAGCCTTTGTTCTGCTCCCAACTCCCATATTCCCTTCATCATGACTGCAGAGCAGCAGTTGTGGTAGAACCAACAGGAGTTAATTCTCTGTATGGGATCAGGGGATATACATGAATGCTTTTTAGAGCTTTGTGATCTTTGTGCACCATAACTGATATTTTAAAGAATTATTTGTTGCCATTAACTTATGGTCGAATTCTCGTCTGGCTGCCATTGTATTTATTCTTGGCTGGTTTCCCCATGTGTTGATAGTCACGAGCAATTTCATTTTTCACTTAAATCTGCAGATATAGCCTCTACCCCACCTTCAGCAGTGTTACTTTCTTGTAGTTCAATTTTGGAAAACCGGAATATTTTAATTGGGTCTCCTGAGCAATTCTAATGACAATCTCATACTTGGGCTTATTAACACTTATTATATCAAAATCAGTCAGTTCTGTATCTTCTCTGTTTCTAAGACAGCATACAGTACATGTAGACCATTGGGTGTTCCTCTATTTCTTGCTGGACTGATTATGGATTATTTTGGATATAATTTGGGCTTCCTAAAACTGTGTGGCTAAATGTATAGTCCCTTATGCTTCCACAGGTCACATCTTTAAAGCAGCAATATGTATTCCTGTTTAACTCATAGAGAAGGTAAGTATAATGAATTCTAGAAGGATACTATTGGTAGGTAGCTCTGGGGCTTTGTGAGCATACCAGCCTTCCACAGCCCCTACCCTGCCTTCAGAAACCTGCCTTTGTATTGCGTATGGCCTAGTGACCAATGATGTGTCAAACTCCAAGATGTTCCAGGAAAGAACATTGCTCATGTGTGTGTGAGAGTGTATGTGAGCACGTGCCCACACACACACACACACACAAAATGGACTCAAATTAAATGCATATCTGAATCTTGTTCAGACCCAGTTGATAGATCCCTTTCCTGTGCTCTGTGGCCTATCTCATGGCTTCATTTGTGTTACCACTTCCAAATATCAACTCCTCCACACACAGACATAGGCTTCTTACTCTTTACAGTCATGTCAACAAGCACTTATCAAGCCCCATGCACTTTGATGCTCTCCCTAGGCTCTTAGCAACCGTCTTTCTAACACTGCTGTTCACACAACCAAGCTCCTAGCTATTACCGTAAAAAGCCTTTGATGCTGGTGCTGTGGAGAGCCCAACAACTATTGCAATGGCTGCTTGATTCCAGAGCCAATCTGCACTGAGATCTTATTCTCCTTGAATAACAATGCAGTGTGCCAGTATTAGAACATATTGTGGTGAATAGCTTTGGGTCTTGCTTTGATGTGAAAGGTGCTATACAAATTGAAATTGCTGTAATATCTTCAAATAGCAGCTTTGTTGGTTGTAGGTAATCATACACGGTCAATTGCTGCCCCTGGAGCCTCTCCAGCATATAATACTCTACATAGAATTCAGCTTCCTGGCAACATCTTTTTTTCCCAGCTAGTTTTCTGTGAGAGATTTTCACTCTAGCAGCGCTTTTAGTGTTTTTATTGGCTTTTACTATGTGAGAAAAGTGTCAGCATATTTTTTGACAATGCCAATTAGGCCATCCTACTCATGGTGAGAGAGTCCCTGACCAACAGGTTTGTGCAATATACACAGCAAAACACCTCTGTCCTCACTGAAAACTGTCAAAGCATTCCTACTTCTCTCTGTGGGAAGGAAGCCTGATTTCATGCTGCTTGCTGTGAACCACTTATTAAACAGCTTCTGGCTGCCAAGCTGCAGGTATTGGTTTGTGTGCTCATTTTTGCAACCAAGTGACACAGCGAGGCCTCTTTCCGTGGCCTTGTGAGAGCATGAGCCTCCCAAGTTCAGAAGAATGAAAACATCCACTAAGCACCAACAGCCACATATGAAAGTGGGGTACTTGGATGTTGCAAGTACACTCTTCCACTCTTTCATTTGCACTGAGCTGAAATGCGGTGTCTACTGCACACAGGCATAAAAGGGGTTAATCATGCCCCCTGGCAGAAGCAGTGGAGGTGAGTCCTTCTAGCAGCCTAGAGAGAGTGTGTGGGAAGCACAGCCAATCAGGGAGGAGTTGCTTGGAGCAACTAATCCAGGCCTGACAGATAAAAGGGAGTTGCAGGGTAGAATAGGATCAATTGCTTCTGGAAGCCCCAGGAGTAAGGACTGCATCCCTGAAGGATGAGGGGACTGTAGGCACCTTGAACAGCACGGTGTCTGGCTCCTAGTATTGAGTGCCCTGAGGTGATGGTGAAGAAGGTGCCAGGGCCATGGGGAAATGGCCAAGGGAAATAAAGCAGCATGGACAGAGGTTTCTGAGGAGTAGCAAAAGGCTGCTGTTTACAGGATCCCTGGATTGGGGCCCAGTGTAGTGGGCTCGCTTGGGGCCTCCCCCCCCTCAAACTCACTGCTGTCAGACAACTATCTTCTCTCTCACCCTCTTCCCAAAAAGGGGAAAGAAGGACGGTGACATGGCCGGTGGGCTGAGTTGGGAAGAGAATTCTGTGTTTCCATAAGCTGAAAGAGGAGTCATAGGCGGGAGTAAAGACAGTGGTGGATGAGGGTATTAGCCTTGAGCAAATCTCTAGAACCAAGAAGAGGTAGCAGTCTAGCAACAAGGGCTGCAGCCCAAAACACAAGCATCCCATTGTCCCTTTTATACATGTTAAAGAACAGTGGTAAATATGCTTTCTCTCACCGCCCTTCCTCGGCATCCCGTTTGAGGTTTCAGAGTAGAAATAGTGTTTCATTTGGAATCCCTGCGGTCAGGTCTCAAAATGCTAGAACAGGGCTACTCAACTTCGGAAGCCACGGGGGCCATAACGATACTCACAGCACATGCCGAGGGCTGCAACTTAAGTGTGGTTGCATATATATGCAAATAGCTTCTATCACACTCACTGGCATGAATACAAAGATTAAGGCAAGACTACACAACACACAGGCCCCATTTAAGTCAGTTCTCCTGATATTAATAAAATGCAATATTTATCCAATTTCCACCAATATGACAGCACTTTCAATGAGCAATGACAGTCCAAAAACACATTAACTGAAGACCATTATATTGACTATTTTTTTGTTTTGACTCCCACCCGCGAGCCATGTGTTAAGCCCTGCATAAACCGTAACCATACCGTGGGCCACAAACAAATGGGCCATGGGCTGCATACAGCCCATGGGCCACATGTTGAGTAGCTCTGTGCTAGAACCTTACATATTCTTGCATCTGACTGGCTTAGAATTTAGCTACAAAGCTCATAGGGATCCCTTTTTCAAATCCAGGTGACTCCCTTCAGAATTAAAAAATCTATCCAAATTAATGTTAGAAATGAAATCTCCATATAGAAAATTTACAAACACCTGAAACAAAATCAAAGAAAGAATAATTCCCCCTACTATGCTGTAAATTGTGAAAGTGTGAATCATTTGGACACTTTTTACCACTAGGCAGCAATAGCACTTTCTATTTTTTTTTTTTTTTACTACAACAGCTGAAAGTCATCCCTGAATAATAGATTATAATAATAATGTAATTACTCCAGATATTTAGCCCATTATATTTAAGCATTTGAGGTATTTCCTGTTGCAGTGAGCAATGCCTCCATGTCATTCATTTAAATTATTTGTTTCTCACTTACACACAGTCTGAATCTATCACTCTGATTCTACCAGAAGAGCAAAGTGATGATCTTAGCATAAATTAGAATCAGTCCCACAAAACGAAGGATTAACAATCATGTGGGCTAATCAAAATTATATATCTTGGAGTTTTGAAAGTAAGTTTTCAAAAATGACAAACAAATAAAGACACATCTGTACTCTGCCCGTAACCAAATGAAGGCATACCATGTGCTGAAATGTGTGAGACTAAATTCTTCAGAGCAGTAATTTTGTCTTCTGTCATGATTATACAACACTTTGCAAAAAGGGGATCTGATCCTGATTGGGCGGCTTACATTTATTGGAATATAAATATTAAATAATAATCAATAGGACATACAGTATTATGCCTCTAAGGGCACGTCTACACAGCAGGGCTAACATCTAATTAAGCTATGCAATGTCAGGTACATCAATTGTGTAGCTGAAGTCGAAAAACATTCATTTGACTTTAGGCACTGTCTACAAAGCAGGAAGTTGAAGGAAGAACACTCTTCCTTTGACTTCCCTTACTCCTCATGAAATGAGGGTTACCATGAGCGAGAAGTCCTCTAGCTCAACATTGTTTTGAAATAAAGGCTTGTAGTGTAGATGTGCACTATGTTATTTTGGAATAATGTCAATTATTTCAAAATAATGCTGCTGTGTAAATGTACCCTAAGGGTATGTCTACACTACAAAGTTAGTTCGAACTAACGGACGTTAGTTCGAACTAACTTTAATAGGTGCTACACTAGCGCTCCGTTAGTTCGAATTAAATTCGAACTAACGGAGCGCTTAGTTCGAACTAGGTAATCCTCATTCCACGAGGATTAAGCCTAATTCGAACTAGCTAGTTCGAATTAAGGGGTGTGTAGCCCCTTAATTCGAACTAGTGGGAGGCTAGCCCTCCCCAGCTTTCCCTGGTGGCCACTCTGGCCAACACCAGGGAAACTCTACTGCCCCCCTCCCGGCCCCAGACCCCTTAAAGGGGCACGGGCTGGCTACGGTGCCCGTGCCAGGTGCAAGCCTGCCAGCACCCAGCCAGCAGACCCTGCACATGGCACGGATCGAGCCACCCACCCGATGCCCCCCAGCCCTGCCCCTCTTCCCAGGACCAGGCTGGCAGCTCCCGGGAGCTTGCCCGGGACCGCAAGAGGCGGGCACCTGCCTGGGCTAGTGCGGAGATCGTGGACCTTGTCCACGATTTCCGCACTAGGCACAGGAAAGTGGCCGGCTTGGGCAGGAGAGCTGCCAGCCTGGCCACCCAGGAGCAGGTGTGCAAGAGAATCAAGGTGGTCCACTGAGACCCCCGACCCTGAGCCCTGAGCTTACAATGGCCGTCCTGGGTCAGACCAAAGGTCCATCTAGCCCAGTAGCCTGTCTGCCGACAGCGGCAAACCATAGGGACGCTGGAGGGGATAGACCGAAGACAGTGACCAAGCCATTTGTCTCATGCCATCCATCTCCAGCCTTCCACAAACCTTGGGCAGGGACACCACTCCTACCCCCTGGCTAATACCACTCCATGGACCCAACCTCCATGACTTGATCTCACTTCCCTTTAAACTCTGTTCCAGTTCTAGCCTTCACAGCCTCCTGCAGCAAGGAGTTCCACAGGTTGACTCTTTGCTTTGTGAAGAACAACTTTCTGTTACTAGTTTGAAGCCTGCTACCCATTCCTTTCCTTTGGTGTCCTCTAGTCCTTCTTTATGGGAACTAATGAAGAACTTTTCTGGATACACCCTCTCCACCCAACTCCTCCTTTTAGAGACCTCTATCCTGTCCCCCCTCCGTCTCCTCTTTTCTAAGCTGAAAAGTCCCAGTCTCTTTAGCCTCTCTTCATATGGGACCTGTTCCCAACCCCTGATCATTTTAGTTGCCCTCCCCTCTCCCAGCCTCTCTCTTCCCCTCTCCCACCTCCTTTTCCCAGTCTCCTCCAGTTTTGTTCAATAAATACAGATTCCATTATGGAAGACACGTTATCTTTATTTTGTACATCAAGAAGAGGGGCTAGGGAAGGGTAAGTGGAAGGAGGTGAGGGAGGAATGGGGCACGAGCCCCCGATGGGGAGGACTGGGATGGCTTTGCGGGCTTCTGGGGGTGGAAGCTCTCCTGCAACCCCCCAATTGCCCCCTCTCCCCAGATGGCAGCCTGCGGCAAGTGCAGCCAGGCTGGTGGCCGAGTGCTGTGATGTGCCCAGTGTGAGCACTCAGGGCACTCCAAGCCAGGACTGCTTTGCAAGCGGGGCACCCCTGAGAACTGTCTGTCCGGGGTGAGGGTCGGGACCCTTTAAGCACAGCCCTCGGCTAGCCTGAGACAGTATCTCCACGCTCTAAGTCCTCCTCTGATGCCCTGCCGGCACTGCTTCTGGCCATCCTTAACCCCACTTCAGGGTCCACTTAATGTGGACGCACTAGTTCGAATTAGCAAAACGCTAATTCGAACTAGTTTTTAGTTCTAGATGCGTTAGTTCGAATTAGCTTAGTTCGAATTAACTAATTCGAACTAAGTTAGTTCGAATTAACGTTGTAGTGTAGACGTACCCTTAGTTAGTTGCTAACCGCACTACTATGTTTAGCTATATTGTAACCAGACATCCTGCAGTGAGCTCTAGGTAGGCAAATTCCTACATCCATATGAAACACTACTGTTTTCATGGGCTTTTGGGTTTTTTTTTTTTTTTTCAAGATCAGGGTCTATGGAAAGAAAACCACAGGGTCTAAGGTGTCCTGTGCTCCACTGAGTCATACTAATGAAAAGGAATATATTTGTCTGCCATCTTTTGGGATGTTGTTAAAATGTTTAAAGATTCAGTAAACAGTTTCAAAGGGTTTCAAGATAGTTTCATTCAAAAGCTTTAAATCTTTCAGTCCTATATACAGAGACATCAGAACTTGAAATAAGCATATTAAAAGAAATGTGGGGACACTACACTAGAGAATGTAGAAAACTATTTGTACACAATCAAGTTAGGTAATGATGCAAAAAATTGCTCCATAAATCAATCAGTCCTCAATGCTTGTTTCATTAAGGGATAATATAACTGTGCTATCATTTCACTAAAATTGGCAACGGTTCTCAGATTTTATTTCCATCCAATTTTTTTAGCAGAACTCAGCACTTTAGAAACAAAGGAAAGAGAAAATCCAATGCAGATGTACATTTTCATGATGTTTAGTGCATAGCAGCAAGGTTGCAGTACATTAGTCATCATGGCAAGCAGCCTATATAGAATGTTAACTAAACTTTGAAGACAAGCTGTATTTCTTCTAAATGCTTATGCAGATCATTCAGAGGGAGCTAAATATTCCAAAGTTTTTATGAGAGCAAATCACTGTTAGTACATTCCATTTGCCCTAAGTAAAGTATGTGCACCTCTCATTGAGACTAAAATATACATTTACATTCATATTGGAGAGCAACGTTTTTGTCCTATGTACATACATTGCTTGCCTATTCTGAACTGTATAGCAGGATTTCTTTATTTTCAAAGGTGGAATGGTTGTGCGGAAGGTGGGTAACTTAGCAAGTAATACCCAGTAGTGCATATTTTCAGCAGATCTCTAAACACAACCAGTGCCCTGTAGGTTTGATCCTTTCTGTGACTAAGCCCTTTATGGTATCAGCTAAGTTCCCTCATCTTGCCCTCATTTCAGCAGGGTGATACCAAAGGCAATTGTGTAGACACACGGGGACAGAATATGTCACTTTCAAAATCTTTCACTGTGGGAATGAGGTAAGATTGCAAAGGCTTAAAATCAACATCAGTTGTTTTTTAAAAAATCCCTCTTGTATTCCAAATTTGGGGGAAAAAACCCTCTCTCAATGGTTACCTCCTGTACTTTAAAAAAATCTTCACAAGGCAGCGTAAAATCCACAAAAAGAGCCAGAGAAGGTATCAGAGATAATGCAGACAAGATATAGGGTAAATAAGTGAAAAGAAATGGGGGGAAATGGAGCAACAGTGGGTATAAGTAAGACAGGAAATAGAAGACAAAGAGCTATGAACAAATAAAAGAGATGGGCATGTGGAGGAAATACATGAAAAGGGTTGCTACAAATCTGATGTTTTTTTAATGGAATTATTTTACAGCTACATTGAAAGTCAATAGAAAGCCTTTCATTTATTTTGATGTGAGATGGATTGGACTTTTAATATCCTTGAAACTGTTGGAAATCACTGATATCATCAGTTGTCTGGATAGTAAGGATACTGCTCCACTGCATTGCCAAAAGAGTTAATTAAAACTACTCTACTTCAGAATAGTAAATTGTCAGATTTAATTTATTGCCATGTTTTGGCCTAAACCCCTATCTATCTATGGACAACTGCATAAAGTACATATGTATTTTGCTACTACAGATGAAAAATTAGGATTATCCTCCTTAGTTATTTATAAGAACTTGTTGGTAATTCTGTAGCCTTGTAATACAGAAAGGCTACGTCTAGACTAGCATGATTTTCCGCAAATGCTTTTAACGGAAAAGTTTTCCGTTGAAAGCATTTGTGGAAAAAAGCATCTAGATTGGCACAGACACTTTTCCGCAAAAGCACTTTTTGCAGAAAAGCGTCCGTGCCAATCTAGACACGGTTTTGTGCAAGAAAGCCCAGTCACCATTTTCGCCATTGGGGCTTTTTTGCGCAAAACACTTTTTAGCTGTCTACACTGGCCCTCTTGCGCAAATACATTTGCGCAAGAGGGCTTTTTCCCTGAACAGGAGTAGCATAGTATTTGTGCAAGAACACTGACAATCTTACATTAGATCGTCGGTGTTCTTGCGCAAATTCAAGCGGACAGTGTAGACAGCTGGCACATTTTTCCCTTGAGGTATGTCTACACTACCACCCTAGTTCGAACTAGGGTGGTAATGTAGGCAACCAGAGTTGCAAATGAAGCCAAGGATTTGAATTTCCCAGGCTTCATTTGCATAAAGCTGGGCGCCGCCATTTTTAAATGTCCACTAGTGCGGACTTCGTGCCGCGCGGCTACACGCGGCACGGACTAGGTAGTTCGGACAAGGCTTCCTACTCACGAGGAGTTCCTACTAGTTCCTACTCATGAGGAGTAACGGTAGTTCAGACTAGGAAGTCTAGTCCGAACTACCTAGTCCGTGCCGCGTGTAGCCGCGCGGCATGGAGTCCGCACTAGTGGACATTTAAAAATGGCGGCGCCCAGCTTTATACAAATGAAGCACTGGAAATTCAAATCCCAGGCTTCATTTGCAACTTCGGTTGCCTACATTACCACCCTAGTTTGAACTAGGGTGGTAGTGTAGACATACCCTAAGGTATCTTTCCATGGTCAGTTATGGATCACGAAAGCAAAGGACTGATTATACAGACCTATAATTCAGAGAGGTTTTGGTATTCAGAGAGGAAAGACTGTGATGAAGGTCCTTACTTGAACAGAAGGACTGGCAACCTCTCATAAATCCAGTCTCCTTTGATCCTAAGAGGAGTAATTGAAGGAGACTTAATTTTATTTTAATGCTCAAACAGCCAGAGTTCACATGCACACAAATATAAGAATCGTGGTGGTCCCATGGGCTGGGAGAGCAATGGGAAGTAAAAGCAATGGAAAGGCTCTGTTGAAGACTATTCTTACTCCAAATGTTATGGGAAAATGTAGGGAGAGGAGACAAAGAAGAACAGGATAAATGTGTTTTGCAAATGCTGGGAACATATGTAGCAAAGCTGCTGAATTGGAAACATATGTTAAGGGAAAAGTGTGATTTAATTGAAGTGACAGAGACTTGGTTAAACCAAGTTATCAGTTGGAAGATTAAATTACCAACATAAAGAGTTTATAGACAGGCTAGATAAAATAAAAGCAGGTGGAAGATAATAATGTGGATAGGGGGAATAGTGAGTAAACAGAAATAAATGGTAATGCGACTTTGGCCAACACAGTGGGGACTGTGGAGTGAAGGAAAAAAATTAGATATGGGGAAAAAGTTGGCTTTTGGATGTTACTAGAGACCTTCTGGAGCCGATGAGAATGCACACCAGGAAATGTTTTCAGTTAAAGGAAGTGTACAACAGTGCCAGTGCAGGGATCATGTTAAGAGTTCAATTACCTAAATGTTGACTGGGAAGACAGTGGGAAACCTAAGGAAGGAAGCATGACCTGAAAGTAATGTAAGACTGCTTCCTTACAGAGTATGTGTCAAATATCAGCCAGGTCAGATGACAGGATATTTTGGACGTAGTAGCTGGAAATGAACCAGGCATGAAAAATACTGTGAAATGTAAGGATCCTAAAAAAATTAATGATCACAATGTCAGGTATGACGTGCTAAGAATTGGTAAAATGGGCAATAACAAAGATACAGTACTGCATTTTAGAAAATACGGCTTTGAAAGAATGTGAAATAAGTTAAAGAAAACTGGTGTGACTTTAGTACCACGTGAAGGAGGGAAGATAGAGAAGTATTTACAAGACCTTTAGAAAGGATAAAAGTAAAATATAGACTTAAAAAGAAATCAAAAGAGAAACAGAAAACAATGCAGCTAAGTAGGAGAAGTAAAAACTAGTGTATAGTCCCAGCTATGCTGGGGCATAGTTTTAAAAAAATGTTCTCTGATAACACATCTGTGCTTGTGGATGGGATATAAGTTAGTCAAATTTATTCCCAAAGCAAGTGTGGCCCAGAAGAGCCATGATTCACTGCTCTCTGGTACCATGTGGGTGAGCCCTGCTAGCATTAGCTGGCTAGGCAGCAAAAAAGAGCCGGTTATAATGATATTTGAGCAGAGAATGAAGAGACAGTCTGCGTGCTCCTCATCCCTGCTTTGGGAATGGAAGCAGCATCCCTGAGCTCTTCTGGGTTTGTAGTGAAACTCCACTGAAAGTGAAGTCAACCTATGAAAAATTCTGACTTAATGATAAGTGACTGTACTTATACCCGCAATATGTATTCATGCATACAAGAGAAAAAGTCAGGTTCGGTATTTAATTAACAACTATTCTTAATCATCACTCAAAAAAGCAAACCCATACATCTCAAAAACTCATCATAACCTAATGAGTTGTATTTTGAGTTATCTGGATGACTTACTGCTATTAACCATTCTTTACTGCTCAATTACTAGCTGTTCTCCAATTCTGCACAAACAACTTATTTGCCATAACACTAATTTTACAAAGAATACTTTATGTGCCATGTATAAATCTGGCAAATTTCCCTCCAGCCTCATTCCTGCCTCTAGATTTGGCTGTACAAATTTTGCAAATATGCCACGGTCCCCCTCACATGTTTTCACCCAGAGAATACCATATTTATCTTTTTATTATTTTAAAGTGACTACATTTTGAATTAGTGGTGTCCTTTATACCTGAAGAACTGTACAGTCATTACAAAGCCATATGATTGCAGAGTTAATGAAGACTGACTGTTCACCAATGGCTTTAGTTGTATGGTGCTTTTCCAAGCCATTAGGTGTAATTGAAAACGGCAGCAACAATGATCCACACCTTCTGTGCTGGGATGTACTGGGTCCCTTGAGGCCCCCTGCTGGAGACCTCCCAGTCCTCCTACATCATGCCCCAGAAAAGGAGCAGCAAAGAGTAGTCCTCCAGGATTCCCTAGAATGGCTGCTTCCATGCTTCCCTAAAGTCTATCAGAGCAGAGAGAGCTCAGATAAAAGGAGCGGCAAGTTCTGAGCAGGTCAGTTGTTGGCTGAGTCCAGAAGGGAAAAGAATGATTGGGAGTCTCTGAAGCTCTCCAAATGAGGGGGCCTGCGGGGAGACCTTACTCAAGAAAGGAACAGACAGAAAACCAAAGGACAGTAACCCGGATGTAACAGAATCGGAGGCAGCGAAGGGATTAGCAGCAGCAACTATCAAAGGGTATGTCTACACTTGCACCCTCCTTCGAAAGAGGGATGCAAATGAAGACATTTGAAATTGCAAATGAAGCCAGGATTTAAATATCCCATGCTTCATTTGCATATTCATGTTAAGGCGCTATTTCGAAATAGCGCTCTCTCAAAATAACGGATGCTGTTAAGATGTGGTTGTTTCGAGAGAAAACCCTTCTCTCTAAATAACTGGTAAGCCTCATTGTATGAGGAATAAGGGTTATTTCAGGAGAAGGGTTTTCTCTCGAAATAACCGCATCTTAACAGCGTCTGTTATTTCAAAATAGCACCATCACATGAATATGCAAATGAAGCACGGGATATATTTAAATCCCAGCTTTATTTGCAATTTTGAATGTCTTCACTTGCATCCCTCTCTCAGAAGAGGGTGCAAGTGTAGACATACCCAAAGGGAGCAGTGCATGGCTGCTATTTGTAGGGTCCCTGTGCTGGAACCCAGAGTTGTGAGCAGGCCCGAGTCCACTCCTCCACCATGATGAAATGGCAAAAGCCCAGAGACAAGGACAAGTTTAATTTGGAAGCCAAGAAAGGGTTTGGGAGTTTAAACCAGTCCAGGGACGAAGCTGAAGGCTATGAAAAAGGTCAATCCTTTATTGAACTTTCTTACCCCCTGGAAAGTGATTGAAATTAAGATGTGACATACCTGGAGAGCTGGGAAACCACAAAAGTCAGAGAATCTTAAGGGAGAAAGCCCTGGTGTGCTGCTCTGTTAAAAGACTTAAGACCTGCCCAAAGGGCCTAAGAATAGAGCTGAGGGGCAGGGATGCAGTCCAACAAGTGCTCAGTGTTCATCCTTTCCAGACCTTTGTTATCCTGAAGGGATTTGTTTGTACATTCAAGGTGTGCCATTCCTACCTGACAAGGTTAATGGCTAATGGGGAGAACCAGAGTAAAGAGAGATGGGGAGTGCAGGTTTGGACCCAACTGACAAGAGGTGCTCAGGAAGCGTAAATGCCACTTATCACACTCTGCCACTGGTGGTATGCTCCTGCTTGACAATATCTAAGTGACAGTCTGATCTTATTCACATACTGATGTTAACGTGGCTCCAAGTATTCAGAAGAATCTGCCTGAGATTGGAGAACTGGGATTCTAATAATTTCCAAACTTAGCAACATATTTATATTCCAAAGTTAGCCCTAGAACTTACATTTAAGCATGGAAATTAATCATTTGGGACTGTAAATATGCAGATGATGCGCAGGGAAAGTATAATAAAATTCAGAGTATGGCATTTTTAGCCTGCACTTTGGTTGAGACATGTTAGATAAAGCTTAATGAAGCTTTTTACATCCTATTGAAGCTTTTTGGCACATAGTACTTCCTATTTAAAAAAGTGAAGAGCCTGTAATTGTAGCTTAAAACAATTATACAAATGTAAACACATTCAATAGTTCTCTTTCTAAATAATAAAGTGGATATTATAAAAACATACACATCTCTGTCATGTGAATTATCTGTAATAATGATTGCATGTTGGTGAAATACTGCATATGGTCAGCAGACAGCATGCACCTATAGATATTCTGTTAACGGAATGTTAATATGACTTGTACAAAAGTCTCTTTTTGCAATATTTTTGTCACACGGAGCATGAGGATTCAATTATCAGTCATGATTGATAATATGACAAAGTGGTCTTTTTCTAATTTATTAACATAAAACCCCCCAGATTTCCTATTTGCATTTGTATTTCTGCCATGAACACATAAACATTATTCATCCATGAAGTACTTTTTTTCATGCAGTTTAAAAAAATTTCAAAAGCCTTAGGGACCAAACTTAGACTGTGCTCAGGTGGATGGAATGTTTACATATTGACTCCAGGAGTATGGTATGTAGCCTAAGTTTTTGTCCCAGTAAAACACTTATGAATATTCTTAAGTCTTATTGGAGCTTATGTAGCAACACATCTTTACACAGCTGAGTCTGTAGCTCAGGGCAGATCTATACAAATAAGTAGTTTGTGGCAAACTGGAGTGTAAAACTTCCCTGCACTAGACTTCTGTACACTAAATGTCCAAGTAGACGCTGGTGCTGTACACTTAAGGTTCCTTAGTGCTACTCTGCTTTGAAATGGAAGTAGGTAAAAACACTCTAGAGAAGTTTTAGTATGTGACAGAAACATCCACATAGTGCCAGGATAGATTTACACCCTAGTTTCCCATGAACTTTGTTCATATAGATAAGCCCTCAGAGTCTCAAGCAAATCCAGGTAATAAAGGGGAGCTAGTTCAAGAAGGAAAGGCAAGAATTGTACTGATATCATGTATGTCTTAGGTGAGTAATAGTTTTTCTGTATTTGGTTAAAACTTATCATTAGAGTAGAGGGAGTTTGTTGTTGATGGCTGCTTGGGCTCTGATTCAGGAAGGTTGACTTAAGGTTCACAAATCATCTATGCAAAATGTGTAGCTGCAGTTGGTTTCCCTGAAGCTGAGCCATGGTGGTGGTGCACAAAGCAGGACGCCAATGGTGTCACATGCTCCTATTGGCTTCTCTTACTTCTTGAAGAATGAGGAGTACTGGACACCAGTGGAGGCTGCCCTCAGCATTTGATGTATGGGTCTATATTAGACCTGTCCCCCCCCCCCCAAATTGAATGCTAGAAGATTGACCTCCAGAGGGTCGATCTTCTTAAAAGTGTAGACATGTCCTCAATGTAGTCGAGCCCATTGACTGACATCTAGCATATAGGCTCATAGAAGTTTATAACTGGAAGGGACCTCGATAGGTCATATAGTCCAATCTCTTGCATTCAAGGCACTACATGAAGAGTTTCATTGGCTTCAAGAAGTTACATGCTTAAAGGTAATACTTTATCTGAGTGTCTTTCTGAGCTTAGACCTTGTTGATCTTAGACCTCTGAAATAGTGAAGGGGAAAGGTGAGGCTGAGAACTACTCTGTCATGTTTGTCCTTTCAAAATATGGCTGATACACAATGGTAGAGGGTTTTTATTTATTATTTTGGTTTTGCTATATTTATTCTAGAAATTTGCTTGAGTAAAGGCTGGCTGTGGATTTATTCTTCTAGATTTATTCACAAGAATTAAATTCATATTTTGTACATAGGTTTCAGAGAGGCACCCATGGTAGTCTGTTTCAGCAAAAACAACAGGCAGTCCAGTAGCACTTTCAAGACTAACACATTTATTAGGGGTAGTATGGCATAAGCTTTCATGAGCCAGAACTCACTATATTTTTAATGCACCCTGGATTTTTCCTTGGCTAAAAGCATCTGGAAAAATAAAAAAAATGTATTAAATATCAGGCCAGTTCCTCAGTTGAGGGCACTGGAATTATGATGGCTACTCCAGCAGAGCATGTATCCCATTGTAAAAATACAGAATCAGAACATATTGTCATCGAATCTTTACAGTTAATAGTTGAGATTTCTTCTGGTTGTTTTTCTTTAAAAACATTCAGAGCTGGAATATATTTGATGCTGGAATTGTTACACTTAACTAAAATATTTAAATATTTAGTTACCTAAAATCCTATGTAAACATAGTGCTGAGTACCACTTTAAAGACTTGGCCTAGATCAGTAGTTTTGCATTTACAGTATAATGTATTGTATTAAGATGACTTTGTTTATGCGATTTCTTTATTATAGCTGACTTCTCAGTAATAGCTGGTAACAAACCAATTGTTCTGCTGAGAGAATGGGCTTTCATAAAAGAATTGTCAGATTCACTCGTCTCCTTTGTTTTGATTTTGCTCAGTAGCTTGTTTCAATGAAGTGTTGTGAGGGAACAAGCTAACTTCTTTTCAGCTGTGAAAACCCCTTGTGAGAAAATATAATATGCATTAGTACTATCTTACCAGACACTTAACATCCAGGAACATCCAGGAATCTAAACCATTTGGATTTTTTGTAAACGGAGAAGTCTAGATTGGCAGGAAAGAAGGTAAATTTTCTTCATTTTATATATATATATATATATATATATATATATATATATATATATATATATATATATATATATATAAAATCACAAAGAAAAAACACTATTAAAAGAATATTAATGTTATATAGTCAACTACTTATAAGTTAGAAAATGAGGGAAGTAAATTTACCTTTGCAATCTTAATTTACCCTCCTTGTGCATATACCCTGTGATAAAGTCTTTAATTGCATAATCACATTTTTACCATGAGACCCCCTGCCTCACTCAGTATACCAAATGGACCTGTTTAATTGGATTTGTGTAAGAAATTAAGTTGCTGTTTGTAGGATCCCTCCCCAGTGTTCCCGCTACTGTTTTAGGTCTGTGAGCAATTGAATTCTCTTATGTGCACCAATATGCCGATGATATGTGGTACATCACCTCCATATTGGTACACATAACAAAACTCATTCCACACATGGATGTTATATGTCAGGAGTTCAACACAGGGGCATAGGAGGGGCGTCAGGGCTGAAACAGAGGGTTGGGGTGCAAGGGTGGCTTCAGAAAGGAAGTCTCTCCCCAGCCTTCTCTAGCTGCAATAGCTTGGGTCAGGAAGGGGGCACCTTTTCCTGGCCAGCTACACAGCTCCAGCAGAGCTGGGCTGTGTCAAGAGCACCTCTCAATGGCTGTGGCAACTGAGTTGGGCCTAGCCAGGGGTGGGCGAGAGGTGCCTCTCCCTGCAGGTTGCATGCTAGCATTGGTTTCAGAGCTCCTCCCTCGTGTGGTACAAAAGCTGCAAGGTGTGTAATGAGGGAGAACAAGGTTGGTCTCATGGTTCATTGCTGCCCTGCAGAGATGGATTCTAACCCTGCCTGTTCCACTGAGTTTCTCTGTGATAGCAGGTAATAACTATCCTCAGTGGCTGGGTACCCAGTTTGAGACCTGGAGTCTGATTTGCAAAAATGCTGAGCATTTACAACTGCAGTTGAAGTCAATAGATCTGTAATTGGAAGAAATAGAGCACTATCACATGCCAGCTTCTCAACAACAACAAAAATCATGCTATAGGAATCAGTGTACATTTCTGATATTCAAGTGTCTCTAAAATGGAAATACTACTACTTTATTTCAAAAGACTGTTGTGTTGATAAATTCATGAACATTTGTAAAGCACACAATACTTACAGCTATGGAAGTCACAGAAAACTTCCCAAAGAAAGTCTGTGTATTCAGAGCAGGGATTTAATGGTATTCAGTAAATAATAGAGGGGGACACACATTTTAATGATCAGGATAAAAAGCAATATTGAATAGCTGCTAATTGAATAGCATCCATCCTATGCACCAAGTGAGGCTGTTACCAGAAGATTTGAAGTCCAATTATACTGAACCAATGAGTTTGCCTAGAATACTGCTTTTTAATTTAAGGCCCCTTTTCCCAAATTTGTCTTATTCCAGTATAGGTTGTGGCTCACCATATGGATTTTCTAGAGGAAGCCACTGACTAAAGCTAGCTGACTTTCCCCTGGAAGGCCACTGATAGAGCCCCCTGATCAAGAATAGGCAACAAGCAATACATTTTGTTAATACAAAATGTATTTAGAAGAGGCATTTTACAGTAAAATAGGAGAGAGAGAGAAATAACACAAACAAAACAGCATATGTTATAGTTTAAAAGGGAAAGAAGGCAGTATGACGAATAAAAAACTGAAATAATTTCATTTAACTCTATACCTTATAACAGGGGTGGGCAATAATGTTTGATGGGGGGGGGGGCACTCCAGAAATTTGGTATGTGGTCAAGGGCCACAGTCTTCCATAATATTAATGGAGGAGGTGAGGGATCCGAGATGGAGGTTGGGTACAGAAAGAAGCTCAGGGTAAGGGATTTTGGCATAGGAGAGGGTGTGGGGTCTGGGAGGGAGTTTGAGTGAAGGAGGGAGTTGTGCTCTGGGGCAGGGAGCTGGGGTACAGGAGGGGGTGCAGGGTCTGGGAGGAGGGGTGTGACCAAGGGCAGGAATGCGGGAGAAGTGCAGGGATTTGTGTTGTGATGAGGGAGTAGGGCTGTGTCTACACTGGGCCACTTATTCCGGAAAATCAGCCGCTTTTCCGGAATAAACTGCAAGCTGTCTACACTGGCCCTTGAATTTCTGGAAAAGCAACGACGCTCTACTGTACAAAATCAGCCGCTATTCCGGAAAAACTATTCTGCTCCCGCTCGGGCATAAGTCCTTATTCCGGAACACTGTTCCGGAAAAGGGCCAGTGTAGACAGCCCGGTAGTCTTTTCTGGAAAAAAGCCCCGATCGTGAAAATGGCGATTGGGGCTCTCTTCCGGAAAAGCACGTCTACATTGGCCACATACGCTTTTCTGGAAAAAGGGCTTTTCTGGAAAAGCAGCCTGCCAATGTAGACGCTCCTTTTCCGGAAAAACTGAAAACGGAATAGTATTCCGTTTTAAGCATTTCCGGAAATTCATGCCAGTGTAGACACAGCCTAGGGGTTTGGAGTACAAGGTCTGGGAAGCACTGTGGATGCAGGAGTCGGGGGGTCAGAGGACTTGGGTTATGTGGGGAAAGGGTGCAGGAGGAAGGGAAGAGTGCTGGGGGGAGGGAAGGGCTAGGGTGCTAGAGGCAGAGTCTGGCCAGGAGGCACTTACCTGGGTGGCTTCCAGCCAGCAACCTGCCTTCCATGCCTCAGAGCAGTTTGCTCTGGGGACCATGTACTTCGCTGAACACTGCATACTTGGAAGGAATGGTACTTCAGGCACTACCTCTCCTGCAAACAGGCAGCTCCCATTGGCTGGAAACCGGTCAATGGGAGTTGCAAGATTGTGCTGGAGGTGGGGCCAGCATACGAATCCTATCCCCTTCTCTCTCCTATCTGTGCTCAGATATGCACACTCTCTTACAGCTTTGAGTGATGTGCAGGGGTGGGGCAGACAAGGAATCTTCCTGAGGCTTCCACTGGGCAATAGGCCATATCCGGTGGCCATGGGCCAGATCCAATAGCTTGACAGGCTGGATTTAGCCAATGGGCCACGTTTTGCCCACCCCAGCATATAACAATATAATCGTTCACTTAATACTCTAACTTATAACAATTAAACAGATAACAATATCAGTTAAACATTCAATGTTAAACCTTTAATACTCAATACTTAACATTTAAAACATCCAACAGGAGCTAATCAGGCAATTCTTAGATGTGTACAGAAGGATCCCAGAGAGAACTCAAGCATCCAGCTTTATTAACAGACAAAAACCTACATATTTTTTAAAAATAAAAGGGTAAAAAGGAAGATTAAGTTTACAGAAGCTCCCTTAAATCCTTCTCAGTCATCTTGTAGGTCCTTCTGCTCTGTCAGAAGCTCTGGGCTGATGTCAAAGATGGCTGCTAGAACTGGGGCTCAGGTAATGGCTGCTGTTGCTGAGGTCCAGCCAGTGTCTGACAGCATTCTGCTTTCTTGATAGTCCCTATCCCCTAAGAGAATTTCTGACCTTCTTTCCAGTATGGTCCCATTACAGGGTTTAGCCTGTTGGCTGTGGCCCTTTTATGTGATTTGGCCATCCAGCATAGCCAATTAGTTTTCAGTCTTGTAAAGACATCATATCTCCTAACAGCCAATTAGATTGCAGCTTTTATGGGCCCCATGCCAACAGGAAATGATGCAATTCTGCTTCTGTTCACATCATTCCTATCTCCCATGTATTCCTATGGAGCACTCTAGCTAGCCTTTTGATGAACCCTAGCTAGACAGGAACTGGTGCAATACTGCTCTCTGGTTAGATCACTCATATTCATTTCTATGGGCTTCAATGTATTTTATGGGGTTCTCTCAGCTGACTTTGAACCCTAACTACTTCTAGCCTGGAAGCCCTTTGGTTTCTAGGGGCTACAAAGTCATCCTGTGCCGGATTTGCTGTGACATTCTCCACAGGAAGTGGAATTTACCATTACATCACAAAGAGTAAAATTACTATACCACATACAATAGACGCCTATAAATCCTAGTGATGCAATTTCCCATTACTCACCCTATAAACACCATTACTGGATTCTCTATTTTAAACTGTTAATTGTTATTTGATTAAAGTCTTGTTCTTAAAGACAATTAATATCCTAAGTCTGTCAAAGGGCCCTGATCCTACCACTACTCTTTTTATGTCAAATAATGAAAAAGTTACAATTTCAGCTATTTTAAACCCCTTCTTGAGGTTTTCCTGCAAGCTTTAATTTAGGAATTGCAAGGTAATTCAGACAGCTAAAGAAAATACGTCTCACTACGAGACAGGGGTCCTGTATAGTGGGATAGTGTGTAATCATGTAAAAACTGTCACAGTGCATGTGAACAAGGAGGCCAGATTAAAATTGAGAGATCCTCCATACTACTTTATCTTCCTCATTCCAGAACCACAGTTGCCTCTGGCTGCCAAAAGCAGCATTTTTAGGGAAAGTCCCACTTAGAACCTGCAGCCCAGGTCTGGAGCATGCTCAGTGCAGATGGAATCTTCAGGGGATTTCACTGCCACATTCTAAAAACAAATCTCTATTGAGATACTCAGGGATTTATAACGTGGGCTAATTTTCAGACAGATGACAAAAAGATACATCCTTAACATCTCCGTGTCAAATTTCAAGCCCCTTGCTCCAAAGCATGCAGGTGCAAAAGTTTCTCAATGTGATTGTTATATGGATTTTTAACAGCGATCATACAATTTTGAAACTTTCTTAAAACTTTTGGCCTGAGGCAGACCAATGGTGTAAAGAACTTATAATGGGCAGTTCTGGACAACCTTTACTGTTAGCATTACTCCATCTATAATGTACATAAACTGAAAAAAGTTATTTTAAAATTAAAATATCTCCCTCTTTATTCCACACTCATTATAGAAGTACCTGTGTGTATGCACCTGGTGCTCTCAGTGTGGTGTAGGAATTCTGACTCATTCACACCTTATTGTAGATGCCAGTATTACTTAGCTTTCCTTCACCATTTCCTCTTGATTTAGTTGGAGTCAGTCCTGCGTTGAGCAAGGGGTTACACTAGACCTCCTGTGGTATCTTCCATCTCTAATATTCCATGAATACTCTAGCATAGAGTCTGAATATGCAGTCCCACTTACCATAATTGCTAGTTACTCAGGAGAGTAGTCCTAATGACATCAGGCAGACGCAGGTCCATAATAGGTGTAACCTATGGCACATCTGTCGCTGGTCTAATGAGTTCTTGTGGTAAGACAACTGGAAAAGAAATGTCTTGCACAGTCACTTAACAGGTTTATTTTGGACCAAAGCCTGAAGTTCTAATTCAACTTCACAATGAAGTGAAACTCACAATGAACTCAGTACTATAGGTAGCTCTCAGTTGGGGTTTTTGCCCGGATAAGGATTGAATAGACACTGAAGGTGAAATTCCCCCTAATACAAAGGACCAGCATAAGCCAAGAACCACCTAATCCCTGAATAAAATTCATATGCTCCACAGATATTTTATTATCTTTTAAACCTGCATCCTATTGAACTAAGCATTTTCAGTGCTGTAAAGAAAAGATTATGAAGGTTACTAAAACATGGGAACTGCTATGCTAATGATTCATCTAATCTGCTATCCTACCTCCAGCAAAGGCAAGCACCTTATGTGTCAGGGGAAGGCAAAAACTTCCAGAATGCACTTAATGATGAGTTCATACAGCAGTTATAAGGAAGCAAGATCAGAGGGCTCTTATAAAGTATTATAAAGGGGCCTTTAATGATTACAGAGAGTGGGTGGTTTCATGTTTAATTACTCTGTTAGAAAAATTGTTCTTTTTGGGATTTTTGTCTCTTAAACCATACATTTTACAGAAAAAAAAATGTCATTTGATTTTCATTTCCCCTTTGTGTCTATGCATTTCTGGTCCTCTTCAACACCCAGCTGCAGGCAGCTCAGCCACAATGACATCACCATCACAATGAAAACAAAATCCAATGAAGCACATAATATGCAAAATTCAGAAATCATGGTTCCAGACTGATGGGAGTAAATGCTGAGAAAAATGGTTATGTTTCTTTAAATGAGCTGTTCTTTCAAGAGTTGGACAGCTTTTAGCGTTAGTATTTTCTTTCCACAGAGAAAAAAGAGCAATCTAAGTCAGCTTGGAATTCATCTATCCTAATAGTATGTGTCAACTGAAAAAGACCAAGATTGAGGGATGGAAATGTGTTTTGCTTTGTTAAAATAAATGCACTCTGACTTGGTGTGTGCTCTTAGGCAAGTCTCCGGGATACACTTTCAAACCAACTTGAACAACCCCACAGCAAAGATTTCAGATGCTGGTCTCAAACTAGGCTAGACAAGAGTGTAGACACAGACTTTTGGGGTGTATTCCCAGTCTTTTCAACTCTGGCCATCACTAATCTGTGTGTTGGTGTCTCTCAGTCCTACTCTTTCCAGCGTGAACAGGATCAGCTAACAGGAGAGATTGGAGAGGGAGTTTAGAGGGGGAGGTTAGAGGGCACTAGTGACTTCTGACCTTCTTTAAAACATAACTCTTAGAATAATCTATACTCCAGGGCTACGTCTACACTGGCATGAATTTCCGGAAATGCTTAAAACGGAACAGTTTTCCGTTATAAGTATTTCCGGAAAAAGAGCGTCTACACTGGCAGGCTGCTTTTCCGGAAAAGCCCTTTTTCCCACTGAGAAATTAACTGTGTCTAAATAAAATGGAGCCATTCTTCTAGTCAAATTCTAACATAAATGGCTATGCTTGACAAAGGATTGGGATATTTCATATTTCCCATTAACTTCTTGCCTGCTAGCATCCTCTTTCTGCAGTCACCAAGGCAATTCAAACTAATGAACTGCTGAAAACAACATAAAAGCACTTCTATCAATTCCTGCTCAATGCATTTAAATCAGAGATGGACCTAAGATGCATAATTTGGATATAGATTTTAAATCTTTCAAAATGTAGGCATTTGGAGCCATGGTTTTGATTAAGATACTTCTCTTATTTCAGCCATTTAATTTATTAATCTGTGCTAGTAAATTATTTGGATCTATCATCAAAATCACATTGCAATAACTGGTAATATGAGCTAATACCAACACTCATTAGGATTGTATGATGGTTTTGTTCAGAAGCACCTACATTTTTGTAAGAAAAATTATCCGTAGCTGAGTGTTATCTTTCATGAATCATTCACTAGAATTTTTCATCTGCTATATAACTGAGAGAGTTTTTTCTCTGTTAGCAAGTAAGTTTGTCTGTCCATGAGTCTGTCCATGAGTCTGTTTGTTCAAGGACTCCTAAACAAAAAGAGCTAGGACCACCAAATTTGTCATGCAGCTTCCTCTTCTCCTAACTTAAAGCAAGGTAAGGGTCTGGTTATGCCAGAAAAATAGGATGTGCCTGGAATGGGATTGTTTTGCATAAAACAGAATGGGAGAGGGCTGCTAGCAGGGAAAATTATACTATGCAATGAGCACCGGGGAACAGCAAGGGGCCAGAGATAGAGACTGGGACAGATATAACCCCATTTGAACAGCAGAGGGCAGATGTGGAAGTAAGCTTACCTCCCATTACCCGCCGTGGACAGCCACCAGGAGCCACTGCCCAGGAAGCACGACCTCTATCACAGCCAGTCCTGGGAGCTGCCAACTTGGCCAACATGGCTGCCACTGGCTCCTGCATCCCCATACCTCCATCCCAATCCTAACTCCTGCACCTGCCCACACCCTTAGACCCCCAACATTGAAACCCCCACCATTCACAAGCCCCTGTTCTGACTCCTGCACCCCTCACATTCCCAGCCCCCTGTGCTGAAAGAACCAAGCATTGCTGGGTAAATCTTCTTGTATTTCATATAGTTGTTTCATGAGGGGCTAATCTGGATTACTCCTTTTCATCTGTAGTAATAAGTAGAGCTGATCAGAAAAGATCAATAGAACTATTTTCCACCAAAAACAGTTCCCTCAAAATCAAAACACTTCATGAAATTGTGTCAATTTCACAGAAATTTTGTGGAGGAGAAAAATTGGTAAAAGGTTCCTATAATGTCAAATTATACCATGTTTGACATTTCTAGAATGAAACTTTGCAATTTTTGTTCTATTTTAAAATTATTTTTTGTTTCGAATTTTATTTTATGCTGTACTATATACTATAAAATATTAAAGTCAAAATACAAGTGTTTGGATTCTGTTGTAATGAAACATTTTGATTGGTCTAAAATTTAATTTGGGGAGGGATTTTTTTGTGGGGGGGATTTCAAAATGTCAAGATTTGGGGGGGCGCCTGTTTTTACTCCAAATGAAACCAAATTTTGAAATCCTTTGTGAAACAAAATTGCTGTGCTCCATGCAGCTCTCGTAGTATCTTCAATATGAAAGATTTAGATGATGTTTCTCCTCAGTGCTGTTAGATGTTTCCATGACAGAAAAACACCTTCCCTATGTGATTGTCCCAAAGATTCTGCACCACATCATCAGATTCAAACCTCCACAGACCAGCTACCAGTGAGATGTTCAGATATTATGGTGATATGTTTACTTGTCTCTCCTAATAAGAGAGATCACTTCTCTTTCCATGACAATGCTCATCCCAGACATCTATGTTTCACTGGAACCATGAAGCTATTGATCAGTAAATCATGCCTAGGAGACATTTTGAAGGATCAAGATTCATGTTATGTCTGCACTACAGCTGGGAGGTATAATTTTCAGCTTGAGTAGCCATATCTGCACAAGCTCTGATTGAGCTAGCACACTAAGAATAAAAGTGTAGCCATAATGGCACAAGCTGTAGGGCAAGGTAGCTACCCCATGTTCATATCTAGAGTCTTGAAAGGAATCATGGCGGCTAGATGTCCTGCTGCTGAGTCAGCCATAGTACCTTTCTGTCTTAGAATGCTACCTCAAATAAAGCTAGCATGGTATGTCTACTCAAGCTGGAAATTACAGTTTTGGATATAGTTTTAGGCAATAGAGATGACTTACATAAGGGGAAAGAGGACCCTGGATCTCACCACTTTTGGAACTAAATGTAAAACTCATTGCTTCAACTTAGCTAGCACTCAATCATTTATTCACACAAACATGCCCCGTGAACCCATGTCCAACGTAAGCAAAAAAACCCAAAGAAACCAAAAATCCATAAACCAATCAAGCTATTTCTCCTGCAGGTTGAGAACGAAAAAGCAAAGTGTGGGCAATTGTTGATGTTTCTAGTTTTAAATGTCTTGGAGGCAGCAACTACACAAGCTGCTTTTGTCTAGAACTACATAACTCTTCTGGCTCACTGCTTTCATTGTTTCATCCACTTTTATTTTCTATTCATTTCCTTTTTCTATAACCCCATTCAGTTGCTTTTTCACCACCCAATCATTCCCTTCCATCTGTTTCATATCTTCTATTGTATGTCCTTTATACAATAGGCTTACCCAGAAAGACAAAAATACACATTTTCACATGCAAGCCTTATTGTTTCTATAGACAAATCAGTTTTCAATCAAGTAAGACGTTTAAATCATGACACATGAATATTTATAGACCAATTTAATTATCTATTTCATCACTTTTTTCATCTTATTCAACAATTGATATTAACTTTTCATCTTTACATTGCAGCAACTCTCAATCAACTTTTAAGTATTAATTCTAATTCCTGTGCCCACTTTGTCGCTTCCCCCCCCAAAAAAAAGGCATTGAGTTGCTCTAAAGAATGCACTGCTGATGTGATAATTCCATGTTCTCCATCAACATGAACTTTCTTATTAATAGGTTGCTTACAGGCTGATGGGCCCAATAAAATGTTTTCTCTCAATCTCAATGGTAACTCTGCCATTAACTATGTGTGTGTTAATGCAAGTCTATTACAATGTATCTCTAGCTTTCAGATCATTCATGGTACAAGTTGATCCTCTCTAGTCCTGGACTCTCTGGTCCAGCAACATCTGTAGTCTGGCAAGACCATGGATGTTGCTGGACCAGAGACCCCCTGAACCAGAGAGCCCCAGCTCAGGGCAACAGAATTCTGATGCCCTGGGGCAGCGTCAGTACTGAGGAGTGCCGGAGGCCCTGTCGCTGGCCATGGAGCTCCAGCAGCCCAGGAAGAGCCCTGGTCGTCTGCATCTATCTATGGAGCTCCAGCAGCCCCAGAGCAGCTGAGCACCAGCAGCCCTGAGGCAGTGGAGCCCCAGTGACACCAGAGCAGCAGAGCCCTAGCAGCCCCACGGCAGTAGAGTCTAATAGCTTTGGGGCAGTGAAGCCCCAGCACCCTGGGACTGGTTGAAGTACTGGGAGCTCGGTGGCCCAAGCTGAGGGAACAACTTCCTTTGGTCTGGCAAACTCACTTCTTCAGGACCAGTCAGGTCCAGAGGGTGCTGGACCAGGGAGGTCCAACCTGTATTAATCTTTCTAAATTCTCACCTCAGCTTGTCCTACCTTGAAACCTATTTTAAGAATGCCAGATTGAACTAATGTAAAATTCCTACATTTGAAAAAGTCAAACTTTTCAAGAAACCCCTCTATGTTTATACGGGTATTGTTGTAATTCAGTGCTGGAAATGAATTTCACGCCTAGAATCTTGGAGGGTGCTTTAGAAGGACTCTGAACAAGAGATAGTAGAGATTATTAAAATCTTCAGTATCTTACTCTCAAAAAGAAAGATCCAGGGTGAAATCTTTGTTTCACTGAAGCTAGTGATAATGTTATTGTTTTAAATGATTATTGCCTTACATTGATTAACACTACTACTTTACTTGTGTATGCATAGGAAATAGAAGTTTAGCTTGAGAGCAATCACATAAACTGTATTCTTCATCTGGGAAGGTCCATGCTGGGATGTCCACTGTCAAGAAGCTCACTAGAGAACTACAAAGGAAACTTCCCGACTGATCCTTTCCTACTCAGATCTGATTAAACTTTGTTAGGGAAAGTTCAAGTCTCAAAACTGAGATCTCCAGGTTGCTTTGCATTACCCTGCTAATTCTCATGAAAGAATTTAAACAAACTCTGCACTTGGACTATAATTTATGGGATTGATTCTGGAAGAACTTTTTACAAAATCAGCTGTTCGTGTCTGCCATGAAACTGATCTAAAAACTTTATTCATATCTTTATGTATCTTAACTATAGTAATTTTTTTTAAATAAATCTTAGTTTAGTTAGTAAGAACTAGTGTGTATTTGGGTAAGTTCTGAAATATTCATTGACTGTGTAGGTAATGTATCTGATCTCTGGGGACTGGTAGAACTTTTTGGTGCATAAGATTTTACATAATTGTCACTGAATTTGATTTTGCTGTCTGTGTGGTAGGCAATGGCTGAATTGCTTAAGGGAAAATATATGTTGGCAATTCTTGGTAATCAGTAAGGTATTGCAGAAGCTATTTTGTGACTTGCTTGGTGAATCTAATTATAATACATTTTGGGAGATTACAAAAAACGAAGCAGGTAGTTTGCCCTGATCAAGCAATATCAATATGGACCAACTAGCAACCACAGTTACACAACTACTTTCTGATTATGACTATACTGTGGCAAGGGCCCCTCTCACTCAAGCCACCACAGGGCAGGCCTCTCACTCCTAACCTCAGAGTTTGGGTTTTGTAGCAGGTCTCTGTGGTAGGGAACCTGGCCACACCTCCTCAGACTCCCTCCTTAGCTGCCTCCACCTAACGCTGTTACAGGTAATTCTCTCAAACTTCTTCCTCTCTATCTCTCCACCACCTCCCTTCCGTCCTCTCACACACCTCCCCAGTTTCCAACTGCTGAGACTTTTCAAGGCTCTCAGTCAGCCAGCAGAGAAGTCAGCTGGCCCCAATCTGCTTGAGCCACCTCCCTCCCAGCTGCATCTAACTGGCCTGCAGGTCTCTGCTTCTACTTACAGTTTTTTTTACCTTTTTGGGCTGCCTTTTTCTCTCTGCAGCAGCCCCCTGGCCTGACCCTGTCACAATACATTCTGCATTTCCAGTGTACAGAAGGTCACAACAGGTTTTTTTTAATCTACTTTAATGTGTTTTATGATAGTTATAATAGTTTTTAACCTGCTTATCCCTTTCTTAGTGTTTGTTACAATTGTAACTTGCAATTCATGTTGCTTAGCCAAATATGTTTTATCTAGCAGACACATATGGTACTTAAAAACTAAATACAGCTATAATAAAAGGTTATACTCTTAAACCTATTTCCACTCAACAAGCAATTGAGCTCTTCTTTGATAATTTTAAATTATTTCTTAAAGCTTTGCACAAAGCAATGCTACATGGAAGCTTTGTTTTTAGCATAGCCAAGGTAAATACTTAGATTTTAGGATTCTGTATGTCAACTTTAAAAAACAGATAGGTTTTACAGAGAACAACCTAAGAACCCTCTTCTCCTTCTCTTGTTTAAAAGAGGGTGCCTTGCTCACTTTTTTTAATGTAATGTATGCCACTATACAGCACTATAGATAATGTACATCCCCTATTGCCAGCATAAGGCAGGAGTAGAAATAAATGAAATAGGTTCTCCCTCTGAAAATGGGAAAGTGAATACAAACTTCTCTTGGAAATAAATAACTTACTGATCTAGAATAGGATTTATCTTCTAGATTTTATTGGCCAGCTTTTGCTCACAGCTACATCAGCGTAACAATGGTAATTTGCAAGGGTTCATATGTTGAAAAATAAATGGACAAAATAGAATACTGTAAACAATGGTTATTTTTATTTCTTCACCTAAGTACTGCATCAGACCTTCTCCTGTCACTGATGGCTCTTTAGATGTATATTTGTATATGAGTATAAAGTAAATGGCTGTGGGGAATTTAGGATGAGATTTTCAAAGAAACCTAAAGTTAATTGGCCAACTGGATTGAAAAACCTCATCCTGAATATTTGCTGTGATTTAAATCATTATGAGTTATATTTTCCAGTTGTTGGCCAGACCGGAGACTAGATTTTTAGCTGTTCATCTGACTGCTTTAACTTGAGGCTGGATTGATGTGTGCTTATTAGCACAACTGTGACTTGAAACCTGTAATCTAATGGCAGCAAGCAGGAGCCAAATGGCAACGTATCTATGCAGAATGGACCTGTTATTTTGTTTGCCTCTGCTGAATGTCTCTTTCCATATCAACTCTAAGGTGAAACAATGCTTTTTGATCTGCAGAAAGAAAAACTTAAGTGTTTCCTCTATTTTTGTTACTTCAGACACAGTAGGCCGAAAGAAAATCTTCAAGCTAAAGTTAATGATTCTGGTGATGATTTCAATGTGAATATGAATTTTGCTGTTATAGACACAGAAAACAAGACTTGTTAATGCTGATGTACTGAGAAGGATCCTGGATGATGTAATTTATTGGTTACCACAGAGTTACAGCACAGTGTGATGCCATCTATTGGAACGGGGTACAACTCTGACCTAACTGGTATAAATTGCACAGCACTATTCAAGTGAAAAGGTTAGAGGAGCATATTTTCCTGACTGAAACTGAGGTGTGGTTAGTGGATGAATCCAGAAAGAGCAGAATTTGCTTGTACAGAAAAGGATTTGCAATTTCTGCTCTTTGTCTTAACTGTCTGCATTGTGACACTGTTTTGAGCATTGCTTCTGTGTGTAAGGTTATATAGACTTTTAATAATAATTAAGAAAGTCTGACTGTCACAAAAGCTTCTAAATGAGTTCATGGAGTTAGCCAGTTTGTCCAAAAAAGCTATTTAAATGAAAACAGACACAATCTTACTTGCAGTTAGTGAAAATACTCAGTTCACACATACAATATAATGGGATTTACACTTCACACCTGTGAGATCACAGAACTGTTTAAGTAGATTCCAGAACTTTTACATCACTTTAGACAAAAGCACATCAACTAAGATCCATCTGTGTGTTGATTACTAGTTGAGGTGCTGTTGATGTTTCAATCCACCAGCCATTTATATTTGTGATGTGTTTCTTTTTAAACTAGGTTAACAATTGGAGTTGGATAAATATTGGATTTTTCTGTTTGTTTTATTGGCAATTTTAAAAAAGCTTTTGTTTCAGGTTGAATTAAAAATATCATTTTGGAAATTTTGGGAGGGAAATCAAAGCAAAAATAAATTGAGTTGAAATAAATCAAAACTTTTTGGTAATGTGTACATGAATCATATTGATTAGTTTGAAATCGAAAATTGTGGGTATACTTTCAGGCTTTTTGACATAAGGAATGAATTCACAAAACAGCTGGTGGAGGTCTGGCTGCTGCTCACACCTCCTTAGAAACCTTAGAGCAGTAATTAGGGAACTTATGTGCAATATGGAATAGTTCTGCCTCTGTCTGATATGGAGCAAGGCCTTGTGCTTGTGTGTCTCACATCTCATGTGTGTTTTGACATATTCCTATTTCAAACAGCAGTAAGTCAAAGCACTATGGTACATGAATGTGCTGTAGCAAAATCCACATGGTGAGTTTGTGTACAGTAAGCTAATGAACTGTAGATATACACCCTGGGTTGCTACCCACTAACACATTGCAGTGGTATAGTGAGGGAGATGGGGGGCAGTTGTCCCCAGGTGCCATGCTAGGGGGAACCAATTTAGTCCCCCTCCGATCCCCCTATCATCCCTCAGCTTGCCTGCTCCTCCTGTACCTGCCGCCACTGGCTGGAGCCTCCTCCCCACCTCTCCGCCCCCAGCCTGACCCTCCTCCATCTCTGTTGGTGTGTTAGTGCATGTGGGAGTCTGGGCCCAAACAGGAGAGGAAAGAGGAGGAAATGGTCCCAGGGTCAGGATCAACCATGCGCCAGGCTCAGAGCCCCGCGGCACGGCAGCGGCAGGCGGGGGAGAGAGGGGAGGCACAAATTTTTCCTTTGCCCCCAGGCACATAACACCATTGCTACACCTCTGATACATTGTGTAGACAAGCCCTTTGAATTGCCCTTATGAATTAAATAAATAAGACATTTAAAATAACTGGAGGTTTTCTTAACTCTTCAGCTGGGTTTATGTACTCTTGAAGAATAGGAGCTAGAAGTGCAAACAAGTACCCAGATAGCAATCATAGAATACTAAACTGGAAGGGACCTGGAGATCATCAAGTCCAGTCCCCTGCCTTCATGGCAGGCCAAGTCCCATCTTGATTATCCCTGATGGCCATCTATCTAATCTGCTCTTAAATATCTCCAGAAATGGAGATTCCACAACCTCCCTAGGCAATTTATTCCAGTGTTTAACCACCCTGACAGTTGGGAAGATTTTCCTAATGTCCAGCCTAAGCCTCCCTTGCTGCAATTTAAGCCCAGTGCTTCTTGTTCTATCCTCAGAGGACAAGGACATTTTCTGATGACCCAGAATTTCTTCACAATTGACCTTCTTTGGGCATGGGGAGGCTAGTCAAAGGTTGGCGTAGGATTTTTTTTTTTTTATGACTTCTCCCCCAAGGTGATCGGTCTTGGAGATTCTGTAACATCAGGAGTCATCATGTGGCTTATTAAATGAGGCTCTTTGGGACTTACCATTTGCAAACTTCACTTACTTCACTTTGCAATGCCTCTTGCTTAGGTTTTTGGACAAATCAGATGTGAGGCATACCTTGGATCCATGCAGTTTGGTCCAGTCTGGTTCAAATTATGTCATCCTTAGCTAGTGTCAATTTTGGAGAAGTTCTGGTTAAGTCAGTAATTTAAAGAAAATTTGGTATTTTATGTACCATAGAGACTGTAACTCACATCAACATCACAAACACATAAGATGGATATATGAGGAAACTGGCAGGTCTTCTCCAGATAAGAAGATATTGAGATGACATTGTGTCACCAGTTTACAGATAGTTGAATATCAGTATCCCATAAAAATAGCTGAATGGTAGTAGAACCTTTCTCAATCAGCTATTCAACATCCATCCATCAGGAAAAAATAAGAGTAAGTTATGATTACTTTTATCACCACCAGTTTCTTCTTAGAAATAGGGATTTATGGTAACTTTTCTAGTTTGGAAGTAACCTATCAAACAGCTTATCTTCTGAAAGGTTCATCTTGATAGATGAAAGTTACTTTAAAATTCATCAACATGGGAGCTGGACAGAAATTTTTCTAGTGGAATTTTTTTCTGTCAGAAAATGCCAGTATATCAGAAATGAACTATTTCATGGAAATATGTCAATTGCTAATTAATCTTCCTATGGGGCCCTGCATGGTGGAATTTGGGCACCCTCCCACAGAGAATAAAATCCCCGAGACACACTCCCTGCTGTAGCTCTGGGCTACCAGACAGAATTTCATTTAGAAATTTTCAAAGTGAAACATTTCTATTATTTTGAAGCAATGTTTTGGGGATTTCCCTTTCCACAGGAAATTTTGAAAGTATACTTTTTCATTCCAAAACACATTTTAAAAAAATTTAAAATTTCTCTTGGGGCAGAAATTCCAACTTTCATCAAATCAAGATGAAACCTGCTTTAAGTGAATTTTATATAAGGTCTATATTCCCATATAAGGTATTCCTTACACACTTTCTAGATGATATTCTAAGGCTTCACATGCCCCATTTATATTTGAGGTTCCAGGCAACCAGATATCCACTATCTCTACTTGCCACTTCTGTTTCTCCTCCTTCCTTATAATTCATAATCACTATATTATGGTAGCACCTAGAGGCAAATCAGAATTGGGATTTGATTGTGCTAGTGCTGTAGAAATATGACAAGAGTCCCAGAGATACAACCAAAAGTCTGCCAGCTACGTTTGAAGTAACAGCATCTACTTACAGTCCACTACCAGGATTTTGGCAATGAAGTCATCCTGGGCCCAGAGCAGATTCCACACAGGCTATTTCCCATTGTCCCCTGGGGGTTACATAAAATTAGAAATTTATGATCCTCACTAAAATGGAAAAATAATTTAAGCTATCTTTCAATGATTCCAAGGTGGTCTGCTCTCTACTTCAACAGGAGCAGTAAAAGGAGGAACTTTTGGCACCTAGAAAAATGACAATACAAGATAAGATGTATTGTTTCTTGTTAAGCTGTATTTAAGAGTAAGCAAAGTGTATCACAAAACTGAAGAACCTTGTTGCTTGATATAGTCATTTTGGGAAAATGATTTTTTCTTCCAAGTTCCTTAAAAGATCTGCCTTTTTGCCAGAGGCACTATTTTTCATTCAGATCCTTTCTGACCATTCAGCTACAGTGGAAATAAATCATGTTATTATTCAAATATGAAAACAAGATTTATCTCACTGGGGCATAATAAATCTTGGTTGAAATATAAGTTTTCTTTTTTTCTAACTTAATGATTCTGGGTAAGAAAAATGTTGAAAAATGACAAAAATCAACAAAAGCTTTATAATGTTGTTAATGTCCATAAAGCACCTCATTAAGCCTAGTATTTTCATCCCATACGGTACTGACTATGGGATATATAATTTCCAGAAACATCTGCAATTACTCACAAACAGGGAACGTTGAGGACAAAATGTTAGTCAGTGGTCCTGATCCACCACAAAAAAATCCTTGACTTTCCAAGCTCCGTAAGCAAGCTTGCTCATGAGGACCAGCCAAAGGAGTGAAACAAGTCAGCCTAGCACGGAACAAGGGTGAAAATTTGAAAATTCGGAGTCATGTGGGGAGGGGGTTAGCAGCCATGTGCTCCATGGTCACAACTTGCTTTTCATCCTGTTCCCCGGATGCTAAGGGAGTGAGGGGAAAGTACTTTCATTCTGTGCATGCTTCTCATACCCAATAACTCTCTCTGCAAACGATTCATACCTCTTTAGGTACTTAGAAGAATACACATTCAGTCAAGGTCAAGAATGAACACATCAGTCTCCTATTTGTACTCCTGTAGGTAATGTTATACGAGCATTTGCAGTTGTAGACTTTACTGGGAGTTATGTTCAATGTCACTGAAAATGAGACCACTTCTAATTAGGTGCCCAAAAATGGACTTAGATGCCTAACTATAGATACTTAAATTTGAAAATGTTGGTAGCAATTGTCTCTCCTTCTGGGTCAGGAACAGACTGGCATATATTATCCCCATGTGTTCAGTGACAATACTGACACCATTGCAGTAAAAATAAAAGAATATAGAGAGACAACTGGGCTAATTATAGCTGAGCTTAATGTTTATTAGCTCAATTACAATTTCTGAGACTTTGATTTTGATTTGACTCTTTTGAAAAGTAATGACTGGTACTGTGAGATTTTCGGCAATACTTGCTAACTAAAGTATCATTTGTTTGAAAAGAAATTTATAAGGAAGGCACAAACAGGAATGACTGGAAGAATTCAAAATAATAAAAATCTTGCTATGTCCTTTTATTTATATAGTAAAAGTCTGCATTTGTTGTACTGTAGTTATGTTTCTCAAAAAAAGCATGTTCTTACCTAAAACACTAGAGAAGCTGTGAAATATATTGTTATATTTCCATTTTTACTACCAAAACTTTTAGTTTTATATAGTCTTTCTTCCCTGTCCTGAGATGTTCTATAGGGCAGTTGTATGTTGCTAAACAGCTGTTATGTTCAACCTCAGAAAGGGCTGTACTACAGTGATAGAAGAAATTCCCCTATCTAAAGTTCAGGGTGTTAAAATGCTTTAGGATCCTCTGGCATGAAGTGATGTAGATGTATAGACACTATTATTCCAAGGCTGCAACTTTATTTGCCAGGTATTAAGCTGAGACTGAATCTTTACAGCTGGGTTGTTAACCTCTGAAAATATGAGTTTAAACTGCAAGTGCTGACCTAACCTTGCCTATAGAACAGCAAATGGCATTGCACTAATAAAGAATTATATAGCTTTCTCCTCCCTTCATAAGGCAAGGCAAACATTTTATGCTTCATTATGCGCTTTTTCCCCCTGTTCTTTAGATTTCACTGTAGGCAAAACAGTAATTCTAGTCATTAAACAGTACTTCAATCCCCTTGTGCCCTCTACCACCCCCAAAAGACAGTCCCACTTATCTTTGTTGTTATGAGTTGTTAAGGATTTCCCTCCAGTAGCCTCCTGTCATTCATTCATTCATCCTAAATTAGCAGCAACAGAAGAGTATAGGCAGGTAACCTGCAGAATCCACTTTGTGGAGAAAACACACACAAAACACCAACATGGAGACCAATGACAAAAAGGCAAGTAAATAATCTGAGGAACTGGAGGATGGCAGGAAAATGACCATTTCTGTATCTATAGGCAGTGCAATCACATTTATATGGTATCATCCCCTTCTTCCCCACAAGTAGACTTTGCAGCCATGCACACAGCTGCATAACAGCAATGCATAGGGAGCCTGGATAGTGGCACTGGATCAGCCAGAGGGGAGACGGGAGAACTAATTTAAAACAATCTGGGGATGAGGGTAAAGCAAAAGGGAGGCTTTTCATCCAGGCTGATAAATAGACTCAGAGTGTTCTCTCTTCAATCCACAGCCAAGAGACCAGTCCAAAGCAAACATGAGTTCTAAAACACACACTTGCTAATGGCCTGTCTGCTGATGCATTTTACGCTTTGGGTTGGGAGACCTCAAAAGGTATGTCCAGCCTCTTCTGGGCTTTTCTGTAATCAGCCTTATAAAGTTCACCCCTGTTATCAGTAGGGGGGGAAATAAATTGTTTAGCTGGTTTACTGAATTGACTGTTGTGATATCTGATTAAAAACAGAGACCCAGGTCTGTCCTTGTTTAATCACATTCAATTCTAATGGGAGATTTTTCCATGTGTCAGAGGGGAGAACCAGCCTTCGTCCGTGGTTTGATTGTGACTTTTACTTTTTATACTGAAAAATAAAACTTCTTAAAATAAAGACATTACAACCTTTTGTTTCAAAATTATTCTGTTCTAAACACGTCAAAATGGAAAAGCGTTACTGAAGTTGTCATGGCCAAGGAGTTTCTAAATGAATGGGGTTTTTTTTCCAAAATTGAGACAAAATCGAAATCCTATGGAAAGTTCCAATTTGATATTGCAGAATTTGCTGCAAAATGGAGATTCTAGTTCTTGAAGAATTCTGTTTTTAGTGTGTAATATACATAGTGTATGTATGTTTTATTTGTAGCTGTTGAAGAGGTTTTTAAGTTACTCATATTCCTAATCCAGTAAACTATATACAATCAACAATCTGGCACTTATCCATATTGTATTATTCTTTTAATAAAAACATAAGATTTCCCCCCCCCCCCATCAGGTAATGCATAATTTCCAACAGAACAGCATTTGATGTCTGGAAATAAAATAGTCAAGAACACAAATATATTTACAGTTAAGGTGACTTTCAATCATCTTTATTCCAGGCTGTTCTAGTTCATATGACATTTCAAAATTGGAGGGGGGGGGGTGGAAGGAGGGAGTCACAAGGAGTGGATGGGTGTGTGCAACCATAATTTAAGAATGCATCAGAAATAGAATCACATTTAATGTATTCTTTAATATATAGTTAAAATATTTCTACTCTTTTATGTACAGGACTAAGTTTTCTACAACTTATCCAAACAAATCCATGTATCATACCGTATGTGCATGCGTACTAGGACACAAATGTGATGTAGCCTAATATTTTTTTAAAGTTTTTCAAAGGCACCATGTGTGTGCATTGAAGACTATTCATTCAAAAGGCCAAGTTTAGAGCGTGGCCTAATGTATAAACATACATCAAGTGTTCCGTTTAGGAGAAATATGCTCTCCAATCAATCTTCTTTGGCTCAGACATTGTAACTTAAGTAGTAACATATCTTGACATCTTTCTACCCAGACAACCCTGGAAGAAGTGAAGAAGGATGTCTTGGAATAGGCACAAACCTAACATAATGTAAAGCACTCTGGCACACTGAAAACTTTTCAAAATTCATGCTTCTGAAATCTGATGCTGCCTGCCAGTATCTAGGGTGCATTCTTGTGAGGTCTAATTTTCAGAACTGCCTCTGACTCCCTACATCAGGATAAATAGGTCTAGTCTATACAACACAGAAGATCGAAGCTGTTGCGGTTCAATTTAGTGGGTCTAGTGAAGACCCACTAATTCAAACTGAGAGGGTGTCCCCATTGGCACTCGTAGTCCCGCTCCTCACGAGGGGTAAGGGAAGCCAACGTGAGCATTTGCTCTCATCGAACTCCTACTGTATGGATAGTGATTAAAGGATATGTTGACCTTCCCCTTTAGTATAGGCCAGGCCGTAGATATTACTTGGGAGACAAAGGGACATATATGACCAAGTACTGACCCTTGGAAAATCTGGATTGTAAATGCAAAATAAGCCTTTTGCATTCAGGTTTAGAGACCATTTCCTTTTACATTGGTCAATCCAATGTACAGTGAAGTTAATGAGATCAAGAAGTATTGCATCAGATTCCTAATCTTTATTTCCTTCATAAACAGATTATACTTTCAGGATGTTTGCAGACCTTAGACCTGATTTTCCTTGAATGTTAGATGAAAAGCCCATTAGAGTAGTGCACCAATGAGAACTGTTACAAGAAATTACCAATGACTGTATTTAACTGCAGACAGTGTTACAATAGGTCATTGACTAAACTAAATGACTAATTAGTGACCCAAAACCTTGGATGCCAAGTGCAAAATGTCAGTAGTTGTAAACTGTGCACTCAATTTTAGAAAATTAATACTCAATTTTCCTTGACTCTGATATAATGTTTGAACCCCATCAGTCTTTAGAATATTTTGATTATTTCATAGATATAAACATTTTGATTTCTCCAAGATAATATAAAGCAATTGAATAACCTTTTTAACTGTATCTTGGTCTCAGCTGAACATGTAAAGCAGGGGTGCAAAAAGGAGTTATTCCTCATGGGGAGAGGAATAACTCTACTGGCAAAAGCCCTCTGTCCTGTTGTTTTACTGATTTTGGGGGATGGGGGGGTTGCTCAAAAACATACTTGAGGTATGGACACTCTGCCGGGTTTCGCGCAAAAATCTTGTAATGTAGAAGTAGCCCCAGTGACTTCAGTGGTACCTTTATCTATACATTTGATGAATTTGGGCTCCAGGTTTGTGCCTAAACTATGCAAAACAAAGTATCTGGTTTATATTCTGAAACAAACAACTATTAGAGAGAATGAGAAATAAAGCAGCAACCCTGAACCAATCTGAAAAAAGTGTTCACACTGAGCAAGAAACATTATTCTCCTTTCCCTTCCTTCCTACAAGTTATGGTAAAGGAAACGAACAAAGGAAACCAGTGTTATAATAATAAAATATTTAAAAATAAACAACCTTGGAATGGAGACAGACCCTCAAGCTTTGAGGCATAAGTCAGTTTCCAACTGTTGGGAGTTTGGAAGAAAATTTCCCCAGACAGAGATTATCCCATAAGACTTTTCCCATGAAGCAGTTTTTACTAGTCACTGTCAGAGATAAGGCATTACATTATATGACTCATAGGTGTGATCCAATATGGCAATCCCTATGTTCTAAACTTGCCATTAAATGTGCAATGCAGGTATAGTTATGCCCAGCTAGCAGAGCCTGTAGCATTTTCACACATTGCACTTCTACTCTTATAGGTCATATGTGTATGCTAAAGTATTAAATCTAAATATTGCTGCTGTTTTCTGTGATGCCTATAGTACAACATTTCACTTTTCTGAAAATGTGTGTATGTACGAAACAATACACATTAGTGTGCTATGAGGGATTTTATTGACTTGTATTTGGCATATTAATGCTACTGATAAGTGGCTATGATACAAAAGTAGGTCTTCCCAAATGAATACCGATAAAATCTTTATATTAAGCCACACCAGCACTCACTACAAAGAAAATGAAACTAAGCAATTTATTTTCAGTAGCCAAGCTAAGTCTACTGTAAAAATTGAACAAAGAGTGAAAAGAAAATCAGATTTTTAAAATTCTTTCAATTGTACTGATCTAAATTGCTGTTTTTAGGAGGGTTAGAGAAGTGATTCTGTGCAGTATATTTTAATATTTCACATCAGTCACTGAATTTGGCCACTACTCCAGGTTTGTTGTCCTGCTGGTGTCTATACCTTATCAGCTTCATTAACAGTAGAGTTAATGTCATCTGAAGTTCCCCTAAGGTAGCTTTTCCATTCACAGTCAGGTCACAGTTGTGGGTTTCTATATGTATGAGGCACTCATTTCACACTCCAGTAGCTAGGTTGATACTGGACCTTAAATTTTACTCTGGTCCAGGGCTGAATTTTGCCCATCTGGATCTTTGGGTCAGTGTCATTCTGGCTGTAAAATCCATATTTGAAAGAAAGAAGGAAATATCCTCTGGCAGGATGTTTCATTTCTTAGGGCATGGGGGTGGGATTTACTCTAAAGGAGGAGGCGGTTGTTTTATTTTAAAATGGCAGCTCTCTGCTCAGAGGTTTGGGATGTTAGAAGCAGTGCTGGCAATGTGACTCCCAAGAAAACCAATGGGAAGCATTCAGTGGGAGTTGGATCAGGTCCCTAGTGTACTTCATGCAGAGGAGAAAGGGCCAGAAATGGAGATATGCTGCTTGCCAAGAATGTGGGGAAGTTCTTGGAAAAGGTGCATGCCATACAGTTCCCAGAAAGACTTGCAGCTGTCTCACAACGTCATCAACCATGGAAAATGTTATTTTCTAAGTATGGGGATGGTACATCACTATTTTTTAGAACAGTTAAGGCCTGGACCTTTTCCCACTAACGTCAATAGCAAGCTGCTGCTGACTTCAACAGGAAGATTGGGTGTGTGTTCACTCTTTTTTTTCCTTTTTTTTTAATTCCTGGCAAGTAATATACAGAATTAGGGCTCCTTTTCACTAGATAAATCACATGAAAATTAGATCTAAAATGTAGCACTGCTGTAGTTCCTACATTCACTCTCTGGTCCACCAGCCTTTTTTAAAAAGTATCACTTCAGATCTTGGAGCTAGGTCCTTTGCTGGCATAAAGATGCCCTAAAATCAGTAGAAATGGCCAAAGGAAAATCACCCAGCATAAGGAGATTCTGAATGCATCTAGAGCCTACGGAAGAACACGGGAACTGCTACACTTTAACAGACCTGTAATTCATCTAATCCAGTATTTTCTCTCTTACAGAATCCAGGGCCAGACACTTCAGAAGATGGTGCAAGAAATGGCGCATTAGGCAGCCATGGGATGTTCTGCTCTCCACATGAGGCATCCTCCTAATTCCTAATAATTAGGGATTAGTTTATGAGTAACAGAGGTTAATATCACTTCCAAAATATATCAGCATTAACTGTTGTAACTCGTAACCCCAGCAACTCTGGGCTTGCTGTGTCAGTTATGAAAGTAAAAAAATTGCTTGAGCAATAGCACCTTTTCCATGACAAATTAAGCATTAGCCTGGACTGTTTTGGCAGTGCTGGTGGGAGTGAGAAAGGTACATTAAAGCTTCCTATGCACCTTTTTCTGTCTCTATGCACCTGGGATGATAAATGTTGATATTCTGTGCAAATACAATTACCCCATTTCTTAAACAATGGGATATTGCTGAAGATCAACACAACAGCATGAAGGTGAGCAATAGTGAAGTGGGAAATATATCAGAAATTTCCAAATTCCATCAAGTCCTTAGAGCTGAAATTCTTGAATAAAAACTTTTATCTACTGTGCCATAACACTTCAAGTTTTAAAAAACCTAATTCATTTTTTGTCCTTTTGCCCACTTCCTCAAGTGAGGCATTTATTCATTTAGAAGGAGCTATTAAGGAACAGCAAGACATAGAGGAAAAAGAAGATCAGAAAATATTGAGATCTTCTCTGCAGAGTAATCTCTAAGGCTCTAACCTAGCAAAAAATCTACACTGTTTAATATTATGAATGCCTGCAGAAACTTTGTATAAAATGTGGACAGGAAGATGGAAGGATTACTGTGATTAAAAGGTCCCTAATCATCTATTACATTCTAATGTATTAGAATATTTCCCATTGTTTTATGTAGGGTGGCCAAATGTCCCAATTTTCTAGGGGTAGTCCTGATATTTGAGACTTCGTCTTATATAGCCACCTAAACATAAGAACATAAGAATGGCCATACTGGGTCAGACCAAAATCCAACCAGTAATGATCAAGTGATCCACTTCCTGTCACTCATTACCAGCTTCTCGCAAACAGAGGCTAGGGACACAATCCCTGCCCATCCTGGCTAATAGGCATTAATGGAATTCACAACATCCTCTGACAAAGAGTTCCACAGGTTGACTATGCTTTGTGTGAAGAAATACTTCCTTTTCTTTGTTTTAAACCTGCTGCCTACTAATTCATTGGTGACCCTTAGTTGTGTTATGAGAAGGAGTAAACAGCACTTCCTAACCCAGTCATTTTATAGACCTCAATCATATACCTCTTTAGTTGTCTATTTTCCAAGCTGTAAAGTCCCAGTCTCATTAATCTCTCCTCTTGCAGAAACCATTACTCTTAATCATTTGTTACTTTTTTCAGAACCTTTTCAAATTCGAATATATATTTTTTGAAATTAGGTGACCACATCTGCAGACAGTATTCAAGATGTGGGTATATCATGGATGTATATAGAGGCAATATGAGGGGAGGGCAAAAGGGTCTCTGCAGGCTGGATGCGGCCTACCAAGCAACTTGATCCAGCCCGCAGAGGCCCTGCCACTCCCCGCCCCCAGGCCAATCAGGACCTGGGGGTGGGGAGAAAGCACACCAAGTCTCCTCCCACCCCACCTCTGTCCTGCAAGGAGTGTGGGGTTCTTAAAAGCACTGCGCATTCTGGCAGAGCAGGAGGAGACTCTGCATGCTCTCCCCATCCCCAAGCTCTGATTGGCCCTGGTTTGGGGAGTGCACAAAGTCTCCTCCCATCCTGCAAGGGGTGTGACACGTGCTCCTTGCAGGACAGGGGGTGGGGCAGGAGGACACTTTGCGCGCTTCCCTGCACCCCCAGGCCAATCAGAGTTTGGGATGAGGAAGCACGTGAAGTCCTCCCACCCTGCAAGGGGCTCAGCTATTAGTCAACCACCAGCTGCTGCTCAGCTGGTGGGTGACTCTAAATACAATGCTCCCTTACAGGGTCTGGCGGTGGGGAAGCACAAAAGTGTCCTAGCCTTGCTCCTTCCATCTGATGCCCTGCCCCATCCGGGGTGACTCAGAGCCACGTCAGAAATTTCTGAAGTGGCCCCTGGTTAAAAATTATTGCCCACCCTATGGGCAATAAGATATTTCCTGTCTTATTATCTATCCTTTTCTTAATGATTCCCAACATTCTGTTCATTTTTTGACCATTGCTCTACACTGAGTGGATGTTTACTATCCAGAGAGATAGTAAACCTGCATTGAGATTCTATGGGACAGTTTGGTTCATTTAATATTCTCACTTCATTTGATTCTACATTTTCTTTCACATATAGTGCCACTCTCCCACCAGCACAATCTGTTCTGTCCTTCTGATGGATTATGTACCCTGGTATTTGTCCCTTTGATTATCCTCATTCTACAAGTCTCTGTGATGCCAGTTATATCAGTATCCTCATTCAATACCAGGCACTCTTGTTCACTCAGAAGGAATACTCTGATACAGATTTCATAAACAGACAACATTAGGATGATTATTGATGTAAGAAGGAACATTGATGGTAGCAATTTGTGTGTGAGATATCACTTTGAGGTTGCAGTGTCTTGCATATAAATACCCCCTGGGCATATAAAAGGAAAACACTCAAAATTAAGTGGCATTTGGACAACACTATGAATATTAGAATGGGAATTCTTTAGAACAAGCAAATGCTTTATTTCTACCATCTTATGTAATTAAAGAACTGGAATTTAGGGGAGAAAAAATAACTATACAATTATAACTAGCAAACACTACTTAATAATAATAATTAATTAATGATGTTATTTGGAATTTCAGGAAAATGGAGAAGCAAAGGGGCAGTGGAGGGGTTGGCTGGTCTGTTTGCTATGTAACATCAGATTATACTGCAAAGGGTTCCTATTTCATGGGGAAATTGGTCAGTAGGGCTATAATAGAATAAGCTGCTAAAGTAATTATTCCAGAACAAGGTGTCCATATGGGGAGATGTTCTGGAATAGAAACATCGGTGTCATTTATTGTGCTTTATTCAATTCCCCATATAGACCAGACCTGAGATAAGAAAGCTTTCTTATGTAAAGGGTATATAACACTCAATCTGGTCAATCCCTCCCCTCTGTCCTCCCCCCTCCAGGCAATCTCTTAGAATGAAGTCTGCTTCCTTAGACATATTAGAATATGCTGAATTTGTGAAATATTCTGCATGTGAAACATTTCCTTTTTATTCTGAATTTAGAAGCTACATGAATAGCAGCCTGAATGGAAAGCCCATTCCGAGATAATAGTATCCTGATTACAAGTACTTAAGATTCCATTTGTAAGCAGGTTCATTAGACAGTCTACCAAACATAGGAAAGCCTGGCCTGTGTTACTTTCGAGCACTGTCTCATTATGGCAATATTAATGTTGCAATGAAATAGTGCTGCACATCTATTGTATCTTTTCTATGGCTTTTAAAGCCTAGTTGACCCTTCTTGGTTTTGTTTATGTATCCTGCTTGACCGCTCCTGAGTATGTTCAGGCCAATATGTAAGGAGTGACAAAGGGAGCAAAGCTTATTTATGTGGAGTTACTTGTGAGCCACTTAAATGATCTCTTCCCTCAGTTCCTACCACAGCACACAAATGTATATGATGCGTTCTCCCCACTGCTTTGGTTGTGGGAGATCTCTGATTGTGGTAGGGATTGCCATAAAACAAATGATTGTAACGAGAGGGAATTAGGACACGGCATGAGTTTTAGCCCCACTTCTGCTGATTAATGCTAATTACATTCCCCCATAGTTACTATTAAGCAGTACCTCTGCAATGAGTTATATCTGTTGCACTTTTGTACTTCTGTAAGCTAAGTCTCTCTAGAGCTCTTTCCCAGTCTATTGCGAGAGAACATGCTCATCCTTCTGGGTGTAAAGAGAGAATTGTGGGAAGGCATTGGAAGATTATCAGCACTCAAGTGATGTAGTTTGTATCTGAACTGCAAATCAGGTAGGTCACTGGACCAAGTGAAAGTAGCATTTAGGCTTTAACATACATCCACAGCCATGCCAGCTAGTCCAGGTTGAAAGAACCTCCAAACTATGGTGAGCAGAGTTTGTGTGTGTCTGGAGGGAGGTGAGGAGAAAAACTTGACAGGAAGACCATTTAACTCTGTAGTGAAGACCTACTCACATTTTCTTAGGCCATGTCTATACTTAACACACCAGAGATTAATATTCTGGAGTTCGATTGAGTGGGTCTAGTAAGGACCCGCTAAATCAAACACTAAAGGCTTCCTCAGTTGGCACTGGTACTCCTCAATTCATGAGGAGTCAGGGAAGTTGACACGGACATTTGCTCCCACTATGGAGACGGTGCCATGCTCAGCTTAAGATACGTCAACTCTAGCTACATTATTTAAATTATAGACCTGGCCTTAGAAAGAGCCTGTCATGTATTTTTTTCGTTGGTTACGCTATCTGTATAATAGGACTCCTCATTCCCAGGTAACTCAATTCCTATCCTCTGTGTTTTGTATCTCTTTTAGTAGCTTGTTTATCCAGGATAATTGCTGCCAGCTAACGTAGTCAATTCAGTAGCAATAATTTGTGCTGTAATGGTGAAGACTTAGCATTCAAATAGTGATGATGTATGATGGAGTGGAGGTGAGGGGGAGGAGATATTACAGTTGTGCATATATAATGTGTTTTGACACATAAAGAAAAGAGTGTTGAGGTGATTTCCTACTTAAAAACCTTTTCTCTGATACTGCAAATTCCCCCCGGCTGATGTGATGGGAACTGAATTGCCCCATTAAACTTCTGTTTTTCTCCTTGAATGAGCTAGTTCCACTTTGGTGTTGTCAGAAATGGACAGTACACACTTGGGCTGCACACTCCATTCATTCCCTCCCTTGTCTGGGTCCTGGCCCTCTGTGGAGGACACTGGCAGCATGTGCACAGCCTCCTTTGACATCAGGAGCCATTGCTTGACTGAAGTATACACATGACAGTCAGGTTGAAGGAAGTCTCAACCTCTAGTTTAAGAAGGAGGGAAGGATATCATCAGCCATTTAAGACCCACATGAAAGGCAATCACTTGAGTCCAAGCATGTGCAGATATGCAGACCATGTGGGGCAAGCAATTCCTGTGGATCCAACGCTGAAAATATTGCTGGTCTCAAGGTCTCGCCCCTTGCATTTTGGTGAGAGCTATTTTCTGCCATTGCTGCTTAGTCTGTGGAGGTTTCAGATGAAATAAGTGTTCTCAATACCTGTTCTCAAATTCTCCTTCGTCAGCAAAGTGTGCACAACGTCTCTGTGTCTATACTGTATATATAGAGAAAGAATTCATGATGGATGATTGTTCACTTGCATTTATCTTCACAACTGTGAGGCCAACTTTTGAGCAAGGTACTGTAGCCAAGAAGATAAATATCACAGCAAAGCACAGTATCGAGTATAAAATATACTTTGCACTCTAGATTCCATTTCATTGTAAGACTTTTTTTTTCTAAAAGAACCATTTTTTTGGTGAGCTTCCATGTGCCAGCTCTCACAGAAGCTAATTTCAATTTGCTTTAAGCCTTACAAAACAAAGAGGGTTTCACACAAGATGGCTGGACATTAATTCAAACAAAAATCCGAGAAGGATCCACCCAGACCATTCATAATAATGAGATGACTAAGATTTTCCCTTAAATATAATAATTTCCAGAGCTTTCTGAGCGGCATCAGCATTTTACTGGTTAACTTCGACAATGGGGAAAACTTTGGGGAGAAAAAAAATTGAGAATATATTTGTGTGTGTAGACAAAGGGAGAAGCGTAATTTTCATTTGGTCAATATGTGACTTAGCTGCACATGGTAAGAAAGTATGTGTAAAGTTAACCATAATCACTGAGCAATACTTCTCAACATAACACTTGCCTGTCTGCCATATGTATGACAGATACAAGATCATTGTCATTATTTGAGAGGAATGAATGGTCTTGTGGGTAAGGTACAAGGAAAAGGGGGGATGTCTCATGAGTTTGGAATTTAATTCCATGTTATCCTGCCCTGAGTGACTTTAATTTCTCTGCCTTCAATCCCACCTGTAAAATGAGGATAGTAGAACTTCCCTACTTCGTGTGGCACTGGTAAGAATGAATGCAGTAAAGATGCTGAGATGCCCATATATTACATGAGTGAAGTCCATACAAGTATAAGATATACAAGTAGAAAGCATGAATGGCTCAAGGGTTACCCAAATTCTGACCAAATAAAATTGAACACATTTGCTCCACCCCATCTACGAGGTCCTGCCTCACTCCATTGCCCCTCCTTCCTTCATTTGCTATAAATGGTAATTTGGGTGGTGGTAGAGATTGTTGTTGTAGTCAGTACCTGACAGCAATTTTTGAAAGTGGAAGTGGAGGCTATCTAAAAAGCCAGAGCCAATGTCATTAATTGATCGTAGCCCAGACAGAAAGTAGGGCCTAGTCCTGTTGAAACCCATACTTACCTGAGTAAATTTCATTAATTCGAGAGGACTATTAGAGTGACTCAAGGTTGCAGGGCCACAAGTTTCTGCTTGTAGTGTACCTAGGTTTGAGTACACGTTGTCAGTACCTCTTAAAGCACTTTACAAAAGATTATCTCCATTTTACAGATATGGAAACTGAAGTACAGGCAGAGGAAATGTCTTACTGAGAAGCTGAGAAAGATCTCTTGAATATCTGTCTAGATCTCTATCCTCTAGGCTCCACTGCCTACCTTAGAATACATTAGATAGGCAATAAACTGCTTCTTTTATTTAAATATCACAAGTCATGACAAATTACAAGACTTTAATGATTTTATCATGGCATTACACACACACACAAAGCCAGGCTTGTTTAATTATGACTTAATAATGTGATAGTATTGAGGCAAACCAAATGTACAATGCTTATTTTACAGGAAACAGTGTCATAAATACTAGTCATTCTCTTAATCATAAATTAATTTTTAAAAATCTTTAGGGAGAGGTGGGTGGAAAGCTATTGTAAATGTTGGAAAGTATTCAATCCTAAAAAATGCTGTGCTGAGACAAAAATACCATATGGGCCATTTGTTTAATTAGATTAGTGTTTTCTATCCAATAAAACACGTGGAAGGTCAGTCACTGCAAAACTGGTGCATACTGAATTCCCACTACAGTCTCTCGAGCTTAGCCAACAGGTGACTTAAGTGCATCACTATGCACAGATGAGTATTGTCTTTGTCAATCTTCCCCTGTGTTCTTTTCTGTGCAATAGCCTCTCAAAAGGTTTAGTCTACAATCGGTAAGCTGAAATTGGCCCTGTCCATTATCTTCACTGCTTTTTTGGGGGAGTGTTACAGGAAGGCACTTCTGAGGCCAGGTCTGTACTAATGGAGAAAATCAATGCAAGATACACAACTCCAGCTATATGAATTGGGTAGTTGGAATTGAAATACCTTGCATCGATTTTCTGGCATGGCTCCATGGTAGTTATGTCTACACTATAGAGTTTTTTTGGGGAAAAAATGGCTGTTTTTCCAAAAAAAACTTCACTTACGTCCACACTGCAAAAAATTGAAAGAACAGAGGGGGCTTTCCTTTTTCTATGAGGAAGAAGCCATTTTCCGAAAGAGCTCTTTTGGAAAAAGGCATGTGTGGATGGGGAAAAGGGAGTTCTTTCGAAAGAAGAGAAAAGAGGAAAAAGCATAGGTGCCCTGGTGGTTAAAAGCATTTTCGGAAAATCATGCCAGTGTAGACATAGCCACTTGTGACTGCAAGGAGTACCACGGTTGACAGAGAGTCCCTCAGCATTTGATTTAGGGGGTCCTTACCAGATCAGCTTAATCAGACACCAGAATATCGACCTCCAGAGTGCCAATCTTCCCAGAAATGAAGGTAAGCCCTTAGAATGAATTTTTATCACAACTTGAAGTTAGGAGTAGCATATGTATTTTATCAAGGTACTATAAAACCTTTAAAAAGGTTCAAGACTTAAAAATGTAGCAGAGGTTCAGTGAAAAGAAGGATCCCTCATGATATCTTCATTAAAAGCTTGATCTAGCCATCTGATATAGTGTGAGTAATGGAAAAAATATACTCGTAAAGATTTTGATTATAAAACAAAACTTAGTTTTGAATAACTGCCTTGCAATATTTAAATTTCCGATTTCCCTCCCACCTACTCTTGACTAGATGAAGTGTACCACTTTTCCTTCCTCAGATCACATAAGAGCATTTCTGCTTGAATGAAAAATGTATGGCCTATTTTATTTTTGATAGATTTTACATTGCTTAATGTGTCTCAGGATGTCACTAACAGATTGACCTTTGCAAAAGAAATATTAATTCTCCTTCACTACCCTTCACTCTTAGAATGTGTGTAGTGACTGTTCTCATAGCAGGAACTATTGTGTGAGGTAGATGTTTTCCACGAGTCATGAACTCCCCACTCATGCTTACAGGTGTGCAAAAATCCAAGCTTATAAGAGAGTATTTGCTGACTCATTCCTTTGTTTGTTTGTTTGTTTGTTTGCCTGCTGCATTGGATTCATGGAACTCTGTACAGGTAGCCCCCGGGTTATGTACAAGATAGGGACTGTAGGTTTGTTCTTAAGTTGAATTTGTATGGAAGTCAGAACTGGTACATATTGGAGGGGAAACTCTAGCCAAACATTTCTCCAGAGCTCAGTTTTATTCTCCCACACCGCACTTCCCTCACTCCTTTATTCTCAAGCTGAGGTGTCTGCTGAGAAAAGCCGCTCCGCGTCTCCCTGGTCTGCTGGGGGGCGGGGTGGGCACTAGCTTCGCGTCTCCCTGGTCTGTTGGGGGGGAAGCAGCTAGTGCGGGGTTGCCTCACCCCATTTGTAAGTAGGGATCCGATGTAAGTCGGATCCATGTAACCCGGGGACTGCCTGTAGTTTGTGAAAACTAGTGATGTGGCCCTTTAATGCAGTTCATCCTGCCCCCTCCAATATTCTATTTTTTTTATGTTTCTAAATACATTTCACACTAGGTATTTTGTGACCACTCTACTTGTTTGCCTTCATTCGCGTTTCAATGCTCTTGTGTCATCCGCAAGGTTTATAAAGAAAAGATTAATTCTGAAACTGATTAAAATGTTCACTGGTAAAGCAAGACAGAGAAATCTGATGCATTGCCTGTCGTCATGCTACAGTACCTGGGTATATAGACATTCTTCAGAGCTACGATAGTCTGTCAAGTAGAAGAAAAATACATGCTCAAAAATTGAAATAGTATGTGAGTCTTTAGTTAATGTACTTTTCCACTGTGGTGCTTCAAGAACTGTCCAAAACAATGTTCTCCTTTTTAATCTGAATGTCTTATAAATTCAGTATTTCTGTATGGCACATGGGATAGGACTTAAAAAAAATCAATCTCAACTATCAGATGAGGGCAAAGTCTGACATCTCCCATCATAACATAAAATAAATATTCATTTTTCTCTTTTATTTGAGGTAATACTGTGCTTTCAGGAGATCTTTCAGTGGTCTCTATCAGTATTATTAAATTCTTCCTGAATAGCACTTTGGAAGTAACTATTATCCCTATAAGAAGAGTCTGAATGAACTCTCTCCTGAAGGATAGCTAGGAGTGGAGAGACTGCCAGAGCACACTGTATTTCCATGAGCACACCTACTCAGCTTATCAATCCAGCACATCAAGTGACCAATTTTGGCTGGTATTGGGTTACAAATAACCAAGTACTGAAGACAGGGATAGTAAAATGCTGTTATAAATGTTGTTGTTTTTATTGTATGAATAAAGGGGAGCAGAATTGTGCTTAACTTGTCCCTGTTCAAAAAAGAGCTAGATAAATTCTTGGAGGCTATTAGCCAGGATGGGCAGGGATGGTGTCCCTAGTCTCTGTATGTCAGAAGCTGGGAGTGGGTGACAAGGGATGCATCAGTAGAGGATTGCAGCTTCTGTTCATGCCCTCTGGGAAACATGGTATTGGTAGCTGTCGGCAGACAGGATACTGGGCTAGATGGACCTTTGTTTGACCCAGTATAGCTGTTCTTATGTTAAATGAAGGGATCACCCTCAGTTTCAAGGACCTCATAAAGTGAGGGGTTCCAGTGCCAGAACCTTATGAAAGTAACAGGGGTGGGGACAGGTGTCCCTGCCAGAAGATGTGGACTTTCCCGAAGGGCCCCCATTCTGATTTAACCTGTTCCCCTCTACTGTTCAAAGATAACACTACATGAGCTCCCTTAGGAGCCTTTGTTACTTTAAAGTGATCAACTGAGAGCTGAAATCACTTGAGATGGGGCAGTGTTTCTACCCAGCCCTGCAAAGAGCTATTACTAAGAGGACACAGCAGAGAGAGGCAGGTGGCAGCAGCAGGTGACTCTCAATTGGCTGTCAAGGAGGCAGTTAGCAGGGAGGAACAAGTAGCTGGGGAAATGGTAATGAACAGTGGTAGTGCTCAGATGGTAGAGCAAGCAAGTGCCTTATTTCCTCAGGTGGGAGGTCATGCACCTCTCAACCCTGGATCCACACTGACCTAAGACAGCCACTGTGAATGGGGAAGGGGAGGGAGCAAATTCTATACTCAAATTCTGTGCTTGCAAGTGGGGGAATTATTGCCTCTCAGAGGCACTCTGGGATGGTGTATAATTTTCCCAGTTTACTTGGTAGGGACTTGAATCTGTTCTGTACTGTATTATATAAAAGGAACCTCTAGATATGGAACCTGGTCTTTGTTGCTCCCAGTTGCACCTGCTAGAAGGGTTACATTCCCATTTTACTGATTGAGAAACTGATACACAGAAAAAATAGAGCCAAATTTTAATATGCTTTCTCCAGATCAGTGGAAGCTCTTTGAACCCCTTGAAACAGAAGTAGATTAAAGCACATAGGGAACTTTTAGTGCTTGCTAGCAGGTGCCACGCAGACACTTATGGTTAAGATACACTGCAATTAAAATTGGTGGCTAACTTGTGGCTCAGGGACTGTTTAACTGTGGTGTAGACAATTGAGGTTGGGCTGGAGCCCAGGCTGGAGGAACCTGTGCAATGGGAGGGCCTTAGATATCCAGCCTGAGCCCTAGGGGAGACCCTCCCACCTCACAAGGTACGAGAGCCCAGACTCTAGCTCAAGCCTGAAGATCTGCACCACAATGAAACAGGTCCTTGGACCAAGCCCCTTAGCCTGAGTTAGCTGGCCCAGACCAATCACAGGTATCTCACTGGGGTGTAGACATATTGGCTGTATCTACACTGGGCCACTTATTCCGGAAAATCAGCCGCTTTTCCTGAATAAGCTGCGAGCTGTCTACACTGGCCCTTGAATTTCCAGAAAAGCAACAATGCTCTACTGTACAAAATCAGCCGCTATTCCGGAAAAACTATTCTGCTCCCGCTCGGGCATAAGTCCTTATTCCGGAACACTGTTCCAGAAAAGGGCCAGTGTAGACAGCCCGGTAGTCTTTTCTGGAAAAAAGCCCTGATCGCGAAAATGGCGATCGGGGCTCTTTTCCGGAAAAGCGCGTCTACATTGGCCACAGACGCTTTTCCAGAAAAAGGGCTTTTCCAGAAAAGCAGCCTGCCAATGTAGACGCTCCTTTTCCGGAAAAACTGAAAACGGAATAGTATTCCGTTTTAAGCAGTTCCGGAAATTCATGCCAGTATAGACACAGCCATTCTGTGTGAAACAGGCTAGCGTGGGCCAGACTTACACTGCAGCTTATCAACAACTAAATGTTCATTCAGACAGTCACTCTACAAGTCAGTCTATTGCAACCAATCAGCTCAAGGCGACTAGAATTCAATGGGAGTAAAAGGTGACAGACTGACTTGCTCAACTCCGATTGCCAGAGCAAAGTAGAAACCAGATCTTACTTTCAGCCTTTGCTTTACCTTGTATGGAGCTTATGTCCTCTCTGTACATCTTGTATGCTTCTGCAAGGATTCATTTTCTGTTACCTACAGGAAGGTATATTAAGAGAATTGCATGTTTACACACTTACGCATTCAAAAGTCAAATTGACCAAGTGAAGGCAAATTTTGTGTTTATTCATAACAAAAATGAGCCCATGCCATTTCTCAAATAATGCATTATCCTATCATCCAGTTTTTTACCACCCTTAAATATACATGGAGCACCTCCTACTATTAGATCACCTTTCTATGCTTACCAGGTTTTCATGGTGCTCCAGTACATCTTTATTGACATAATTACCTCTGCAATATATGTATCTTCATTACTTTGTGACCATCTGCTATATTTTCTTTTCAGCCAGAAGCATCACTATTGGTAGGTACAAGCCAGGAGTCGAGACAGTTAACTGTGAAGCTGTAGCAGCTTAGTGAATATGTGCAAAACACCAGACTCAAAGGTGCACAAACACAATGTGAATCATGAATCGCTAGTTAGTGGATATATTTTTCTACTAACTTTACCATCTCCAGTTCAATGGCTTTTAGATGTGCATCCTTAGTGAAACAGAGTACTGGAGTTAGATGCTTCAAGGAACTAAAGGATGTACGGGAAAACTTGAGATCCTATAGAGGCAGTCTCTGTGCTGATTCCTGACACATACTTTTTTTGGGGGGAGGGGTAGGTGAAGGGAAGGAGAAGGAAGATAGGTGCATAATATTTCAGAGCTTAAAGTGGCTCAATCCAATAAGCACAGGTGACTGAAATCAGAGATTTAGAATGAAAGTGCCTTTGCCTATAACACAACTTAATCTTTAGTTTATCACAGACTTAGGTTTTTCCTGACTGGAATTGCCCATCTATCATAAAACTACTACAGGCAGTCCCCGGGTTACGCGGAGCCGACTTATGTCGGATCCGTACTTACGAAGGGGGCTTTTCTCGCCCCGGAGGACACGGGTGGTGGGACCGCCCAGACACACCACGGTCCCGCTGCTCACGTCCTCCGGGGTGAGAAAAGCTGCTCCGCGTCTCCCTGGTCTGCTGCAGACCAGGGAGACATGGACAAAGCCGCGGAGGACGTGGGCGGCGGGACTGCGGTGTGTCTTGGTCCCACCGCCCATGTCTCCCTGGTCTGCTGGGGGGGGGGGGGGGCACAGCTAGTGCCCCCCCCCCAGCAGACCAGGCTTTTCTTGTGGACGCCTGGGGCAGAGCAGCTGGGGCGCTACCGGTTGGTCCCGCAGCACCGCTCCTCGGCGCTGCTGGACCAACCCAGCAGCACCCCAGCTGCTCTGCCCCAGGCGTCCCCAAGTCAGCCGCTGCTGAAACTGACCAGCGCTGACTACAGGAAGAGCAGCTAAAGGTAGAGCAGCTGGGGTGCTGCCGGGGACCTACCCGGCAGTGCCCCAGCTGCTCTGTCCCAGGCGTCCAGATTCAGCTGCTGTTGAAACTGATCAGCGGCTGATTCCAGGAAGCCGGGCTTCCTGTAGTCAGCCGCTGGTCAGTTTCAGCAGCGGCTGAATCTGGACACCAGTTCAGACTTATGTACAAATTCAACTTAAGAACAAACCTACAGTCCCTATCTTGTACGTAACCCGGGGACTGCCTGTATTTAGTTTACTATTTCGTGTTTCATTAGTAGAGCTCAATGACTTTGCAAAGCAGCTCGGTATCATTATCCCCATTTTACAAATGGAGAAACTAAGGCACATCGAGAGGATGTGACTTGACCAAAATCTCACAGCAGCCCTCTGTCAGAGCCAGAAATAGAATCCACATCTACCATATCCCACTGCAGAATGTCATGATCATGCTCCATGACAGTATGAATTTCCATCAGGAAACTGGAGCAACTTATCATTTTGGTAAAGGGAAAACCATGACATGTGCTCTTAATGAGGCTGTTTGCAGTTTTTGCAAATACACCTGGGGATCCCATGGAGAAAACAGTGTCATATAACTGTACAACCCTCCTACCCATTCCCTGATCCCCACCACTCTGCCATGTCTGTATGCAAATAGAAAGTCAAACACAGAATTCAGTGACTTCCATGTGCAAAACTGTTGTTTGCACATACAAATATGCAGGTCCTCATGTGTGTTGTAGATTAACTCATTATACCCAATTTGGGCTAATGCTGTAGAGCGAGGCAACATTCTAAAATGTGCTGTAGCTCAGCCAAGAATTGTGGTTTCAAACACTGGGTAAAATCCTATGGCCTGCATCATGCAGGAAGTCAAATGAGATTACCAAAATAGTCCATTCTGGCCTTAAAATCCAGGTGTGGCAGAAGTTTAGGGGAGGGAGCAAGGGGGGCTAGCATCCTCACAAAGGAAATATGGTGGGGCAGGGTCTGTGTGCCACTCTCACATGTGTCACAAACCATTTCAATCAGGACACTCTTGATGGGATCCTGCAGCTGCCGGGGGACAAGGAATGAGCAAGACCCAGAGAATCTGCAGTACCTGCTGCAGCACCCAGGATCAAGCCAGGGAGCAAGTAGGAACCTGAGTGATTGGGCAAGGACTAAAAGTAGCTACTTATCCCAACTTCCCTCTTCTGCCTCTGTTAAAAATCTGTGGAAAACCATAAGCTAAACAAAACTAATTTTCCTTAATGTCTTCCTGTTGCCCACTGGCCTGCAGCACTTATCTTTACAACAGCACCTAACACTAAAGGCAAGATGAAATGGGATTACTTGAAGTTTAGAGTGGCTTCTCCTTGAACCGTAACTGTTTCACTCTAATCTCTTTGCAGAATAGTTTTGTTTTTCTGTCAACGAAAGACAAAAGTATCTGACATTCTGGTGCTAAAATATTTCTTTCTAAATTAAAATACCTGCAGTGCTTGAAGTGTGTAGCATTCCTGAGGGTTGATGGGCACCTAGCGGCACAATATGACTGAGCAATTCCTCAGCACTATGTAACAGTAGAGGAACAGTAGTTAACAAATGTGTTTATATTTTCAACCATTATTTGTGTTCTCTTCTAACTTTTTTCATTTCCTTTTAATCCCCATTGTGGGTTTTATTACACCCAGCAGGGGAAAACCTATGGTGGGTTGGAAAGCAGAATTTAGGAACACAGATTGATATGTTTACTAAAGGACAACAAATACAAATAGGCAGCCAATTGAAGGAGGTGTGAGGTGATTGTGGTTAATTTGCCACAATACAGAAAGGTCAGATTTGAAAATGCCTAAATGGGGTTTCAACTGGCCGAGGCAAATCATGACTCGCTGTCTGGAAATACAGACTGTAATGGAGATCACTGTGAAAGTGACTGGAGATGAATTTACTCTTCTGCTAGAATATATTTTCAATTAGGCAACGTGAGATGAAGGCAGTCATATATTGCTGTGAGTCTGATAGTGTTTCACCCTTGGGAAGTAGAAGTCTCTGTAATTCTTTCTAAATAACATATGCAGCTCATTTTTTGTCCAAATATTTGTTTCCACAGTATGGTGTCTTTTAAATAAAGAAAACATGACAAAGATAATACACTACGGTTGGAAAGAGGGAGATAAGAAATTTTGCAGTTTTTCATTAAATATAGTTTTAATGTGAAATATATCCCTGTGAAAACTGTCCTACTTAAATGGTAGCTTGTGTCTTGTACCGGCCCTCTGTACAGGGATGAATTTTACTCCTATTCAGTGTTGCCATTTCTTCAGGTACCATACACAACACTTATAAATACAGTAAAAATAGCTGCTAATAACTACTGGAACCATATTACAATAGTGGAGGTCTGGGATGAAGCCAAATCCTCAAAGGGACATAAATACTGTGCCACCCACTTGAGTACATAGCTCCAAGTTAGGCTCCCTCTGCAATGCATGGGAACCAACAAATGGGATCCACAAAAGCCAACATTAAGTAGGGAGTTGCCTGTGCCAGTGGTATGAAAATTTTTTCAGCCAAACCCCATGACCATTGAAAGAATTTGTCATCCACCCCTCCCCCGTATTATTTGTAATATGAAGTAATCCTTTATTTCCTCATAGCTGCTGGCAACAATGCCGCCCCCAGAGCCTGTCTTGAAGTAGATGGGTCTGTCTTGAAGTAGATGGTTTCTAGGTTTCTAGGTTTCTACTTCAAGACAGACCCAAGAAAAACAACAACACTTGTCATCACCTACAACCCCCAACTTAAACCTGTCCAACACATTATTAATAAACTACAGCCTATACTGGAACAGGATACCATACTCCAAGAGGCTCTGGGAGACAGACACATAGTCTCCTATAGACAACCACCTAACCTCAAGATGATTCTTACCAACAACCACAGGACATAGCACACTAATACCAACCCTGGTACCTTCCCTTGCAACAGACCCCGTTGCCAGCTTTGTCCACATATTCATTCTGCTGATACCATTATTGGACCTAACCAAGTGAGTTATAAGATCAAAAACACATATTCCTGCTCATCCAGAAATATAATCTATGCTATCATGTGCCGAAAGTGTCCATCTGCTATGTACATTGGACAAACATCTCAGACACTTCGCCAAAGGATTAATGCCCACAAAACAGATATCAGACAAGATCACAAAGAAAAAACAGTTTCTTGCCATTTTAACCAGAAAGGACACTCTCTCAATGACTTAACCACCTGCATTCTGCTACAAAGACCTTTTACATCTTCACTTGAAAGGGAATCCTCTGAACTGTCATTCTTGTTAAAATTCGACACTCTCTAAAGAGGATTGAACAAACACTTGAACTATCTCACCCATTACCAAGACAGTTTCCCCAATTATCACCTGTAATACCATTAACTCACAAACATCCCACTCTCCCTACCTTTAATATCATCAATTCACAGACACTTACCTTCCTTCCTTCCCCCCCCCCCCCCCCGCATCCCCCTCCTGTTCTGAAATGTGATTTGTCCTTTTCATATGTGTTCATTTTTTTTAATTGTATCCTTTGGTATATATGGTTGTGACTATTTTCTTCCACTATTTGATCTGAGGAAGTGGGTCTGGCCCACGAAAGCTCATCATCTAATAAACCATCTTGTTAGTCTTTAAAGTGCTACATTGTCCTGCATTTTGCTTCAGCTACCCCAGACTAACACGGCTACATCTCTATCACTTTACCTATGATGTGAGTCTTGTACATTGACCTGGGTATGTAGCTGGTCCATTGAAGCCTTTTATTTTTGATTAAATTGGTTTTAAATAATCACTCATCATTAAATCTAGTATACGAGTGTTGAAAGAAGAGCTGGGATTCCTAAGCAGATTGCACGCTTGACGTCCTGTTAGCCAGTGTTCTCAGAAAGACTTTTGATATTGGTTTGTCATATGTTATGGGAAAACAACCACCAGTTTCGGAGTGAGTCTGCTCTATTTCCCAGCAGTTTGTCCCGAATTTGGGTCACAAATGAGAATACCACTGAGGCACAGTGATATTCTCCAAGTACTTTTTCAAAGAATATAGTGGGTCAGAGAGAGAGAGAGAGCTCCTATTGGTGGACAATGATCTACTAATGTTGTAGCAGATGCCTGGATGAGACTTTTTAATGACCCAAGTGATTTCAACTGTAGTCTTACAAGAGAGAATAGTCTATCAACCTCACTGTTTAGATCTATCCCACGTTAGTAGATGCTTTCCAATGGCAGTAATACTGGCTGTGATAATTGCAAGGAAACAACCAAGGAACATTCATGAGAAAGCTAGCAGGTCTTCCTAGCCTGGACTAATTTGAACTTCAGTTATAGAATCATAAAAGATTGGGGTTGGAAGAGAACTCAGGTGGTCCTCTAATCTACGACCCTCCTCAGAGCAGGACAAACCCCAAATAAAATATCCCAGCCAGGGCTTTGTCAAGCTGGGATTAAAAAACCTCTAGGGATAGAGATTCCACCACCTCCCTAGGTAAACCATTCCAGTGCTTCACTGTCCTCCCAATGAAATAATTTTTCCTAATATCCAACCTGGACCTCTCCCACTGCAACTTGAGACTATTGCTTCTCAGTCTGTCATTTGTCACCACTGAGAACAGCCTCCCTCTCTCCTCTTTGAACCGTCTCCCTCCCGCACCCGCACGTAGGTGAAGGCTGCTATCAAATCGCTCTTCACTCTTCTTTTCTGCAACTAAATAAGCCCAGTTCCCTCATTTTCTCCTCACAAGACATGTGTCCCAGCCCCCTAATCATTGTTGTTGCCTTCTGCTGGACTCTCTCCAATTTGTCTACATCCTTTATGTAGTGGGGACGGGGAACAAAAGTGAATACAATACTCCAGATGTAGCCTCACCAGTGCCAAATAGAGAAGAAATAATCAGTTCCCTCAATCTGTTGGCAATGCTCTTACTAATGCAACCCAATATACCATTAACCTTCTTGGCAACGAGGGCACTTGGTTGATTCATATCTAGTGTCTCATCTACTATAAGCCCAGGTCCTTTTCTGCAGAACTGCCACTTAGTTGGTTTCCAGCCTGCAGAAGTACATGGTCTTCTGTCCTAAGTGAAGAACACTGTACTTTTCTTTGTTGAACAAGGAGTTACAGAGCATCTCCTATTTTTTCCAGAACATTCCGTCTTCTTGGACTCTTGTTGGGAAAAAGGGTATAACTAAGACCTTAATGTACAGTTAGCAGATCTTGCTAGTTTGGAGAGAATGGCCTGTGCAGTATGTATAGGAGAGATTAGAGTTACATTGTTTTCTGAGCACCACATGTACTCTACCATGTCTTCCAAAGAAATTTGGGGTCCAATTTAACTCTTCTAAGATATGGATTGTCACAGATGCCACCAATGTCTCCTTTAAAATCAGACTATCTTCAAATGCATCAACTAGCCTACCACAGACATCAAGATAATGTACACAATGACTTGAATGTACAAATGCATATTGGCACACTCAACTATATATGAATTTTTTTTATTGTAGTGAGACAGTTCTTCCCTTTCAACTGCTGAGTCCTTCACTGTTGCACTACATGCTTCTAACTAGTCGAGTTTCTTGCAGAAAGATAGTGAGCATTTGCTGGTCTTGTTCAGAATCAGTGTTCAACTTCAGGATTAATCATTAACTACTTAATGTTGACCTTCAGTTTATAGCATGTGGTATCTTTAGCTTAAATAGAAAGAACTTTATGTCAGTCATGTTTGATCACATAAACTGTGTTGTGTCTTCAGCATTCTTAACAGCCTCATTTAGTATTTCTAATATAGGCTTTGACAGTAATTGGCTGATACGGTTTCCTGCATGTTGATGCAGTCCAGAGGCTTTGTGCTTTGCAGCCTTTTCACACAGTTTGTCAGCATTGACTTTCCAGATTGGTCTGGAATACCAAGCTCCTTCAGTTTTACTAATTGTAGCAAAGGGAAACTTTCCTTCTCTGTAAGCTTTTTTTGTTTAATGAGAGAGGTGCACCTATAGCCATCTTTTGTAACTTCAGGAAATAGAAAAAGTTTGACTGACAGATATCAGGCTCTGCTTTTAAGCTGTGGAGACACTTTCTTCAGTAGGTAGCAGTATTTGTGTGTTATGGTGTATCCACAACATAGATACACCACTTAAAACTTCAGGTGCCATGTTGGTACACTGCATAAAACTAACTAGTCAGTAGGAGTGGGTGAAAGAAGTTCAGGGAAGTGTAGGGAAATACCAGTCAGTGCCCTAATAACCTGAAAAGTGTAAGGGCCACATGGATGCCTGAATTTCGGGCAATCTAAGATTCATTGCCTGCTCTATGATATACTCCCTGAGATATGTCTTTACTGAACAGTTAATTTGATTTAATTTTATAGTGTCAGCCTAGCTCGAATGAGACAAGCCACAGTGTGAAAGAATACTTGCTTATGTGTGGCACTAAGACTTCTCAAAACATATCCCCAGGTTCTTTATGCTCCAGTCAGCTGAGCCACTCTGTGGATTCTTTACCAATACATTGTGGGAGAACTTGGTTGTTCTTTCCAGACACAGGGAGGAAATTGTGGGAGGGCTAGTGGCATTTACATGGAGCCATAGACATTTGCTCCATGGGTGCTCTGGGGCTACGGCACCCACAAGAAAAAATGAGTGGGTGCTCAGCACCTGTCATCAGCCAAGCTCTCCCTCTCCCCCCTCCTCCCAGCTCCTCTCATTTGCCAATGGCCCGGCTAACCAACTCCTTCCCCTCCTGCCCACCCACAGTGAACAGCAGTTTTATTGCATTCAGGAAGGAGAAGAGTGGGGACTGGGAGCATGTGGGGGAAGAGGCAGGTCTGGGACAGGAGCTTGGGGGAAGAGAGTGAAATGGAGGTGGAACAGGAAGAGGCAGGGTGGAAGATTGGCTGATGTAGTGGAGGGGGGTTGGCGCCTGGGGCAAAGGGAGGTTTGAGCACCCCCCCCCCCCCCCGGTCTAGAGGAAAAATCGGCACCTATGCCTGGAGTTAACCTGTGTCTGCACTGCAGTGCGTTAGCAGCTGATGAGTTATGCTAACACCAGCATTAGTCTATGTGTCAACTCGAGTCAAAATCCTCACCATACTCTAATTAAAGGATTGGTGTGCGTAAAGGACTTGAGATAGTAGAAACACTAGAGTTAACACTTGCATAAAGACAAGCCCTGTCTGACCTTGGGCACACTTAATTGCTCTGTGCCTTAGTTTCAACATCTGAAAAATGGGGATATTATTTCCTTTCCCCAATGATTTGTCTCTCCTATCCACTGAAATTTAAGTTCAAGGGTCTGTTCCATTTAAATCAATGGGAGAATTTCCATTGACTTCAGTAGACTTTAGAAGAAGCCCCTAGGCAATAACTCTTACTAAATGAGTATAAAGTGCTTTGAACAATGAAGTCTACTTTTTGACTGGGAGCCTGGAGGTACTACTGTAATGCATATAATAAATCCTTTGCATCAGAGAGCTATAGAAGGTCATTACCTTTTCTGCTTTTGACCAGACAGGTAATTCCCCTGTGTCCAGAGAACTGGAATTTCAGTTTTCAGTGTCTTAGCACATCTCCATTCAACTGGCTATACTGATACACTTTTGTACAGCTTGCTCTAATAGCAATTGGACCGAACTTGATTGAGACAGCTCTGCATCAGTACAACTGAAATGCTACAACAGGGGATTTCAGTAAAGTAGCAAGCGCTGCCTAAGTAACATTGAGTGTATTGCATAGCTAGTGGACTTCTGGATGAAGAAGTCACCACGGTGACCTCCTGGATAGTATGTTCAGCTAATAAGAACACTTTATCTGCCAAACTGACTCTGAGAGAAATATAAATGCAAGACTAGAAAGTTTACCTTCTGAATGACATCTATATTGTCAGATACTATGGAATCATTACAACTGCAGGTGAAAGTATATAGATCGAAGTCAAGTACTTGCTTCATATTAAAGAGGGTCCACACATAGCTAGTCACCACTTAGGCTATGTTTACACAGCAGCTCTATTTTCGGATATTGGAGGTATCCTGAAATAGCTATTCCGCGTCTTTTGAGCATGCCTGTTATTTTGAAATATAACGTGCTCTCTATCCCAACATCCCTGTAAACCTCATTCCAGGAGGAGTAAGGGACATTTTGGAATAGCAATTTATTGCGAAATAAGTGCTGTGTAGAAATAAGCTATTTCAAAATTGGCTTGAAATAAGCAACACAATTTGCGTAGCTGAAATCACATTGCTTATTTCGAGCTACAGATGCAGTGTAGACACATCCTGGCTAATCTATTGACTTAATAGTTGTATCTTGCCATTCTAATCATGATGTTAATTCTCAAATGTACAATGTCTAGACTGTCAGTTAGTCACACAATTTCAAGTGCACTTTTTGTGTCTTATATGTACATAACTAATGGATTTTGAATGTGACAATTTGGTGTGTATAAGTATGATGCACCACATAAAAGAAAGTGATCGTTTACACTAATGTATTAGCACTGTTGCACAATGTGGTACGTCTTGTACAAAGAGCACCTCATAAAGTATCAACAGAAAAGTTATAATCAAAGGATTATTATCCTATTTAAATCCATGTATCATAATTGTATCTGAAATTATTAATATGTGCCATGTGTTTGTATCTCAGACCTGTTGTGTTTCTGGAGAATACCCACAAGGTTGATTGATTAATGTATAGATTAGCCAGATATGTGTTGATGGCCCATTAAGGAGAATCAACTCTTTTAGAAGACCCATACCAAAGATTCCTCATGGAGCATGTAGGCAATATGCACCTTGCTGAAGCATTAGGTGTTTGTTACCTACAATACCGTGTTTGTGCCAGTAATTTTCTATGCACATCTCTGGACTAAGAGAGAAGAATTTCAGATTGTGACATCATTCTTTGTCTTCAATCTTGCTCCATTTTTCTGGATAGTGATTTTCTAATAAGAAGGAATATTTGAACAAAGGACTGATGACCCCCCCCCCAATCTTTTTGGGAGCTCCAGAGAGACTTATTGCAAGCTAGCAGAATTCTCATTACTGTATTATCCAGATCTTCAGACTCAGAAATCAATTGTAATCTATTCCTTTAATCTAGGGGTGGGCAGTCATTTTCAAGGGGAGGCCACTTAATGAATTTTGGTATGTGGCCATAGGCCGGCTCTATCCTCAGAAGGGGTGGGGCCTGGTGTGGAAGGGGTAGGACTGGGGACTATCTACCTGCAGTGTTGTCTGGGGCTAGAAGCTTTGAATTAAAAACAAAGCAAAGGGCTCCCAGCTCCCAGTCCAGCTGCTATCACATTGCCTGGCAGCTGCACAAGGTTGCTGCAGCTATTTAAAGGGCTCTTGGTCGCAGCACTATCCCGGGAGGGGCCAGAGCCGCGAGTTTAGCTTTACTGCCAGGCAATGCTGTAGCAGCAGGACCACGAGTCAAAGACTCTTTAAATTGCTGCTATTTAAAGGGTTCAGAGCTCTGGTCCCTGCTGGAGTAGCATGGCAGCCAGGAGCCGTTTAATTAGGATCCGGCTGCCTGAGCCCTATCTGGAAATTTGGTGGCACAGGCAGAAGGATGCAAATAGAAAGTGGCCAGATGCAGTCCACGGGCCAGATCAAAGTGTGAGGAGGACCAGATCTGGCCCCCGAGCTGCATCTTGCCCAGCCCTGATTTAAGCCCTTAATAAGGCTCTTCTTTTTTAGTTTACTGATTGGCTGCAGCATGGTATTTGGAGAGATCCTGACAATATATGTTGACCTGGGAATGAGTGTCTGATTCTATGGGACTGGAAGAACCTAATGTGTGGTGACTCTTAGTTCTAATAATGTTTAGTCACTAAGTCCAGTTGTCTGGCTACTAACCTAGGGCTGGAGAGACTAGAGGACTGTTTTGTGTCTCTCTGAACCAGTGACATAGCCACGGGTGGGCCTCAATGGGTCTTGACCCACCCACTTTGCATCCAGGCCCACCCACACAAGTCCCCAAGGCTTTCCTTGTACCCCAGCTCTTGCCCTGCTCCACCAACCTGTTTTGCGCTGCAGCCAGGGAGCAGGGCTGGAATGTGCGGGCTTTGACCCCACTCTACCCAGCACTGTAGCCGGAGCCAAGGCATCAGGGCTTAACGCCTGCCTCCATCATTACCCACCCACCTGAAGTCAGGACCCAAGCAAGTGGCTATGCCACTGCAGGGAATTAGTGGAGTGACACGAGATCACTTTTGTTACTGGCTTGGTGAATTCTTTTGCTACCAGCCTGGGGCACATGCCCTCTATTTTGACAGTCTGAGCAAAGACTGGCACTCATACGAGGCAATGTTGCAACAAGCAGGAGGGCATAAAATGTGTGCAACCAGGGCTTGATCCAATGACTTCAGTGAACGTTTGATCAGGCCCTCAGCAGCATACAACACTGTACATATCTTCTGATAACAGCTTTACAGATTGCCAATCAAGCTGAAATGCACCCAGGACATACATTTAAATGCATGTCTAAATTGCATTTAAAATTAGCATATTCAAATCCTCTTGGCCATCAGTACAGAGCTTTCATTATCTATGCCATACATATTGCTCACACTGTAGAATTACATTTAGTAGGTTCACTGAGTAGTTTTCCATTGAGCCTCAAAACAGCCATGTTATTTTAAAATGTTATATATTAAACCTTATAATAACCTCTCAAACTGTGGAATTGCTATTATGCAGATGAAGGTACAAGCCTGGGGTATAATTTAGTCTAAGCCCCTGGGCTATTACAAGCCATCTAGTGCCCTAAGTGCCTCTATAGAATACGAGTGGAACAGATATGTGATAAGATGACTCAGACACCTCATGAAAATGCATCTGCCAGCGGGACCCTACTTCCTCACATTGCAGGTCTGCCTTGTCTCCACTCCAGCTGCTACTTATACACAGGTTCTCAATCTCACAAGGGTATGTTTGCTTTGGGTGCATTATAACAGCTTACAGAAAATAACTGGTGAACCAGTTTCAAAAAAGGGATTGTTCCCTAACAAATTCTTCAATAGTTTGTGTACTTAAAACGTTTTACCAGGAGAGATAGTGGGCAAAAACACTAATCCACTACAGCACTACATTAGTCACAGAAGTGATTTAGAACCAGGCCCTCACTTCCAGGGAAAGCAGGGATGAACAGCATCAGCAAATCTGGCCCATAATTTATTAGTATCTGGATTGTAAAGCAGGGTTACGGGGCTGATTTAGCAGAAATATTGATTGCTCATCATTGGGTGCCCTTGAAATCACTGAAAAGTGACTGGTTTTGTATTTTAATTTGTTTGGGATCAGTATGGGGGCATGTCTTCACACAAAAGTTGCCTCAGTTTCATACAGTTCAGTTGCTGTTTGTTTAGCCTATCTTAGCTCAAATGTGAGCAACCACCCTGGGAAATAACACTTGAGTTGTGTCCACACTCATTCAGTCTCTTGCTGCACTCACTCACCTGTGGGCACTCAGGCTTCTGGGGGCACACCCCATGCTTCTTTTTGCAGCCTCTTGATGAATTCTTTTGTCTAGTGAATTGAGGAACAACTTGTCTGACCTTCTTGGGTACACCAGAAAGCTAGCAGTGCTGGAGTGAAGTTAGCCTTCATCCATGCTGTATGACGGTAGTGTTAGGAGCTTACATGTTGGATTCACTCTAGCTAATATCTCCAGACAGCAGGTTCACCATCTTGGATTAAAAGCACCACTATCCTAGAGCTGAATATTTTTGTGCATTGATGGGACTATGGTACTTGCAGTGTGGACGTAACAGCCGTTTTTTGACAAAACTCTGTAGTCTAGACATAGCCTATGTCTCATTACTAACTTGAGGGAATGGGTTGCTCTACCCCCCACTACCTCTTGGACATAATAGCATCTTCCATGGTTTCTTGGGAAATAGCAACCATCCATTTTGGGGTTGGAGAAAAGCACATCTAGGTTTGGTCAACCCAAAGTTCTTTTAACCCCTCCAAAAGGAGCTTAGATTACCCCATTAATACTATCACTAATAAAGAAATATAAAGAAAAGTGAAGCAGAATAAAGACCTTCTCCTGAGGAACTGAGTCTGTACAGTGCCTCTGGAGCAGTACCATGCCACAAGGCCTACATAAGTAACAAGAGGTTACTGAGCTTTACTTCTTAGCAGAAAATTAAGGGAAACAAGAAAGAACGGAAGTAAAGCCCTCAGAAAATCAGAAAAAGCAAAGCGGTAAAGGAGTCTTCCCTCTTAACTTGCTGTTGTGACTCTGAGGACAAAATATCAGCTGTCATGGTACAGAGAAATAGTTCTTACATATGTAAAGGTTCAGTACTGAGAAAACAAAAGATATTCCAGTGCCATAGCTAGTTGTGTGGGTGCATCTACATTGCAAGTCTTAACTCAAAACAAGCTACACAAATTGAGCTACATCAATTGCATAGCTTATTTCTAAATACCTCATTTTGAAATTGGGAGCATCTACACAGCACTTATTTTGAAATAGAGCACTCTTCCTCTGACTTCCCTTACTCCTTGTACAATGAGGGTTACAAGAGTCAGAGTAAGAAATCCTCCAGCTTGACAGTATTTCAACATTATCTAAAATAACTGCCTTCTGTGTAGATGTGGACAAAGTTATTTCAAAATAATGCTAGTTATTTTGAAATAAGGTTGCTGTGTAGACGTACTCTGTATAAAAAGGTTCAGGACAACTACCATGCCCACAAATATTGGGGCTGATAACATTTATCTGCCTCAGAAGTTATATAAGGATTTCCTTTATGACCCCAAATGCTGTACAAGTAAAATGTTATTGTATAGCCTGTATGTATCAAGTGAATACAAATCGCTCAGTTAGTCTTTGGGTATAAATTCTATAAATTCCATATTATAATGAAACTCAGAAGACTGCAGAACATACAAGTTCTGTATTATACCAGATAAAGAAATGATCCACTGTCTTTTGGTCTAACTGAAAGGACGAGCAAAGTTTATTTTTGCCATTTTGGGATCTCGCGTGATGCAATTCAATGACCCAGTTGTGCCAGAAATCAGGTATGTTCTGCTACAGAAATTGTTGGAGGTAAGGTCGTTACTAATGTGTACAAAATTACCCTAATAAGGAGGTGTAACTGCATTCCCAATTTCAGTCTTGGAACTCTGCAAGTTGCAATGTGCTCCTGCAGAGCCTCCCAGGAAGCCTGTGGTTTCAGGGCCCCAACCATGCTGGTTCTATCCACATACAGCTGACCTCCTTTTCGTTGCTGAGAGAATGTAAACCTATTGCAAAGAGTGAATATTTGTCACAATGACTTTTATTCTCAGCCTGCCCTATGGGCATCTAGGGTTGGCCTTTACAGCCTGTGAAACCAATGGCTATGGATCCCTCTATTTTAGAGAGCACCCTAGGCCAGTTTGTTGCCTGCACTTTCTCTACAGCCCCATCTCCACTGTCCCTAGCGTGCTTATTAGTGGTTCAGCTCTGTGTTTGCAGATGACACAAAGTTGGGAGGTATTGCCAATTCAGTAAAGGATCGGAATATCATACAGGAAGATCTGGATGATCTTGTAAATTGGAGTAATAGCAATAGGATGACATTTAATAGTGAGACGTGTAAGGTTATGCATTTAGGGATTAATAACAAGAATGTGAGTTATAAGCTGGGGACACATCAGTTGGAAGTGATGGAAGAGGAGAAGGACCTCGGAGTCCTGGTTGATCATAGGATGACTATGAGCTGCCAATGTGACATGGCCATGAAAAAGGCTAATACAGTCTTGGGATGCATTAGGCGAGGTATTTCCAGTAGAGATAAGGAGGTGTTAGTGCCGTTATACAAGGCATGGGTGAGACCTCATTTGGAATACTGTGTGCAGTTCTGGTCTCCCGTGTTTAAGAAGGATGAATTCAAACTGGAACAGGTACAAAGAAGGGCCACTAGGATGATTTCAGGAATGGAAAACCTGTCTTTTGAAAAGAGACTCAAGGAGCTTGGCTTGTTTACCTTAACCAAAAGAAGGCTGAGGGGAGACATGATTGCTCTCTTTAAATGTATTAGAGGGATAAATACCAGGGAGGGAGAGGAATTATTAAAGCTCAATATCAATGTGGACACAAGAGCAAATGGATATCAACTGGCTATCAGGAAGTTTAGACATGAAATTAGATGAAGGTTTCTAACCATTAGTTGTGACAATTTTGTGACAATTTTGTTCCACTATTTGATCTGAGGAAGTGGGTCTGGCCCACAAAAGCTCATCACCTAATAAACCATCTTGTTAGTCTTTAAAGTGCTTACATAGTCCTGTTTTTTGTTTCAGCTACACCAGACTAACACGGCTACATTTCTATCACTCTTCTAACCATTAGAGGAATTAAGTTCTGGAACAGCCTTCCAAGGGAAGTAGTGGGGGCAAAAGACCTATCTGGTTTCAAGATTAAGCTAGATGGGTTTATGAAGGGGATGGTTTGATGGGATAACATAATCTTGGCAACTAAGTGACCTTTCACTATCTGTGGTAAATAGGCCAATGGTGGGAAGATAGGAGTTACTATAGAGAACTTTTTCCTGGGTGTCTGGCTGGTGAGTCTTGCCCACATGCTCTGGGTTTAGCTGATCACCATATTTGGGGTTGGGAAGGAATTTTCCTCCAAGGTAGATTGGCTGAGGCCCTGGAGGTTTTTCGCCTTGCTGGAGGATTCTCTGTATCTTGGGGTCTTTAAACCATCATTTGAGGACTTCAATATCTGAGATATAGGTGAGAGGATTATTCCAGGAGTGGATGGGTGAGATTCTGTGGCCTGCACTGTGCAAGGGGTCAGACTAGATGATCTGGAGGTGTGCCTAACGTAGTGAATACAAGCAGAGAGAGGGTAAGTTTAGAAGATAGGATACACAAAGAACAAGTTAAAAATCACTTAGGAAAGTTAGATGTCAGCAAGTCACCAGGTCCTGATGAAATGCATCCCAGGATACTCAAGGAGCTGATAGAGGAGGTATCTGAGCCTTTAGCTATGATCTTTGAAAAATCATGGCAGACAGGGGAGATTCCAGAAGACTGGAAAAGGGCAAATATTGTGCCCATCTATAAAAAGGGAAATAAGAACAACCCAGGAAATTATAGACCGGTCAGTTTAACGTCTGTCCCAGGGAAGATAATGGAGCAGGTAATTAAGGAAATCGTATGCAAACACTTGGAAAGTAATAAAGTGATAGGGAATAGCCAGCATGGGTTTGTGAAGAACAAGTCATGCCAAACTAATCTGATAGCTTTCTTTGATAAGATAACGAGCCTTGTGGATAAGGGAGAAGCGGTGGATGTCATATACCTAGACTTTAGTAAGGCATTTGATACGGTCTCGCATGATATTCTTATTGATAAACTAGGCAAATATAACTTAGATAGGGCCACGATAAGGTGGGTGCATAATTGGCTGGATAACCGTAGTCAGAGAGTTGTTGTTAACGGTTCTAAATCCTGCTGGAAAGGGATAACAAGTGGAGTTCCTCAAGGGTCTGTTTTGGGACCCGTACTGTTCAATATCTTCATCAATGATGTAGATATTGGGATAGAGAGTACTCTTATTAAGTTTGCAGATGATACCAAACTGGGTGGGGTTGCGACTTCTTTGGAGGATAGGGACATAATTCAAAATGACCTTAGCAAGTTAGAGAAATGGTCAGAGGTAAACAGGATGAGGTTTAATAAGGAGAAATGCAAAGTGCTCCACTTAGGAAGGAACAATCAGTTCCATACATACAAGATGGGAAGCGACTGTCTAGGAAGGAGCATGGCGGAAAGGGATCTAGGGGTCATAGTGGACCACAAGTTGAATATGAGTCAACAGTGTGATGCTGTTGCAAAAAAAGCAAATATGATTCTAGGTTGTATCAACAGGTGTGTTGTAAGCAAAACTCGTGAAGTCATTCTGCCGCTCTATTCTGCACTAGTTAGGCCTCAGCTGGAGTACTGTGTCCAGTTCTGGGCGCCACATTTCAAGAAAGATGTGGAGAAATTGGAAAGGGTACAGAGAAGAGCGACAAGAATGATTAAAGGTCTAGAGAACATGACCTATGAAGCCAGGCTTCATGAACTGGGCTTGTTTAGTTTGGAAAAAAGAAGATTAAGGGGGGACATGATAGCGGTTTTCAAATATCTAAAAGGGTGTCACAAGGAGGAAGGCGAAAATTTGTTCCTCTTGGTTTCTGAGGACAGGACAAGGAGTAATGGGCTTAAAGTGCAGCAGGGGAGGTTTAGATTGGACATTAGGAAAAAATTCCTAACTGTCAGGGTGGTCAAATATTGGAATAAATTGCCAAGGGAGGTGGTGGAATCTCCCTCTCTGGAGATATTTAAGAACAGGTTAGATAGACATCTGTCAGGGATGGTGTAGACGGAGCTTGATCCTGCCTTGAGGGCGGGGGGCTGGACTCGATGACCTCTCGAGGTCCCTTCCAGTCCTATTATTCTATGATTCTATGATTCTATAATGGTCCCGTCTGACCTTAAAGTCTATGAGTCTATGAGCTCTGGTAATCATCTTCTGAGCAGCTGCTGTAAACTGTGGATCACAGGAAGTGCCAGCTCAACAGTGAGTCTCTATGGCTAGTGAACCAATGATGGGACTAAGCACAAATCTCCTGTGTTCTAATCCTGGTTCTTACATAATTCTTTCTAGCTGTTATAAAAATGTATTCCCATGTATTACATACAAGCATTGAAGGTGGCAATTAAGTCCTGCGGTCAATCTCTTGGCCAGTGGAGGACTACTCTCTACCGTTTGTTTTTTCAGTACTTTGTTCAATATGGTTTAAAAAGCCCAGTCTATTGGTTTTCTATAGTTTCTCCCAGGAGACTATTTTTGACATACCATACCTGAAAATAGCATCCTTTAACTCCCATATTCATTATTTGTGTATGATTGCAATATTCCATACAAAGATATCATATGATCTGTTGAAACCAATTGTTCCGTCTTAATATGTATCTGGTTAGTGTGTAAGACATTGTGAGATTTTGCTGTATGGTTGTTGCTGAAATATGTTGTAAGTTTGCTAATGACATACAAAAAATGCAAACCATTCCCAGGAGGGTGCTCAGCAACCATTAATCAGCAAGGAAGTTGTAATCAAGGGATTTACAATTCAATTACAGTTGCACAAGGCTTCACCAGGGGAACTTTGTAATTCAGTGACTCAGCAAAGCCTACTAGGACATGAGTGGGCAAGTGCCTTCTGGTCACATGAGGTAAGGATATAAAATAGGGGACAGTGACATCATGCTTTTGACTTTCTCCTCCCCCACCTACACTGGAGACGAGAAGAATGCTGAGAAGAGGAAAACTATTCCGGATTTAAGGGCAAAGCCTGTGTATTAAAATGATAACATCTAGTAGGGTAAGAAAATGTAGAGGGTGTGATTATCTTTTATTTTCTTTGATAACAACATTTGACCTTTTATATCTACCACTTGTAATCACTTAAAATCAATCTTTCTGTACTTAATAAATCTGTTCAATACTTTTCCCAAGGCAGTGTGATTTAGTGAAGTGCTTGAGAAATTTCAGCTCAGGTTACAAAGGCCCCTCAACACATTGAGGGAAGGGCAGACTTGGTGATAAACTTACACTAATCAGGCTTCTGACTACGGTAAGATGGTATAGTCCTGGAGTGCAAGCCTCAGGACCTGGGAGAAATTGGCTGGTACCTCTCTCTCTCTCTCTCTCTCTGTCTCTGTGTGTGATTCATGAGTGGCTCTGGGAGCATTCATTCAATTTAGGTGCATAAGGTGGAAGGGGCTTCACAAGCTGTTATACTGAATGATAATAGCACCTGGAGGGGTTTGCTGCTTGTCACTAGCAAAGTTTTATATGACTATATGAGAGAGGGATGGATGGATGAAGAGTTAAGGGGGCACAGTGGTACCCAGTTCCAGGTTATACCCCGGGGATCCTGTCATACCATTGCACAGACTAATAGATCTTATTCTCAGGAAGTTTACCTTGATATTCAGAACAGAGAGTTATAGTTTGTTTGGTCTAATGCCATTATTCCTCATTGATGCCCATGTTATTGGCCTGTCCCAAACACAATTCTTGCGCTCACCCAAGAGCTCATACTGCTCCTCAGTAGCATCCCACAGCAGAGAATTAATGGTGTACAAACTTGTAAATCAGGGGTGGGAAACCTAAGGCCCAGGGCCAGATGCAGTCCCCAGCTTCTCAAGGCTCCTCCCCCGAGCATTGGAGAGCCCATGCTGGCACTCCCCTTCCTCCTCCCCCCCTCCCCCCGACATACCCAACTGATTTTTCTGTGGGTCAGTAGCCCCTGACCCGAAAAAGGTTCCCTACTCCTGTTGTAAATTATGATCACTCAAAACACATTGCTCTAAATTTGTGGGTTAATAACGTCCAAGAGACAACACATGCTGTTTTGGAGAAGTGTTAATTAACACTTTTCTTCTCAAGTACCCTAATTTACACCCTCTGTCAGAATAAAGCTTTAATGCAGAGATGTGTTTTTAATTTCTAAGTGTTTGTAACCTGTGCCTCAGCAAGGTTTGTCACTGCATCTAAATAACATAATGGTGCAATAACCACTTTAAAAACATTACGATTATGCAGCCAGTCTACCAAAAATTTTCAGTGCCCTTTAAGCTAAGATGATAAAATTGAGTCCAAAAACAGAACTTTTCTTAGCAAACAAGAAGAAAATATCCAGGCATTGCACATACAACCTTGAATAGCTTATTTGGGGGTTAGGCATATATTTAGCTATGAATGCCTTTGCAAGGACATTGCACATACAACCTTGAATGGCCTATTTGGAGGTTAGGCATATATTTAGCTATGAATGTATTAATACTTTAATTCTGGGTTGCACGTACACTGCAAACTGACTTATTCTTTGTGTATGGTAGGGGGAGTGCATGCATGATAGCGAAAAGAGTTCACCTGCAACAGCCCTAAAGACGGACATTCTCTGCTTACCCACAGAAAAGGTCGAGCACGAGCAGCGTAGACTTCTTGTAATGTTACTTCAATATTAAGCCTGAAGAACTACTTCTAAGGGTGGGAGTGCTAGCTTCTAATAATTTTGGGTCCAGCTAAATTCAGTAAGAACTGTGCCTGGGTAAGAAATGTAGGAGCAAGACCTCTGGATTATATTCCGTTGATGTTACTCACTAGTGTTACTCACCCTTTTTTTAAATAGCGCTTTGTCATTCGCAGCCTAGGCTGAATCAGGGACCTGTGGTAAAAATGAATCAGACCATTACTAATTCCCCTCATGTATAGAACATCTTGACCATCTCAAATCTGAGCTCATCTGCATTTTCAAGCTGCAGAGTTGTTTTCAAAGAACACAGTTAGGCTTCAGTAAGATGGATGGGTTAGAATCTAAATCTGAACAAGGGCAGAGTTTAATGTCAGAAGCTGTTTGAAAACCCATTTTGCCTTTGCGGTTCGTTCTTAGCACTAAGCTAGACTTATCAATGATATTTTTGTTATTCTTATGGAAGGTCACAGAATGAAGCCATGTCCATGGGAGAGCAAATTCCACTCTTCCTTGTACCTAGAGAGGAACCAATACTGTGTTTAATAACTCCTGAACCTGGACTTTAAAAAAAAATCCTCATTTAAAAAAATCCTTATTCAAAATAAGACACCACCAGCTTATTACCTTGTCAACTGAGGCAGAAATGTTAGTCTTTAAGGTGTCACAGGACTCCTCATTGTTTCTGTTATCACTATTGAGAGAGGTCAAGGACACTGAAAGGTGGTGTAGGGGTTGTTTTTTTAAGGTAGCATCCTTGTTACCTTGTTGACAAAAGGGAGATTTGTAGACCCTGACTGATAATATGTGATGTCACTGGTACTGAATAATGATTTCTTTAGTACTAGTTGGACTATTCATGCTAGGGTGGGTGGCAGAGTTTCTTCAAAGATGTTGACTGTCTTTATTAAAAGAGGACCGAAATTTATCACCCTTTTCCATTATTCATAAATGGCAAAGGTCAGAGTCAAAGGAGGTAGGCTTGATTGCTATAACTCAGGGTTGGGCAATAAAAAAATGGCAGCCCACAAGGTCAGTCTCTGGAGGGCTGCTGCTGATATGTTTACCTGCACCTCCGCAGAGGATCACAGCTCTGGTTGGCTATGAATCACCATTCACAGACTAACACGGCTACATTTCTACCACCATTCACAGCCAATGTGAGCAGACCAGGATGCCACTTCCTGCCACTCACATTGGCCATGAATAGTGATTCATGGCCAATGAGAGCTGCGATACAGGTAAACATGGAGGTGGGGGCCTGCCAGAGAAGAACCCTGCACACCGGATTCAGCCTATGGGCTGGAATTTGCTCATCCCTGCCATAAGTGCTCCAGAGCTACTTTTCAACAGTGATATAGCTTTGTGAATTTTTTTTTTTTTAGTCTACTTGCACACTGGACTGAGCAAAGGACTCATGCCAAAGAAGAGAAGGAGATGAGATTGGAGAAATTGGCAGAAGTTAAGATATTCTGTGTCTTGAAGACCAAGAGCTTAACTTTGATATAGAATTCAAAGAGAAGCCAATGAAGGGATTTGGAGGTTTGGACATGACTAGAGAAGTATGCCAATGATTTCTGCAGCAGTATTTTGGATAGATTTTGGAAGGTGGTAGTCTGTGATGGTAAAGACCTGGTTCATGGTAGTTATCAAGACAAGAAATAATCAGGTCCTGGAAAAGAGTTTTGGCAGTAGCAATGAAAAATAATGAACAGATTTTGGAGATGTTTGTATGAAAAAAGCAGCAGACTTTCCTGACAATATTTATATGAACAGAGCAGAAGAGAGGAGTAAACACTGCCACCAGGATTGTGAGCATATGTCAAGGAGGGCCATAATTTTATCAAGTGTATCAGAGACAGGGCCCTCTCAATGGAGGTGCAGGTCCCAGGTGGAAATGGCGAATCCATCACTTCTGGGACTAATCACAACAGCCAGTCTCACTAGCCCACAGGGCCTAGAGCAATTGCTCCAATTCACTAAGGACTGCTCTGGTAGGTGAAGAGATGAAGAACAAAGACTTTAATAAGATTAACGAGTTTGGGTTACTTTGCCTAATTACTCTGCATCCATTTTTCCACATTCCCAACTCTCTATCTCATACACACACACACACACACACACACACACACACACACACACACACACACACACACACACACACACACACACACACACCCCTTCCTGTCCTTCAGAAAATAAGTGACTCCAATATAAACTAAATTAAACTCATTCGTACCATAAATTATCTCCTTTCTAAATGTAGCCCGCACCATTTGAAATGCAAAAGCATATTAAAATCAGAGACCTGTGTACTGCATGTCATAACCTAATTGCTAACACCATTCATATTTGTAGACTGGAGAGAGAGTAGGCTGAGATTGACACTACCGCCCCATAATGAGTAAGCATATGTGTTTTTATTATTATTATTTTATTCTAACCAATCACCTCACTTTTGTTTAAAATTTCAGCTTTGTCATTGCATTAAGGTAGGTATTTGCACAAAATTCCTTCTTTTTAAAGGGGACTTTCTGTAGCACAATAGGGATATTCTAAAAGGAAAGAGGAGGACTTTTTGAGTTCTGTAGCAGAATGTAACTTTTCATATGTGTACTTCAAGACACCAAGCTGGGACATGGCTCAAGAGACTGGGTAACAGTTTTCACAGATGATGTAGCCAACAGCTAGAGTACACACCCCTAGAGCTGATAAAGGAATGGAGGTGAAGAAAATGTTCACAATCCTTTAAACAAACAAACAAAATCTCTTTTTTGTCATAATTTTAAACTGACTTTTTTAGAAAAAATTCATCCAACTCTAGAACTAGTTGGAAAGAAAATGAAAACTTTTGAATTTTTCTTCAGCCAGTGTTAGAGCAAGGTGATTTTATTTATTTATTTATTTATTGGCCAAATTCAACATTTGATGGAACTTTTTACCAGAATTTTGAATTTCCATATATCCTGACTAGCCATCATCATCAAATTTTTGCTGCATTGGTGGCAAATTTTTGAGGCATTTGTTCTCTTATTACAAATTACTAGCAACCCACTTGCAAGCCATCAAGCACATAAAAAATACCCAGATGAATCAAGAGAATACTGATAAAATAAACAAAGGATTATCCATCAGAAGTATATAACCACAGTATAAGGCCATCCACAGTTTCTACCTTTCAAATGGAAAATATATTCAAGTTAAGCAGTGTGGACATATCTGCGCAACAGCTCACATAAGAATTTGTCTTGGCATGGGTGAGTCTCTCTGGTTTCAAAAGATAGCTATTGCTTCTGAAAATTAAGAGGGGTTGTGTTTTTGTAAGTGATCTAGTTTGAATATATTTCACAAAGAGGGAAATAAAATGGACTTCTAGGCATCTCAAGCCCCACCATTGCAAATCATGAACCATTTAAACTCACGTAGGTTTATATCATATGCTGTGACAACCCTCTAGAGTCTCTGATAGCTTGATAATGGACTTAGACCTTGACATTAGTGCATTTTGGCAACTGAGATATATGAGCCCTCTACTATCAAATGATGTCTATAAATTAGAAAAACACCACATACTATGAAGATAAATCTTTTCCCTGAGTCTATAGTGGAAAAAAGTCATGGAAAAGGTCCTTAAATATTGATATACTGAGAACAAAAAGATTGTTTGCTCTTATTGTAAAGTGCTGATGGAGGGTTATTTTGACAGAATGTGCAGAAGCAAAGACTTGGAAGCAATATTGAAATAAAAGATGAAAGAACCACTTAATATAAAGTTTCATACATAAAACCTTGCATCATCCTTCCCATCTTCCAGGACAGCCCCAAGTTAGACAGTCCCACAAAAATATTACTTTGTAAGTGCTTCCAGATCTAACTTGTCATTTATACTAATAGAAACATAGCATGAGACTAGCATTTTTCCCCTGATATCAGCATAATAATCTTTATGTTGCTGAATGCTGGGAGAAGTTTGTCATTAAGCCACACTGACCCTGCTGTGAATACTGGCAGCTTACATTTTCCTCTGGATGGCAATTATATACTTCAGGGCATCTCTTCCAAAATGTCAGCATAAATAATTGTCATTTTGGTTTTAGATGCACTGTGCTTTAGCTGGGGACTTGTTGTTTTCATGGGCCATGTACCTACATGAGTTTTGGGGAGGGTTGGTTTTGTTTTAAATAAATAAAGGTCATTGCTCAGTCAAGTACATGTTGGAAAGTAAGGAAAACACAGGGAAGTCATGAAACTGAATTCCACTTGAGAATTGCTTAGGAAATCATTGACCTTGTTGAGCACTGGAAAGTATGACACAGTTGTGAATGTGTGTACAGCAATATGCTTTAGTGAATTAATTCCATGGTTTTTTTCTGTTATTTCTTAGTTAATTAGGCTAAAGTCCAGCTGCCTGTGGCTCTAATGTAAATTCATAATCTTGGATGTCCTTTACCTTTCACTGAAATTGTTGTTTCATCCCTTCATTGTTTTTGTTATATCACTATATTTTAAAATAAGGTTAAAGAGGAAATAAGCATCTCTTTAAACATGGTTTCCAATTCCACTCCCTGGTGTTTGGATTTTGGGGGATTCTTTACTTGGTTTGGGTTTTTTTTATTATTATTATTATTTTTTAAGATCCCCTTCTAACTCCCTCAGAAGAACCAATTTCAGATCTTCTGAGAATAAGGCAAATTCTCTGATACAGATTATTTGGCTCCACTGTTAAGTTAATTAATCTTTTTGTGTACTCAGAGAATGAAGGAACTGCTTCTTCAGGTTCCTTTGACTTTCATGCCTGTTTCTGTTATATTATTGGTTGTCCCCCCACAATTAGTTGAGTTCCTAGCTTTTCTGGATCCTCCCCAAAGGCTGGGGAAGCTTCCTTTAGCAGTAGGTAGGCTATCACCTGCCCTGTTTCTGGAACCCAGTAGGACCAGAGAACTACTGTTACATGCCATTTTGTACTGTACAGTGATGAAAAGATGTGAAAGGGGTGCCAAGTTCCAACCTATCAAGAAGATATTTGACAATACCACAGTGGAAATGAACAAGAGCCAAATAAAGAGAGGAGTGGGCAATTTCAGGAGATCTCTCCTTTGTGAGGTATGGTGCATGGGGAGGTACAAAGTGAAGCATTAGTTCTTCTCTAGGGGTATGTCTACACTACCACCCTAGTTCGAACTAGGGTGGTAATGTAGTCAACCGGAGTTGCAAATGAAGCCCGAGATTTGAATTTCCCGGGCTTCATTTGCATATTGCCGGGCGCCGCCATGTTTAAATGTCTGCTAGTTCGGACTCCGTGCCCTGTGGCTACAGGCGGCACGAACTAGGTAGTTCGGACTAGGCTTCCACGAGGAGTACAGGTAGTTTGGAATAGGAAGCCTAGTCCGAACTACCTAGTTCGTGCCGCGTGTAGCCACGGGGCACGGAGTCCGAACTAGCGGATATTTAAAAATGGCGGCGCCCGGCAACATGCAAATGAAGCCCGGGAAATTCAAATCCCGGGCTTCATTTGCAACTCCGGTTGACTACATTACCACCCTAGTTCGAACTAGGGTGGTAGTGTAGACATACCCTAGTATATCACTGCACTCCATTTTTTCTCTCCCTTCTTTTTGTTTCTTACTACCCTCCCTTTCCTCATATGAATCCCAGCTCAGGTTGGTGAGTAGTATTCACCTGAGAAGTCCATACTGTAATGGGAATATTTAAATAAGTAACTGCACCTTATTATGTTTAAGGTAGTCAAATGTCAGCCCTCCGTGCTGCTTTAAGGCCTGTTCCAAAGCCAGATGAAGTTAGTATATTAACTTCATTAGGCTTTTGTTCAGTCAGACCCATAGTTTCCTAGCTCGGACTTGGAAGCTTGGGGGGGGGAAAAGTACCTGTAAATCTGATGATAGAAAAATCAGCAGATGGGGATTCATCTAAAAAACGAAAGCATCATTGAAACAAAGAATGGTGCCCCAGATATGGTGTAAAAGTTTCATTGCATCTCACTGAAGGGCGGCACAATTTTTATACATGTTGTAACTTTTTTGTTAATTTTCAAAAACAACTATTTTAAAAAGCAGTCGCGTTTTTTAAGAACAGAATGAAAAGCTTTTCTCTCGTTTTCTGGAAAGCCTAGCAATTGGCTGAGTATAGGGTCTTCATCAGCTCATAAATCCAGTTTCTTCCACTGCAACAGCAGTCCACTACTCTTTTTGACTTTGAATTTACTGGCCTGCTGAGTCTGTGCCTGTGGTATTGTCAGTTTGTTAGAAGCTCTGTGAGTCAGCGCAAGGATAAAGAAGACAATTAATGATGAACCCCTGATTAAGAAGATGTCAGTAATTAAAAATGACTTTAACGAATGATTCTTATATTGGCAAGTTAGTAGACGAAGACAACTGGAATGCTCATTCTATAAAAACTCTACCAAAATGAAATGTGCTAAGGCAGCAGCAGGTATGGAAAAAATAAGAGGTGACTGTAGATGCATGCTTCCGAAAACATAACAAAGCTCAGCTACAAAACTGCAAAAGAAAAAGTCAAAGTTTAATTTAAGCTTACTTCTGACATCCTCTGACTTGTTGCTAGAATGTCACTCACTGTGTGTCTGTAAATCTTCGTGAGTGCTCCTTCCTATATAGCCTGACTGTTCGTACATGTTTTTTTAGTCTTTAAAGTCCTACCCGACTATTTGTTGTTTCTTAAGTTTATCCTGTACAGACTAACTCGGTTACTCTTCTGAAGCTTTTGAACATGATATATTTGTGTGTGATTGGTCGTATTTGATCCCATGGGAGGGATGCTCAGACATTTTCTATTTCTGTTGAGGGCTTGATTCATAGCTCATTGAAATCAGTATGAGCCTTGCCATTATCCCCGTGAGGCCAGTGATGACACCACCATGCATCTACACAGCATTTTAAACTTATGCACTACACAAATTGCATATCGTATTTCGATTCTATTTCAAAATAACTTATTTTGAAATTTGGTGCATCTACACAGCTCTGAATTTTGAAATAACACACTATTTTGAGAAATCCCTTAATCCTCATGGAACAAGTATTACAGGGATGCTGAGAAGCATACCCATTATTTCAAAAATATTTCAAAATAACAGGCAGCTTGTCAAGACGTGGGGTAGCTATTTTGAGATACCTCCAGTATTCCAAAAAACCTGTGCTGCATAGACGTACCCATAGTGACTAACCCAATGTCGAATAAAAAGTCAGTGTCAGAGTTGAAAAAAGAATCTAGATCTCCTGAAAGCCTTTACCACAATAAAGATTACTCTCTACAGATTGCACATTTACAAAGGACAAACATGGGTTCTGGAAAAATCTTAAAAAATACTGGACAAATCCCGTTGTCTAGGAAGCTTTATTTGACAAAGGAAGGAGTTTGGAACAACAATAATCTAAGTCTAGCAGCAACAATGGTATATTCATATTTTATTAGCCAAATAATTTTATTTCTGCTGAAAGGCATTAGTATACGTTCTCATGACTACAGTGACATCTACTGCTGTTTGTGAGATTTTATGAAACTGCAGTAAAAATAAATGTGCTAAAATGTTACTATGAATTCATTCATGCAATATAAGAGTGCTATCAGCTTCAAGAATTCTGGCTTCAGATAGTAGAGGGTAGCTTCAAAATAGACATTAAGCCAAAAGTCAATGATATATGCTAATTGTTCCTCAGATGGAAACGAATTGAAGGGGGAGCAGGTGGAATTAAGGCTAGAAAGAGGGTTGAATTTCTAGTGTCAAGTGTGAGTGACAAAAGGAGAAGACTAATATTGGAGACAAATGAGGTGCTGGCAGTGTACAAGGCAAGATTTTAGGCTTATGAAACATTGAAATGAAAGCTGGAGGTCACTTTTAACATGAAGCTAGTCTGGGGGTTAGTAAAACACATGAGGGTCGCTCAAAGGTGTGCAAAGCCTCAGAAGTAGCTGCCAGTTTCTTTTCCTGTTTTCGGATCTCTTTGACCCACTCCCTGCCTCCTGGGATTCATTTCCAGCTCTTCTACTGACCTGTTTTGTGACCTGAGAAATGTCAGTTTTTCCTCTTGTGTAAAATAATGCTAACGATATTTACCTTCCTTAGTGAAGTTCTTTGAGATCATCAAAGGTATTATATAAGTGCTAAGTATTATGAAATAACCTGTAAGAAAATATAATAAACAAAATACATATTGATAACATGCACCTATAACACGCAATATCTCTTTCACCCAGCACAAATTGTTCACGTTTTGTTGAAGGATGATAGCATCAGGGTTTATTCATTTTCTATTCCATTTAAATAAGGAATGGCTACAATTCTGTTAATGTTATTCAGTCTATTTGATAACAAGTGGAAATGTTTATCAAAATGATGCCCTAGCTAAGCCCCCCGCCCAGACAATTCAAGGAAAAGGCATAGAAATACTCTCATATTTAGTACTGAGCATGTTCATGTATCAAAGGCTTGAGAGATCCTTCTGTGAGAAAAGAGAAAATAATCAAAACCTATTACCCAACAACAATAATCTAAGGTTAATGTAAGTCAGAAAGCTGCATTGTATAATATATTTATTTTGC